>NC_052395.1:25490419-25816669 GCF_009389715.1 Phoenix dactylifera | reverse complement strand
AATACGTGTACGAATACATCAAATAAAGTCAAAAAACACCAACTCGCGGAGTGCCTGTCACAGCTCTCCCTCTCCTGACCAGAGGGTGTACCCTAAGTGGTGAGCCGCATAGGCAGTCATCTAGTCGGCCGCCCCATTAGCTTCTCTGAATACATGTTTGGTCTGAAAGGCCATCCCATCCCTTATCATCATCCCAATGTCACAGATCAGGAGGAGGTCCGTGCTCTCACCCTTCGGCCCTTTCTGAATCCATCCGATAACCGTGACCGAATCGCCTTGCAGAATGATCGAACTGGCCTGCAGCACCTGTCGTGCATGTCGAAGACCAGCCCAAGCGGCTCGCAATTCTGCATCCGGAACCAACGTGTCAAATAACTGGCAGTCATCTGTTGCCACCATTCTGAAGTGCGGGTCCCATATAACAAAGCCCGTACCACCCCGCGTGTCTCCATTCAGTACTGATCCGTCGAAGTTGACCTTGAGAAACACGAAGGATAGACATAGGCTAGATTAATACATCTACTTATTCGCATTAATATTATCCAAAAACAACGTTTGCTCAATGAGGAAAAATCAAATAATATTTGTTTGTTATTATCAATAAGTGACCATTACAATGAAAAGCAATGTTCGATTATAACAGATTACATGAAAGTATAAACATTTATGCAGCAAACTTATCCACATTAATTCCACATAAAAATTATAACCATGCTTTCCCCTGATCCCATGTTTTGCACTGGTTAAGGACTGGATCTTGTTTAGACTTAAGACTAAATCAAAGCCATAAGCACGTCTCTGCTATATTTATTTTGTTGTGAAGCAGAAGCCTCCCACCATGGGCAATGTTGGGCCACCCTACTATATGCCATTTTATCAGTGGTCCAGACCAACTCAGGAGAGCAACCGGAACCGGTCATATCTCATATCTTGAGCCGCTCGAGTCCTGGGTACCATAGCTTTATTCGCCATAGTCCTAACCATATCTATCAAGCGGTCAAGCCTTATCACAATTGTCCGGTATCAGTTCTATCCAATATTTCTGCCACAAATCACAGTAGATTCACCCCAAGCAAAGAAGGTGCAGGAATCTTCAAAAATACTTTTGGAAAAATGCTAGGGCACTTCGATAGTAAGAAAAGAAAGAAAGAAAGAAAAAAACGCCACGTGTATCGAGAGCATTGGTGCTTTATGCCACAGCCCTACCATGTACTGCACTTATCATGAAATTGCATCAATCCTCTCTTGCCATCTAGTATAGAGATGTTCTTGGTAACTTGGTTGCGCCCCACAGCATTACTTCTGCTTTTAGGACAAGAGCAAAGAGGTGCACCACACAAAATGAGCGGAAACAATTCTAAGAGCCAAGGTTGATAAGACAACACAATGTAGGAGTGGGGAACAAAAAAAAAACTTGAGTGTAGATCGAGTGTAAGAATCAAGATTTGAAGGGAAGGCAAATCATTGAAGGAGTTCGAATTCGTCCGTCTTATTCCAGTAGCCCCACATACCAGTGGTCATTGGGAAACGCCAAACCTCCCTCCAGTTGTATCTCATAATCATTGGGAAACAAAAATGGTGATGGCTGCAGGGAGACCAATCCCATGCTGACAACAAACTAGCAAATAAGACAATCTATACACAAAATTAGGTAAAGTTTTAAGCACGCCCGTCTCTCTATCTAAGAAGTTTAGTACATATGTGAAGATAATCACAGAGGCCACTTCATGGTATTTCAGAAATCTTACACTCAGAGTTCTTTGAAGTCCCAGCAAAAAGTAGGTACCTATAAATTAGTGAACATAAATGATCTCCTCCTCCTTCTCTCTATCTACCAAGTTAGTATGTATGTGAAGATAATCAAATAGGCCACTTCATGGTATTTCAGAAATCTTACACTAAGATTTGCTTTGAAGTCTCAGCAAAAAGTAGGTACCTCTAAATTAGTGAACAAAAGAATCCAAGGATTGATAGAAAGGCAAATGATCTCCTCCTTCTCTCTATCTACCAAGTTAGTATATATGTGAAGATAATCATATAGGCCACTTCATGGAGTATTTCAGAAATCTTCCACTAAGATTGCTTTGAAGTCCTAGCAAAAAGTAGGTACCTCTAAATTAGTGAACATAAAAGAATCCAAGGATTGAGAGAAATTAACTAGAAGCCAATGAGCTAGCCATCACATTTCCTACTCTCACGTATGGCCATGCATCAAATTGCTACCAGGTTTGGATATTTAATGCTGCACACCCTAGACCAGCTTGGCAGTGGTGATCGCAGGATCTCAGACCAGCCCACCACCAGTGTCTCATCCATAAGATCATATTGGCTGCAAGGGAATCTTGAAAGACTCCAGAGTCAGCACTAGTACCATATGTGTGCGAGTGCCATGTGCCCAATCAGCAGCCCCCACGCGAGCAGATATTTTGGGAGATTGGATTCCCCCCGGTTAGTGATTGCAGGGATGGAAGATGATGTGGAGCTGGTTTTCTCTGGTACAACCACGAACTCAACAGGATCAGTAACTCAAAGCTCCAAACATGCATGCCATGCCTAATTATTGGACGCTTGTCTTTCGAGGATGGCAGCCTGGAAATCAACTGAGGAGTGAGAAAGAAAAGGGTAGTGTTCTCAGGAGTACAAGGTCTTGGTTGGAGTCCTCAGAGACAATAAGTGGGAGATGGCAACCTTGTTATCATGGTTGAAGGACTTCTCCGACGCATGCAGCACTGCTCCATCCATGCTTCAACCACTACCATGATTTATGCGACCGCTTTGGGCGGCCACTGTTTTCTTTCTTGCAGACAGACACCATCGCTGCTATGTTCCAAAACTTTCAGTTTGGGGACGGCAGTCACGGGTCGTCGGTTATCACCGCGCTTGGGAGGAGCCCCAACGGTCTACTAGGTTCCTCGGACTGACTCACGCTTCTTGGGGGACCAATGCATGCTCCAAAGGATAAAAAAAAAAGAAAGAAAAGTAGTGGCCCTCCGAAACATGTGAAGAGATGTGACATCCCACCAGCCAAGCGTAAGCAGAAGTAGTTTGAGAGTAGGGTTGCAGTCGGATTCACATTAAATAAGTCAAAAATTCAGATCTAAATTTGATCATTCTTCTTTATAGATAATTTAGCTCAATCCACGATAAATTGAAATAAGTTAAATGGATTAGAAACTGTTAAGTTTTACCGTACTTAAGCTTGAGAGAATCTCTAGCCCCGATGACCCACTAATGGAGGGCTTAGCTAAAGCTATAAAAAGAAGGTTGGAGGAAGCGAAGGAGAACTATATCACGGCAATACTTTGACCGCTGCAAGTTGGGTAGCTCAAAGCATAACTAACATGGAAAAGATGTCGAGATGCAATTCTTGGCGGATATATACCATGTATGTGTAAAGCTAATGGTTCTTATGCTCTATATAATAAGAGGATTGTCTAAATCTTTCTTTCTTTCTTGATGTATGGTGAAAAATACCACCATTCTAGTTTGAACTTGGATTCAGTTAATTAGCTGACCCGAGTCCTATTGTCTACATAGGATACCCATGTTCTATGAGTAAATCGCTGTCTTGCAGTATTTAATAAGATTCTTCTGTCATGTAGCATCTCATGGTCCCAACATTGAGGTCCTACATTTTCCAAAGATCATTAAAGTCTGTTTTCTTTTATTGCTCAGCTCTACTGGTTTTTGTAGGACAAACCAACAGAGGACCCGTTGTGCAATATTGCATGACAAAGGAGAAGGATTGAGAAAGAGGTTGGTGGAGTGCCCTCCACTGTTTTCTCAAGCCCTTCAACTTTGACCTAGGAGGCAAAATTTGATCCTGGGATCTTAATTAATTTGATGCAGCCACTAAAAGATTTCGACAATAAGCTAGCCGGCAAATTTTTCTTTGGCCTATAGTTTCTATCGAAACCATCCCTGTTTAGGAGCATATATAGTAGATTGCACTTCATGTTTTATTATTTCGACAATGTCTTAATTAAAATGTCTAGACCACATGGAAGCCAAGATGAATAGAAGTAGAAAACTATTGTTTAAGCTTGATTTTGTCTACTCGATCTCAAGCATATTATTTTTTACTTTTGTATGCACAAAAAGAATGTACCGTTGACAAATGGATTCCACATTGGAGTTTTTCTAACATAAGGGTAATAATAATGCCAAGAATGACAGTTCTCCTATGCTTGCCCTGTTTTTAAAGAGTGATTTATCTCTTTCTTTTTTTCTATCTTTTTTCTTGCAAATGGTGTTTTGATTTTAGTTCACCTACAAGTAACCCTTTTGGCTAAGTTATAAATCTTTTTGTATTGTATATATCATGGTGCCTCTCTCTTTGTGTTAATGTAATCAAGGATACAAGTTGAATTTATTAACAAGATTCTTTTGGGTGATCATCGCCAATTATGCTTAGATGACTCAGTATCCCTCTCTAGATAAAGAAGAGTTCATTTCGATTCGGGAATTGTAACTAAACAATCATCATGGACATCCAGCCTTCCTATGAGAAGAACTTGAAAGTAACGAGATCCCTTGGCATCATTTCTATTTCCGATCCCAACAAAACTTGTGACACTAGGTTTAGCTTATTTAAGAGATATTTTTTTCTAATAAAATTGTTAAAATGTTACTCAATATCAAAAGTCTTTACTTTCTTTAGATATTTGTCGAGTTTCTCAAATGAAATCATCGCCCATATGTTATTGCAACCTGCGATGTTGCTATACTAAATGCACAAGTTCTAATTAATCTTACAAATCTACATATTATGTTTGTTGTGATTCTATATCTTCCATAGATGCTCTGCAGCCTACTTGTACACGACTTCAGTAAAATGGTGATTATGTCCCCCAACATAACTCCACAAGAATCCTAACTTTTTCAAACAAAATCATCAGCCAAGGAGCCAAAAGAAAACAAATGAAATAAAAGGGGTCTAAGTATTGTAAGCCATTACAACAATATAGAACCTAAAATGAAAAAAATATTATTGTAATCTATAGCCTACTATAAGGTCATTACCACTTTTGCACCGTAAGAAAAGCAATTCTCAAAGGATTAATCACACTTTTCCAGACCAACCCTAAAAATAATTTTTGTAGCAGAAGAATTATTAAATTCCCAAATCTTTACTTCTTTTATACATATAATAAAAAAATTGTAAAGGATGAAGCTAAGCTGATGCTTATGCCCCTCGCACAGACACCATGAACAGCCCTTTCTTTAATACTAGTGCCAAAAACCCGAAGTCCTTTTCCTGAAAAAGGTGGTGGTGACAGGAATCGCCGTTTTAATTCGATAGACATGCGCTCACCGTGCCAACTCCCCGTGTCGACTAGCGATCGGCATTCCAGGGTCCCACCTCATGTGGGACCCACAATAATTGCTCACTCCTTTATTCCTCCTGTCCTATGCGGCAAGAACGAAAACCCTCCGCTCGGACGCTGGCCTACGGCTCGAGCCGTGACGACAACTGCTTTTTATCAGCTAATTCTCATCCCTCGAGTATAAAATTTGATCCAACGTTAGGTTGCATCTGGTTGCAGATTGTATTTTCTCACCTGCAATTTGACTGCACTGGCCGATTAAATTCAGAATGAGCATAACTGCTTTAGAATATATGCAGGCTTGCATCACTCATTCTATTGAAAGACAAATAATGTTGCTGGCTAGGTAGCTCTTATGCTATACGTCATTTAGGTGCTCTTTTTTTTTTAATGAGTTTTGAGCCTGTTCATTCTCACTCTATCAACTTTTTATTTCTGATTTTTCTAGATATACTCGTGGGCATTTAGTGTGAGTTACGAATGTACCAAAAAAAATAAAAATAAAATAAAACTTGATCTAATTATACTTGCACTGAGTATTTTAAGTACTAGAAAATTGGGGGGAAAAGAGTATTTTAAGTACAACAAGAATAAGCTGTTATTTTTTAACGAAGGACGAGCACTTGGAAGAAGGTTCAGAAGCAGCCATATAATTTTTATATTTAGGTTCGAAGGCTAGACGATTTTGCCTTCGAAGTCCACAAGGCCAAATCACAGCTATACAAATTGACGAAGAACTTTTTTGGGGATCCATGAGTTTGAAGGAATGAAGAATTTTGAATCCGGTTCAGAATTCTTTCAGCCGAAGAACCCGGTCTGGCTCCAGACCGCGTCCCGGACCCGGCTCATGTCCCGGCCCTTAAGCGTCCGGCCCACTCCCTCGAACACCGAGGTCGCCACCATCCTCCCGTGCTCCCTCGCCAGGTACTCGTGCGGCGGGACCCACTCCCCGTCGTCCCGCTCCGCCCCCTCCTCGCCCGAGTCGACACGGAGGAACCGGGGCCACTCCGGCACGTTCACCGGCGCCGACATCGCCGCCGGTTGGTGGCGATGGTGCCTGCGCGGCGGCGGCGCCGCGGCGTCCACGTTCCGGTACTGGTGCACCACCGTGTGCCGGGCATCGTAGCCCTCCTCGAAGGCCAGAGAGAGGCCCCCCAACTGGCGGTGGTCCTCCCCTTCGATCCACCGCCGGCCGGATCGGTCCCGGTTGGGCCTCGTCCAGGCCTCGTCGGCTTTGTAGTCCTCGGCCGCCACCGACCATACGTCCTCCTCGTCGAGGTCCGGAAGGTCCGCAGCATCGGTCACGCGACCCTGGCCGCCGTAGCTGTACGTCCCGAGGAGCCGGTCCGCACCGTATCTCCGCCCCTTGGCCATAGTTCCTCGCTGATATTTTCGCCCCGGATCGCCGGACTTAGAGGGCGGCGCTCCGACGGGACTCTATACGTCGGGGGTTGCCGGAAACCGTTTCCAAAAGCTCGACCGGCGACGATCCCAAGCGCCGGGGGAGCTTGGCGCCTTTATTTATAGTCTTCACGCGCCGTTCCTCCATTTCATTTGGGTTTCATTTCGGTGGCATTTCATCTACTTCGGGACGTCAAAGGCGAGGAAGAACCGAAGAAGGGGCCAAAGGGGACCGGGACTGTGACCGGGACCGGAACGGCGGCCCTCCACGTCGGACAGGGGAGTGGGACCCACGAGCTCTCTGAGTTGGCCTCCCGCCAACTCAGGTGCCTCCAACGGGGGTGGGCTCCATGCACACGTGGGTACATGTCAGGGTCTCCACCACCTTGGCCCCACGGAGCCCGCCCCTCCAGCCTGTCACAGTCGGACACGTCTCCTCACGCCCAATTTCGGACTATATGTGTTCCACGTGGCATCCGAACGACCAGTCCCCCTAAATGAAAAAGCCCGTGATGGGTACTGTGATTCCGGCCAATTATTGGAGGAGCGGCAATAATGGCATAACCCAGCGTAATTGATGTCACAGAGTCCGGTAAAACGTGGGACCCTTTTCTTCTATGAGTGTGGTTCCAGACGTTGGGGCTACTTCCAAGTCTCTTCATTTTTGGTTAAGTAAAGTTATAACACTCGGATTAGTTTGTGTTTTTGTTGTTGATTTCGATTGGGCAAAGAGAAAAAGAGGTCCGTGGCACATTGGATGGCTGAGGAGAGAGGGGTCAAAACTCCAGTGTCCAGACCCACTTAGCTTTGTCCTCCGTTGATTAAAACAAAGACCCCACCACCAAGACACTCCACCCCCTCTATCCCTTCACTCAAATCCATCTTCTTTGTACACCTGTTCTACCCCATCTTGAGGCACACTCATTGCAAACAGGTCTTGATATGAAATGACCAGGGCACTCTAGAAGACTAGAATCCACCATGAACCCTCCGTAAGGCATGCATCAGCCATGTAGCATAGCTCGCTGCTCTATTTACTTCATCTATCTATGATTCATGCAGTTGTATCCCTTTTCTCTGATCCTTGCACATCATGTCACCATGTCCATGCAGCATGAAGTAGATGAGCATCATGACAACCAAACATAAAGGACAATACCATTATCACCGCAAAATAAAAATGTCAGGTAACACTATTATACCATTACACAAGCCCACTACAATGGACATAACTTATAACATGTAAAAGCAAGAGGCACACATATAGTCTGGTATACGCACCACACGTTTGGAGTCTTCTTTTTCCGTGGATATTTCTTTTGCCACTTTTATGAAAGAGATTAATGGGAGCAAGTTGTCGATGCGTCCTTGCTAGAGATATTAGTAACATGGTAGTGGTGGTTACAAACTGTTGCAATAACGGTTGTCGTGGCGTCCGATTGTCTCATTTACACTACCAGTAAGCGTGTGGGCTGCGGAGTCTCCTGCAGTGTAAGAGAAACACGTCTCTTCTTTTTTGGGACCGTGACCACCGCTCTCAACCTTACTCTGTATTTCTATGCACCTCGTTTGATGAACGCAGCTAGTAGGAACGGGCGGTTGTGATTGGTGGCCGCAGGGAATAATTTCTCATCTATCCATCGCTTTCTGTGGCAAGTAATCGCGAGGTGGGCCCCGCTGGTCCCGGTTTTGCCGGTGCGGATATAATTGAACCTCTTTGTGGGACCCAACGCCCACGGTCTCAGGGGGGAGCCAAACAGGGGGCCCGTCTCCAGCGCACTTCCCTTTGTTAGTGGACCTTATCTTATCTAGGGCTTTATCCGGACCCAGGGAAGGGACCTGCCACTGGGACCCGCCACCGCCCAAGGATCTCGTCACGAGGTGGGACCCATGGAAGATACAAAGGTGGCCAGATCTGGGGCCCTGGGTTGTTCTGGAATCAGAATCTTAACGGCTACTTGCCCCAGAGCTAAGCTGTTAAGGGGTTGTACTCGGGGTGGGTGTCCTTCGATTGGGTTTTTAATTAGGGGCATGACTTAAAAATTTCTGTACTTTTCTGAAGGGGAGGCCGAAGTATGGAATCAATTTGATCAGGGAGTGCGTGATTGGGGATTAGTATATACTCTATGATACCAGGGGGGAGGGCGTTTTCCATGTGGGGGGTTACACTTCTGGAATGGGGGAGATTCCAGCTTTGTACTACTGTGATTGTTTTTCCAAGTTGGGTGGCCTTTGATGTGTGGGGCAGGGGCTGGGGGATTGGAAATCTGGCTAGCTCAGTGAGCTTGCCTAGATGGTGACAAATCTGGCAGGACATTAAGATGATCAGATTTTTTTTTTTTTTTTTTTTTTTTTTGTAGCACAGAATACAACCAATGTTGAATTGGTGATTGACAAGTTTGTGCTGATTTTTACTGAAAAAAAAAAGAGGAGAAGACACTGCTGATTTTGTTATAGGGTTGTAACATTTGTGCTAGGGTTATAAGTGGTTTAGTCGGCCGATTTGTATATTAATGTGTATGCAAGCTTGAATAGATCCTAAGAGGACTAATTAGCAATTGATTCATATCACATAAGGTAGTTTTCTTTTGGTATTTGGTTGCATCATGAACTCTATCTAGCTTTTTTTTTTTTACAATAAGAGGAATATGTAAAGTCCTCCAAGAAAAAAGAAATTCTAACTTACATAAGTTGTGTATCAGACCGTCTTCATCAGATTTACGAAAATCCCTAATTATAAGTGTTTACATAGTTTTTCTTTCGAGAAAAGATTGGGCACATGAATAATCGCTGTCATAATATTTCGAAGAAAGAAAAAAAACAATGTTGGAGTAATGTTTTAATCTTAAAAGAGCTCAAGATTTATTTCTAATAAATCCAAGGCTTCAAATAGAGTAACTTGAGTCAAAATAAGACTCCTAAGAAAGAGTGATGCTTAGTCCTGTAGGATTATCTAAAATTCATCAAAACCACTATACACATCCTTTCATTTTTATGAATATAAGATACTCGAGAGCATGATTGTTCTACAAACAAACTTAACTTTGAATATCAATAGCTTGCGAAAGAACAAACATTGAGATATATTATAAGCACTACATCTTGGAGAAAGGAAATTTTTTAGGCATGAGATGGTTTGCTATGTGGTGCCTCCAAGGAATAATTCAAGCAGTCCATGTATCATGTCACGCTTGCCATTTTTGAGAAGGAAAATTGATACAACATAGCATGCCAGATGGGATGTCTAGCCATTGATATAGCTGGTAAATCAATCAACGGCATCAAAATTTCTTGTGCTCATTCATCTGCACTTGACCAATGTCATTATCCAACCCACCAAATAAATTTTATCCTCTCATAGTCAATTGGAGGAATTCAACAACCAACTGGTCAAGTTAGCTTGCTGCTTAGATCTGCCATCAATACTGGTACATTTGCGCATGCAGTTTTAATTTGTATGAATCAAACTGAAGAGCTCCCCTATCTTTTTCAGTAACATTAATTTCTGCTTGTGGTGATAATAACTTGCTGCCCTATCTTTTTTGGCAAGGTAAAAAGTTTTGGACATCCAAATGTGCATAAAAGACTGGCCTTTTTCTCTTGTCAATCAAAATACTAGCCAGCTTACCTTAATTTGCCACCAATTTTGCACTCCTTACATAATCATATACATATCCTCAGCTAAGCTACTCCATTGCCAACTATCACCTTCATTGCTACAAACATAATCCCCAATCACCCTGACAGTGGCGATCATATTCGAAGGCTAAAATATGATAAACAATCCTGTTATATTATCCCCTGTCTGAAGGAGAAGTAAGAGAAGGGGACAAAAAGAAAGAACACACCAAGACTCATGATTGTTAGAATAGGGCCACAAATCCAGTGTCAGACTCATTGAGATCATGCCAAGCAAGCAGGATTACCTTATTACAAGAGGTAATATGTTTTTGGCTAACAAGGTAAACTTGGAACAATACAACAATGTATAATGTTGTCGCAGAATCTCCATGTTACATATCATATCGAGCGATATATAATCATGATAGGATAATAAATTTGCTTCATAGGCAGCCCCTTGCGAAGAGAACTTGCAATGCTTCTATCAGGTTTACCATTTGAGACAGGAATAGAGCTCATTTATTGAATTTGATGATTCGAAAACTCTTCTCCTGATGGTAGATAATCTGTTGGTAAGGACCCAATAATGAGTTTTGTTAATAAAGTTTCATTGACTAACTGATAGAAATGAGCTTGGCATGATCATGTATTGTTAAGCTCTGATGAACCTGATTAAGAATTAGTGTTCATGGTCCAACTTTATTTGGACTGGACCTTCCTGGGTCCATTGCACTCAGCCTAAACAAGTTCTGCTACATGGAAAGCTACTAACAGCTTTTCTCCAACTCCCATCTGGCCCTCGTAAACTCATACTAAAAGAATCTTATGGTAACCTCGAATGAAGTATCAAGAGGATATCGCCGAAATCAGACTCGGATCGTATGAACCGTGTGAAATCAAAATTTGTTTGAGATCTCTAAAAAGACTCGGACTTAATCCATTGATAGATTGGAGTCGCTACTTGTTGCATTGAGTTAGGTTATTCAGAAAAAAATGAGATTTGTAGGTTCTTACGCCTAAGGAGCCAAGAGCACGGATTAGGTCTGACATGATACATGAGAGATTTCGAGATTTGTGCGACACTACATGATCTCACCTTTGTCAAAGTTATCCATGACAACTTGTTCGCGTGTCAAATCATCCTAGTTTGCCTTTGTCTTAGAGAAATCCCCAATGTTCATGGTTTACATCTTTGGGCTCATGATCTAGGTCTTTTCTTGATTGAGTCCATGTCGAGGTTCATGCCATTTCATGTACTAATTTCATGCAACCACATGTACCTTTGTTTTAGATCCAAAAATTGATGTTATTTGCTACCATAGCTCTATTTTATGATCAAAATCATCTGCAAGTTAGACTTTATGTTATCTACAATTTCCACTCTTCACTCAGTATGTTACAATAACTCATCCTTCCGCATGTTTAATCCAACTTATGACTCATTTGGTTCGCGAAAAAGAAAATTTCTCATTGAAATGCTTTTTGCTGATGCCTAAAAAAATTGCTTTTGTATGTTTAGTTGACCACATGAAAGTGATATATTACAAAGTAACTTATTTTTGATTGAGTATCTATTTTTCTGAAAAAAATATATAAAATATCTGCTATCTCCTTAATTAAAAAAAAATTATGCTACCTAAAAGCTTGATGACATTTTTGAAAAAAAAAAACAATTCCCAGCTAACTTTTTCATGTTCAATATGAATTTTTCTTTCTCATAAAATGCAAAAATTTTATTTCTATAAAAAAACATTTTTTTTTATTTTTTTTTTTAAAAACTTTAATCAAATATAAAGTCCTTTTTTTTTCCTTTCACATTGAGCATACTTTCCCCATTCTTTTTTCCGTGGAGCAAACGAGTCCTTAGATTCACCCACATCCATCCTAACATGCACATATAAGGCATAAAAATTAATTATCCAGGATTTTTCCAAGTAAACAATAAAAGATCACGCGGCTTCACACACAACTATGAACTTTTTCTTTCGGTCGATTTTAACGTGATTCCCATCAAGATATCATGGCTACAATTAAAGAAAGCAACCATCTGATGCATTGACCGAGCACAACCTGAGGATGCTGTGCCTAATCTCACGAGAACAGAGAGATCGACGACCAACCCTCGTTTGCCAACGCTAACAGCTGGAGGCCGTTGACCTATAATGCCTCAAAGCTTAAGATTATGCTACCGAAAAGAAAAGAAAAAAGAGAAAAAATCGAGGGGAAAGAAGGCATGAAAAGCCAGAGATGAATAGGTGATATGAAGGTCTGTCACCCAAGTTTTTTTTTCCTTTTTTGTTTTGTTTATGTGCCTTAACATAGAAAAGAAAAAAAAGTTGTTGTCGAAAAATATAAAAAAGGACAATAATTTGCTTATTATTGTAAAAATTCATGCAACAACCATAAATTTGTTTGGCCAACAATTACAAATATTTGCCTACAGGCTGATTAAGAACAAGTAAATCGAAAAGCCATGGCTTGAAAAAAGTCCTGGTTAGGGATGTATGAGACAAATAAGAAACTTAAAACAATATGTCATGAATTTTTAATTAAATCAAATAGGGAAAAAAAAATAAAACCAAATAGATTTGAGGTAATGAACCGCCCAGCCAAGTTTATCGAGTCAAATGGCCAAAATCAGTGAGAACCACCAAGAACTTGCTAGAATAAGATTAGAAAGAAAAAATTTGATCCCTATGATATCAAGGTTGATGATTCTAGAAAAAAATTATCCAATTCCAATCAATCGTACATCAAGCATTGGCTAACTACGAGATTAATAGTATAAGAACATATTACCAAAGAAACCTTGTCTTGTCACCAACAAAGCAAACTTGTCTGACACCCAACTTGCTCAGGAAAAAAAAAGTCGACAAAGAAATTAATCTCACTCTTGCAATCAGTGAGCGAACTCACAGGACATGCAGAATACAAAATGGTGAAGGGTGTAAGGCACATAATAGGATGCTTATTTTAACTCCATCACTACATATCTGCTGTATTTTTGAAGAAAGAACAAAGGAAACTCCCTTCAGGCAGTTGGCTAGGAAAGATGAGAAACACAAATGGAGATTCAATTCAAGGATGTTGCCACAGAGTCTTCATAATTTACTTTGAGATGCAGATATAGCACATTATAGATTCAATAAATGCTAACTTTTTCTTGCTTGATAAGAAGATTTATGTATCTCTACAGCTACCGAAACATTCATCATTGTTGAGATAAATATGGGTTCATGAAAGAAGATTACATAAAAAGGATGTCATCAGGACATGGTTCCAAGGATTCTTACCAGAAGCTTGAGGATAGAGAAAAGTATAGTCCAATAGCCCGTGCCCTGCTCTCAGATTTCTGATGGACTGTTGGAGTTCACCTCAATAACTGTAGCATCCTTGGATGGCATGTCTTGATGAACCAACAAAGTCAATATTCTGGGTACTTCGATCCAGCCCACAACAGCCTAGTGTGATCAGAACAGATAATTCACTTGCAAAATGATGGTCGTGCTAAATCTTTTGTTTAAGAACATGGCGCAGTTGAACCTTCTGGCTCTCCATTCTTGCCTCTAGAAGCTTTGCCTTCAAGCTGTGCTTCTGTGTTCCCCTTGGCCATTCAATGCATCCTTTCATTCCTCCTCGAGTTATATGAGGGTTCAATAAGTCAGGGGAGCTCCACTGCCCTACGCTGGGTGAGCTTAGACCCCCTTCACCTGACTTTCTGTCAGGAGACAGAGCAGCATTAGATTTCCTATCATCTGGCAGCCTTCCATTTGTCACCTCAAACGAAATTTTTGTATAGTTTTCGCCGCTATTTGGGCATGAAGACCTCCACAGTCTAGAAATTGAAGATGCTTTCTTCCTGGACTGTCTCGTGGTTGCAGAACAAACCTCACTGATTTCACTATTTAACTTGCCATTATCTCCATTCTCATCCCAATCTGTTCCACTAACTGAAGCATTGCTTTCTCGATATATGCCATTCACAGATGGGTCACTCCCTTCTGGTGAATTACTAGATCCTTGCTCCTCGACATGGCTCACTGTTTCCCAGTCACTATCATCTTCCATATCCCTATTGCTCTCAATTATCCCATTCGCGTATCTCTTTGTCGGTTTTTCTAGAAACACATCAGTCTCAGGGCTTTCCGTCTGGACATTGGAGGCACGGCTTGCAGGACTGTATCCATAACATTGCTCGATCTCTCTCTCGTTAGTTTCTTCTCTTGGCTGGAGTTCCTCAAAGACAGAGAAAATGTCCTCTGAAGCAGGAGGAGGCTGGTACGAGAACTCCCTAACATCTTGAACCTTAAGAGAGTTGGCTGCCTCCCTAAGCATCTCTGCTTCTTTTAACTCTGCCACATCTGGATGATTACTGCTTCGCTCTTTGAGAAAAGCCTCAAGATCTTTTTGCAGCTTGCTTAGCTGAGAATACTTCTCCTCAAGCATCAACTTGGCATCTACCAACTTCATCTGTACCCTCTCTTCACGCCAAACCTCTGCCATCTGCAACATCTTCCTCTCTTCCTCGACTTCCTCATGAATCTTCATAGATTCCCTCCTCAGAGCTTCAACCTCCGCCTTGTCTTCTCCAATCTCCTTTGCCAGCTCATCACATACCTCCTCCATAAGCTCTCGAGCCTTCCTTTCCTTTTCATAATCTTGCAAGCATCGCTTGCCGGATAACTTAGCCTCAGCAAGTTCATTGACCAGCTTGGAGTTCATGATCTCCATCAGCTGCCGGTTTTTTCTCTCTCTGTTCATGTCATCCTTCATGGCATCCATTACAGCTCTTATCTTCTCATGCTCTCGCTTTCGCCATGATGCCTTCTCCTCTGCAAGCTTCCTCAGGAAGTGGTCAAGCTTTTTCTTTGCTGACCGCCGCTCAGCCTCAAGCTCACTAATACGATTACGAGCCTGCTCAAGCTCCGCTTGAAGAGCAGAGACAACAGAAACAGTAGTCAGCTGCTGATCTTCGAGAAGCTTCGGGTGACCATAAAATCTGTAGACCTTATCCGATGCCTTTCCGCACCCAGGGTCCCATTTAGTTGCTCTCTCCATCGCACAATTGGATAATGCAGCAGAAGCCTCAAGCTGAATTTACAAAACCACACTAAGTAAAACATCATAAAGATATAAAGAAAATGACCAATTTTTCTTTGGCAATTAGCAGATAATCATATTCTTCAGAAGAGAGAGAGAGAGAGAGAGAGAGAGAGAGAGAGAGAGAGAGAGAGAGAGAGAGAGAGAGAGAGAGAGCATCAAATTGAGTACCTTCTGAACAATGTCATTCTTTGGATCATGGATAGAAATGGGACTAGATAGCTCGTTCTTTGTGTTGGTATGAAGGCTTGTTACATTGGGATCACAGACATAAGGTACATGTAGATGCGCGAAATTAGCCTGAAAAGATGAATAAGAAAAAATGATTTCATCAGCAGGAATTTCCAAACAGTAGGGGACACATCACCCATCAAAAGCATCAATATCAGGACCATTATTATTACCACCCAACCACAGCCAACATCACCATGTTCGAACCGATGGTACGGCCGTAGGGTCACAGCCAAGTATCATCTGATCTTTGACCATCGAAGGTGACCACAACGCTTATACTAGCTACATTTAGGTCAGAGATCTCTAATTAGTTGACAAGCAAGACCAACCCAAGCGAAAGTATAAGGTGCATTCATCGTCTACACTGATATATCGAAACACAATAGAAACTCAAAAATAAATGAATCCAAGACAGAGACTTTCTATACATTTTAAGACAATTACGACGTACCTTCTGAGGTTAATGGGAAAACCATCTACTTTTTGTAAGGAAAAATTAAGCATTTTCCACTCTAGAATTTCAAAACCGAGCAGGAGAAAAGGGGGGAAAGAGGGAGCTTTTAACATAAAAATGCCAACTTTTTAACAGATTCTGCCAAGATCCCTCAATCCAGAACCCTAGAAGGATCCAGGGAAAAAAAAAAAAAAAAGGCACGGATCTTGAGGTCGTACCTCAAACCCTAGCCGAGCTCGCCTGCTTTCCCTGGAGCCACTGCTAGCCTCCGGGAGCTGGAGCTGCCATAGCGCAGAGGCAAGCTTCCTCGCCGAGACGACCGGCACCGCTTCTCCGGCGGCATTCTGGTGCTTCCTTTGGGCCTTCCCGCAGCCGAACTCCGACGGATGCTCGGCAGACCGGTCCGCGTCGTCGAAATTCCAGCGGAGGAGGGGAGTCGCGGGGCCACTCCTTCTCCCGCCGGAGGCGCCGCCGTCCCTCCTGGACCGGGCTCCGGCGGCGGCGCTGGGAAAAATGGGATTCGTGGCGCGGCGGAGCTTGTGAAGCTTCCGCGGCGGAGGGAGATCGGAGTCGGGGTTTGGGGTCAAGATTTTAGAGGAAAGGATGGCGGGGCCGTAGCTCCGGGCTCCGGATCTCCTCATAGTCTCTGACGCGATTCCGACGCCATTGGAGGTAAGAAAGAGAAAAAGAGGGGGCGGAGAGAGATGGAGGAAGGAGAGAACCTGAAGGGATTTTGTCCGAAAGGGAGGAAAAGGAGGAGATACGTACGTCTGTGCGAGGGAGAGAGACAGGATGCCAGTGGCCGTATTGACTGAGATCTAACGTTGGGTCCTGTGGCCGGAGGCAAATAAAAAGGAGTACAAAATAGGGAGTTGCCAATAGAACCCTCTACTTTACCATATTGTGAGAAGCAACCCTTATAAAGCTGCAATGGGTCCAGGTTGTTTGGATCACAACCTAACCTAAATCCAGTTATGCCCGAAAACCCATGATCTAAATAGAGGGGGAGGGGGGAAATCCACAACCATATTTCTCCGCTATCAGATTTTTCTTCTGCTCTCTCTCTCTCTCTCTCTTTCTCTCTTTTATGGTTCTTTTCTTTCTCTCCTCATTTCAAATTTTCAATTGTTTGGAATGTAATCCACTTGAGCATCGGATAATGATCTGATTTGTTATATCTTGATAAATTATTCAATGTTTTGATCATGGATGTGCATGCGATGTAGCCTGCGTCGAAAGATTATTACAGTATCTGCCATTTTTTTTCTCATGGAAGAGAAATAACAATGTCAAAAAGTTTTCCAATCTAAAGACCTTTGATTGTCACCTTATACCCTTTAAGAATGCCTATTTTGTTGCATCTCTTTCATTGCTGATTTTGATTTTTATCTGTTTGTATCTGTCTATTTTGTTGCTAGCTGGATGGCTTCTTTGAAGTTCTTTATGATCATGTCCAATTTTAAGAAATAAATCAATGGGGAAACTCATGTTCTTCTTTTAAAAAATAAAAATCTATAGTTTTCTAGGCATTGATATTTCCATGTTATTTTGTTTGTTTGGATCTCAAGCAACTTATTACTCAAGATCATTATATTTTGTTTCTCCTCCTATAACAGAAATACTTCTCTCCATTATACCTTGCTGAAGTTTTTTATATTGAATTTTACTTTAGGAGTTTAGGCTAATGCTAGTGCTAATTCTGTAAGTGTTAAATTTTTATATGTATTATATTCTATAAAGCATTCAATTTTGCTATATATTTTGAATTATATTCAGCTAGCACATAGTACTATCGAATAGTTATTAACTATAGTTAAGCCCCTCTAGTTGGATGTTGCTACTAAACTTGAGAAGAAACAAAATTGAGCAGCATAACATCAAATTGAGCAGTAATTTTTCTGATTGGGACTAGATCATATATAGACCCGACCTAGCCCAAACAACTAACTAGGTCCAAAAATTTTGGCCGTGGACCCGATCTGACCCAACCTAATCTTCTATAGAATGGGGTTTAGGTCCAATTTAGGATTCAACAAAAAGCTAGGTTGGGTCGAGTCCAGGTCATTCATGCTCGGATCTGATGCGACTCATTTGCACCCCAAACATCATATCTAAAGCTTGGATAAATTTTTTATATGGAGCTAGTTTATACTTGTAATCAGACAATCTCTTGTGATGTTGATTTTTTTGGATATAAAATATGATTATAAAATAATAAAATAATTATTATTATATTTCACTCTATTTATTATTTGTTATTATGTTTAAATTTATAACTACTGTGTTTTTTGTTTTTCAGATTCTTGATTTATTTTGATGCAATTGATACAAGGACAATTTATTTTACCTACTGCATCTCAAATATTTGGTAGCAACATGAGATTGCACTTTCTCACCTTAATGCAAGCAAATTGAATTGGAATATGTATGAGGTGATGAACATCCATGTTCCATCCATTTTGACTCTTTAACATATGAACTATCTAAAATGGCCGATGTTGCCATCCACATCATCTTTGCGATACAGAAAACTAAAAATTCTTTGATTTAGATAATTAATTCTTTCTTTTGCTTGGAAACTAATTGCTTATTTATCGCAGATGTATCGACTAACAAGGATAGCAACATCAAAAGAATAATTACAAAGAATTTCTTGATGGGTAGTTCTGATATTGATCAAGGATCCAACAAAATAAAAAGGTGCTACTAAACATAAATTCATACGCATTTCATTAAAATGCTCGGAATTCAGTCTTATTTGCAAAGAATTGTGTCGAAAACTATCTTGTTTGTTTTGGAGGGTGTTCTTCGGAAAACCTGAAAACGTAAGGCCTATAATGCAACAATCTCAAATAATAGGGTTATACTTTCTCTCCTCTGTAATAACTTCTATTGCGGTGAATAATTTAATATACGTCTAAATGCCAAACTTTGTCAAAGGAACATGTGACCCTTGATTAGAGAGGTATTATTGGGACAGATGGCACCAAGAAATGTGGGTCCCTTACCATTCACGGTTCGCCCGGTGCCCGTTTTGGGTCTCGCATGCAGGGAGCTATCACTGTTCAATTTGGCTGTACGTGAATCTTGACGTATGGTGATGGGAAGAAGAGCAGTTGATGACTCGGTCTACTACAGTGGATCTTCCAATAATAAATACCCACATAATGCTTAAAATGTCTCTGTTGAAGCAAGGAATGTGTATCTTTGGAGATATAATTGGCTACACCGGCTTGCAGCACATGGCCATGCATGCAGCCAATAATAGCTGCTGATTTCAATAGATACCATTTATTAATGTCGGTGATTGGCTGAATTTATGGTCATACTAGTGCATGCGATGTAACTAATAATTTCTCATATTCATAGGGCTCATGAGGATATACGGACAAAAAATTATATCCTACGCTGCATACACTATATGACCGTGCATGCAACCAATCACAACCGTTTGTTCATATAGTAGTGCACTGATCATAAAGTGATCACTTCGGTACATCTCTGCACAATAAGCAGCTATGATTATCAGAGTCGACCTATCTGTTGTAAGTTTGCAGGTTGGGTTAGGTTGGATTATTATAAATTCTAAGTTGGTTCCAAGTCTAAAGACTAGATTTAGCTTCTTTTTTTTTCAACTAGCATTTGCAAGGTTAAATTGGATACATTCGAGTCTGATTTGACCTAGTTTATTTTTTTAATATCTAGACCCAACTTTATGAGTTTGGTTGTTAATTAACTTGGAAGATGTCGGGTCTAAAGTTGAAGAAAGGAACGCATCAAATCAACTTGACCCACTTTCACTCCTAATGAATGAAACCGTTGAAAGGCGTCGAGTTTTGCAATGTCCTTATAGCTATCCTTTACCAAAATTACGTCAAGAGTTCTAGTCGTATTAAAAATTTGAAGTGCTTTACAAAGTTTTAAATGTCGTATGCTCGGTGTTGCTGAAGTTATTTATAGCAAAGTGTCCAGAGGCTTTTTTTTTTTTTTTCCCCCCTTCCACACCAAAGCTATTTTTAGATATTTATAAATATAGATCTAGCTCAATCTATAATCTTATGATTTTATTAGTTGTACTGGCCTAACCTATTAATTCTATAAAGTCTTCAGCCCAATCATTCAAACAAATTTTAAATTGTATCTAATACCAATGCTGAAGAATTGTAACGTCTCATGTCCGAGGAAGGCAAGCTAGCATCTTGTTATGTCTAACATTTTTTGTTCCAGTTTCTACTGAAATCACATTTAAAAGCTTGGAAGACGGTTCAGGGGTGAGTGCCACAATACTTTCCATTCAATCATTTTGAAAGGGCACTTAGATTAAATTAACCCCACACAAAGAATTGATGTTTTCTCATTTTTTACTCACAATAAATATTAAAAAACCGACTAATTCTACATTTTAAGGGACAAAGTTATGGCCAACTATGCAAGGTAAATATACAAATAGGATGATAAATATTTTATTGCAGTGGCTACACTAAGCTATGACATAACAATGCATCTAATATTTGGAAATGTGTATGACACTAATTAAATTCCTACGCTAGAAGGTGTTAGCCTAGATGCACAAATATAATTGATAAATTAAATATTTCTAATATTCAAATAAGAAGAATAAACTAGCAAATAATTAACTTGATAATATAATAATAAAATAAAGAAAGAGAGAGAAGATGGTCTATGGATTGAAGAATGCTGATGCGTTGTTTCAGGAAAGTTTATGCCCCACACACGGGTTTGCTGGCACATATCTCCTAGAGATACGACGACCCAATACATAACCACGTCTTCCCCATCAGTGCGTCTCCAGGGAAGAAAGAAGAGTACGTTCACGCTTGCAGATAGCTCAAAAGAAACTTAGAAAAATTATGAGGAGAAGAAAAATTTTCTTTATTTCTTTTCTCCCCAATGATCCCTATAGTCCTTTTTATCTAAATTCTTGGAATAGGGAGAAGAAAAATTTTTGACTGTTCTTTGAAATGATTCCTAAAGCCCTTTATATAGGCTCAAGCACGTTAAAAGAAGCAGATTCCCCTCCCATGGATTGATGACGTGTTCTCTTGTGCTCCTTTGATCCTTTGGCTTATTGCATCGTGGCCATCCATGTTTCCTTCCTTCTTCGAGGGGCCTTTCCATGCTTGCTCTTGCGCTGGATGTATGACACTTGTCATGGCCTACTTTTTTTGAGAATTTTTCCATGTTTGCTTCCTTGCTTGTGCGCGAATGCTTGCCACTTGGCCGTTGACCAATTTGGTTTTCAAAATTTTAAAATATTTGATTTAATTCAACAATCCCTGATGCCGCACAAATGCGAAAAAAGAGGAGGAGAAGGAAGAACAAGAGAGGAAGAAGGAAGAAGAGGTTCTAGAGACACAGGAAGAAGAGAAGGGGAGAGGAGGAGGAGGAAGAATAAGATCTGGGGGAAAAGAAATTCTTAATCATTCATTAACCCTAATCAACATAAAAGTTCCCTATAAATAGGGCCCAATAAGAACACTTAAAATAAAACCCCTTACACAAAATAAAACCCACAAATAAGCCCTAAAATGCAAATGAGTCCAGAAATAAAATAAACCACAAATAAACCCCTAAATGCAAATAAACCCAGAAATAAAATAAACAAATATGCAAATAAGATGGGGACCTAGCTGATGTCCCCATCAACTCCTTCCGGGTGAGAAAAACTCGACCCCGTCGAGTGTATATCGGGTCGGCTGTCGTACTGCTCCAGAAGATCCGGGTCAAGGTGCTGCAACTCAGCTCGCGAAATCCACGACACATCTGATTCGGATCGACCTTTCCACCGAACAAGGTAACGTTGGTAGCTTCCTCTCCTGGTAGATATAACCTGCTCATCTAATATATGTTCTATGTGTTCTCTGCGTGCATGAAACTGTGGAGGTGGAGGCTCACTAGCAGGTGCTAGATCAGGGTGATCAACAACAGTGGGTGTAGCAACAAAAGGGTCAGAAGGAATGAATGTGGATATTTTGTATGGGACTAACTCTTCAATATTAAATGTCGCACTAATCCCATAGGCTTCAGGAAAATTTACAACATAAGCATTCGAACTGATTTTCTTTAGGATTTTGAACGGTCCTGCACTACGGAATTGCAACTTTTTGAATGTTTCCGAAGAAATCCGTTCAGGTCTAATTCTCACCATGACAGAATCTCCTACATTCAACTCTTTATAACGTCTGTGCAAATCAGCAAGGAATTTATATTTTAAGTTATTAGAGTGAATACGTTTGCTGATTTCCTGATGCAATGAATGCAGGTGTGATGCAAATGATTGTGCAGACTCAGAGACTTTATGTTGATGAGACATGAGAATCAAGTCTATGGGTTGCCTAGGTTTATATCCATTCACCACTTCGAAAGAACTCATGCCTAAGGACCTATTGACCGAACTATTATATGCAAACTCGGCGGTCGGTAACACTAAATCCAAAGTCCTAACATAGGCCGATGAAAATTTTAATTTAGTGCCAATCATGTGCCTAAGAATTTTCCTAAAGGAGCTCACGAATCTAACATCTCTTTCATATATAATAGATTTTGGAAGGTCAGGAGGTCTAACGACTTCATTGAAATAAAGTTTGGCAAATCTAGAAGCGTTAGAAGTCTTAGGACATAGGAGAAAGGGAGCCATATTTGAAAAATGGTCCACAACCATAAATATGGAATCATGCTTGATATAGGTACTAGGAAGTTCTAACACGAAGTCCATACTGACATCTTGCCATGGGATCGTGACACTAGACATAAAATCTAAGAGGTCGTCCAGCCTAAGAATGGAAAAATGATACTTAACGATTTTATCAATGGCACGGCTATCAATGCATATCCTCCAAGAGTCATCTTTCTTGGGAGTGAGGAGTGCAGGTACAACACAGGGGCTCAAACTCTCACGAATATACCCTCGGGTGTGGAGTTCGTCAACTTGACATTGCAGTTCAGTGTGCTCGTTTGGGTTGAGCCTATGATGGGGAAGATTTGGCAAGGGTGCTCCGGGAACGAGGTCAGTCGCGTGCTGGATATCACGCATCGGAAGAAGTGTATCTGGAAGATCCTTAGGGAAAACAGAGTGGAACTCCTCCAACAGGGGAACTGTTGCTGTTGAGTGCTCAAGGTTCGACTCCATACTAATGGCTCTAGCCACAAGGGCAAACACAGATGATTGGCTTTCGATATCTTTCATTACCTCTTTCGAAGTAATGATGTGAAATGGTTCATCTTTTCGTAGAGTGGCACTCTTCTTTTCAGGGGTGGACTCTCGAGGAGGCAATGAGTTCAGTATAATTTTCCGACCCTGGAACATAAAGCTACACGAATTCGAACGCCCATGAAGTGTGACGTCCATATCGTATAGCCAAGGCCTCCCTAGGATGACTTGACCTACATCCATCGGAATGCAGTCGCACCAGATTTCGTCTTTATAGGATAGGAATTGAATCGGGACGAGGCATCTTTCCGACACTGAAAGAGATGTCTTATCTACCCAAGCTACTTTATATGGATTGGGATGAGGGGTAGATTTCAGGCCGAGGCGGGAGACAACTCCGGAAGCAATGGTATTAATACAACTTCCGCTATCAAATAGGATTTTGCATGTTTTATCATTGATCTTAATGAGTGTGTAAAATAGGGAGGTCCTACGCCAATCTTGTTCGGTCTTAGTCTGAGTTAGAGTGCACCTAACCACATGAAGCCTAGGGTTTTGGTTATTTGGATCAGTGGGCTCCTTTTGGGGTTCAGCCTGGAGAAACTCTAATCCGGTCTGTTCGTCTCCAAAGTCTTCTACAAAATCCTCAATGTTTGGCTCATAGACTTCTTCAACACATTCATTCGCTTGAGTCCCAACTTCTAGTTCAGTCATGAGATAGGTCTTGGCATTACACTGGGATGCTATATGGCCAAATTTTTGGCACCTAAAACATTGGGTTTGGCTTCTAGAAGGAGGATTGGGACCTAGTATGCCCTTTTCTTTATCATTTGAATGGTTCTGGACAGGTATCGGGGATGTCCTAATCGGTGCTTGGCTAGGGCCGGGCTGGTTAAAAGGATTGGGAAACTGCCTGGGTTGTGCGGGGTAGTTTTGATTAGGTCGAGTTCCTGGAGGTATGAACCGAGAGTCGGTACACCTCACTACAGGGGCTTGTAAGAAACTATCTACATCTTGAGCCAACTGGTATGCTTGGCCAAGAGTAGTAATCTCTCGGAGGATTAGTTCTTTCTGGATCTCCTCGTGGAGTCCTGCCCGAAACCTAGAGAGAGTAACAGTCTCCTCTTCGATTACACCGCACCTCATATGAAACTCCTCAAATCGTGCAATGTAATCAGCAACGGTTGATGTCCCTTGAGTTAGTTTCTGCCACCTATCCATAAGGTGTTGTCGGTAAGAGAATGGCAGATACTTCTCATTCAGCTTTTCCTTCATATCCTCCCAGGTAGTGATACGAGGAAGCCTTTGGGTCTCACGCATATGTTCAACATTATGCCAGTACCAGTGAGCTTGCCCAATAAGCTTCATTTTAGCGAATCGTACTTTTCTATCGTCAGTCATTTCGTACCACTCAAAATAGTTATCCATGGCTGCTCTCCAATCAAGGTACACACTCGGCTCTAATTGACCAGCAAATGTGGGGACATCTACTCGTACGGTACGAAGTAGTCGCTCATCAAGATCGCGCTGGTGATCAGGAGGAGGTTGGTTCCTAGGGGGATGGGGAAAAGCTATAGGTGGTGTGGTCAAACCAAGCTCGGGATAAGCTGCAATTGGGGTTGACGGTTCAGGAGTCCTAGGGTGTTGCACTAGAACACGGATCTCTCGTTTGAATTCGTCACGATCAGCTCGTAATGCAGCTAATTGTCCCAAAATATCTTGTAGAACGCTGAGGTCCATGGTGGGTAAGGGGTCTGAGAGTCAGTGAGGAGGTACTCTCTACCACTACGGGTTGGCATGCAGGGACTACTCTAGTTGGTGATATGATATGCAATGCTACTAATGAACCCTAACTTACCAAATGCAATGCAAGACAACCTACTACTGCAATCTACTATAAATTCGGAAATCAACAAATTTTTACAAAGATAACTTAAAATTAAATATTACTAATTTGTACTTTGGTTATTTCAGAGTTAAAGTAGAAAATTAATCACTATGAGAAATTAGGTTGCAAGCACGTATTACAGTCGTTCTAATCCTAAAGTAATCTGATCGACGGATATTGAGAATTATCCTGTTGCCAAAGTGTGCTAATTTAATATTTAGATTTAAATGGTGGGTATGATGGGTGTGGTAGTAAATGTTCTAGGTTTTGCAGTTTGACAGGAAAGTAAGTTTTCAAAATAGGACCGTCATGCAAGAGAACTAGAACATAATTAGATAAACAAGCCCAAAAGAAAGAACAACCTGTTACCTGTGGTGGATACAGTCAACCGGAAGTTGTAAAGTCTCGAGCACGAAGTTGGCGCCGAGTGAAACTAGCTGGAGCTGTGGTCCTGGATCTGCAGCACAAGGGGCTCCTGGAGTGGGCTGAAAAATGGCTAGATCGGGCCTGAAACAGGGTCTGCGGCTGATTGGGCTTGGACCGCGCTACAGTATGGCGCACGGGCTGGGCTGGCGGCCTGCTGAGGACAACTGGGCCAGGCCGGTCGGGCTCGGATGTGGCCTGATGCACCTCTCGGCTGGCAGCCTGGCACACAGGGGTGTCCCTGTTCGCGGATGAGAGCTGGATGGGAGCGGCTCGGACGAAGGCTCGGCGATGGGCGTTGCAAGTCCGGAGTAGGCAGCGGCCGACGGCGAACGGAGGCAGTGGTGGAGCACGCGGGCGCGGGGAAGGATGCAGCGGTGGTGGCAATCGGGCGGTTGCGGGAGTGGCGGGGACAGCGATGGCGAGGCGGCGGCAGGAGACGGCACGGGCGGAGGCGGATCTCGTCGGCGGAAGGAGGCGTCACAGGCGGAGGCGGCAAAGGCGGAGCGGCACGGGCGGAGGCGGCAAAGGCGGAGCGGCACGGGCGGAGGCGGCGAAGGGTACGCAGGTGGTGCGACTCGGCGGGGAGGGCGTCGTCGGGGCTCGGTGACGGTCGGCTTCGATCGTCGGCGGTCGACCGCGGAAAAGAGGCGCCTGAAGGAGGCGTCGCACGGCGGCGGGCGTGGTGGCGCAGCTCGGCGGAGACGCGGTGAGGGGCAGCCGATCGGGGAAGATGAACAGGTAGGTTTTTTTTTTTTTTTTTTTTTTTTTTTACGCACGTGCAGTCACGTGCAAAGGTTTTTTTTGTTTTTTTTTCTTTTTTAGGCGGCACGTGCGGTCACGTGCGTCTTTTTTTTTTTTTCCTCCGGAACGGATCCGGGCTAGTGGGGCGGGCTAACGGGTCTGAGACTTACCCGTTGCCCCAACCTTCTTCAACCTCCCGACGGATTCGGGAGGGCGTCGATCTTCACGGCGGCGGCTGCGGGCCGAGGCAGGGATCACAACGGCGGCTCCGCGACCTGCGGCGGCGGCGAGATCACGGCCACGGCTTCGTGGCCAGCGGCGAAGGTCGGCGGAGGTCCCCTCTATGGACCCGACGCCGACGGTTGGTGGCAGACGCGAAGCACTCGGGGCAGCGGCGCTCTCGTGGGGACGCGACGATCTCCGGTGGCGAGTCGGTGGCGCTGCGAGGTGGGGCGGCAGTTGGCGCAGACACGGCGATGGGCAGAAGGGGAAATCTATGGCGGGGCCCTTCCTTTGTTCTTTGTGACAACCGAGAGGGAGGATGGGTCGGATGCGGGTGGCTGTCGATCTGGGCCTTCACAGACTCGGCAGTGACCCTCTTTTTTTTTTTTGGCTCTCAGTTTGGAAGAAGTAGCCGGGAGATGGAAGTGCCCAACACAGTCTTCTCTATTTCACAGGAAGGCTCGGATGATCTGGATCGGGCTTTGGCAGCAGAGGCAAAGCCTCTTGCTCTGATACCAAGTTGATGCCGCACAAATGCGGAAAAAGAGGAGGAGAAGGAAGAACAAGAGAGGAAGAAGGAAGAAGAGGTTCTAGAGACACAGGAAGAAGAGAAGGGGAGAGGAGGAGGAGGAAGAATAAGATCTGGGGGAAAAGAAATTCTTAATCATTCATTAACCCTAATCAACATAAAAGTTCCCTATAAATAGGGCCCAATAAGAACACTTAAAATAAAACCCCTTACACAAAATAAAACCCACAAATAAGCCCTAAAATGCAAATGAGTCCAGAAATAAAATAAACCACAAATAAACCCCTAAATGCAAATAAACCCAGAAATAAAATAAATAAATATGCAAATAAGATGGGGACCTAGCTGATGTCCCCATCAATCCCCCACATAAATTAAATATTTAAAAAATTTAAAATCAAAATAAAATGCTGAGTATCTTATATTATGTAATAGGTGTAGATATCTTTCGGTTTGAACCTTCATTTAGTGACAATTGATTACCTCTGTGAAGTCAAGGTGGACTATGCCTTGAACCTTGGTCCATGGCTCAGATTTCATCAACAGCACATATAATATAGCGTGAACATGCTCGAAGCGGGTTTGCGCTTTACGGCCATGCGCAGGTATCTCTTCATGTGTGTTATTAGGGAACAGCCCACTTTCTACGGTCGCGGCCTCACGACTACACGCATATAGGTGAATCCTAAAAGGGGTACGAGCAAGTAGGTACCCTGCCTCATGGGTCTCGGATTCATTAAGAGTAAAAACTCAACCCAACCCTTGCTTTTTATGAGCATTGTTGCCATAGGGATGGGAAAAACAAATAGTGCTCCTCATTAGTCACCTATCTAGCTTGTTTCTACCCATTGAACCTTTTCAGGTTGGATTACCACCATGGTGACTTTACTTATAGACTTAGCTCCATCCCCCTCGACAACTCTACTACCACTGTTCTAGACAATCCTTTGGTAAGCTGATCGGCTAGGTTCCTTTCGGATCTTACAAAATTTAGTGCAATCTAGTTATTCTTTAATTTGTATCTCAATGATTTATGGCGCACTTTCAAGTGCCTATTCATTTTCACATTTGCATTTTCTTGATTGCATTTATCTGTAGCAGATCTGCATTCACAATGAATAGATATAGAAGGTAATGGTGAAGTCACAAGAGGTAAATCTATCAGTAGATCTCTAAGCCACTCGACCTCAATGCTAGTGGTATCTAGGGCAATCATTTCAGATTCTATAGTACTTCTAGCCACTACATTTTGTTTGGTAGACTTTCATGATACAGCTGCACCTCCTAAAAGGAAGACAAAACCAGTTGTGGATTTGGTGTTAACTGTATCACTGATCCAATTGGCATCACTATAGCCTTCCAGAACAGCAGGATAACCACAATAGTGTAATCCCAGAGATATGGTACCCTTAAGGTACCTGAGAATTCTTTTTAGAGCAGTCCAATGATCATTATTAGGATTATGAGTATATCTACTCAGTCGGTGATAGAGTATGCAATATCTGGTCTGGTATGATTTGCAAGAAATCCTAAAGAACCAATGATTTGGGCATATAAACTTTGATTGACTGGATTACCTAAGTTCTTCTTTAGATGAAAAGATGGATTATAGGGAGTAGATACAGGATGACAATCAGAGTAGTAAAACTTTTTAAGAATCTTCTCCACATAGTGGCTTTGGGACAAAGTTATTCCATCTTCATTCCTCATGATTTTAGTATTAAGGATTAGGTCTGCTTCTCCTAAATCTTTTATGTCAAATTTTAGAGATAAAAATTGTTTTACTTCATTAATAATTTCTAAGTATGTTCCAAAAATTAGGATATCATCTACATATAGACATAAGATTATAATTTTGTTATTCTTCTTTTTATAATATACACATTCATCTGTGTTATTAATTTTAAATCCATTAGTTAGGATTATTTTATCAAATTTAAAGTGCCATTGTTTGGGGGCTTGTTTTATACCATAAAGAGATCTAATCAACCTACATACCTTTTTTTCTTGACCTGGAACAATGAAACCCTTGGGTTGATCCATATAGATCTCTTCATCTAGCTCCCCATTCAAGAAAGCTGTTTTAACATCTATTTGATGTATAACCAGCTTATGAAGGGAAGCCAAGGCAACAAGGATCCTAATGGTAGTGATTCTAGCTACAGAGGCATAAACATCAAAGAAGTCAATTTCAAATTTTTGAGTAAAACTTTTGGTTACAAACCTAGCCTTATATTTGTCTACAGTTCCATCTGGCCTAAGTTTCTTCTTAAAGATCCATTTACACCCTATAAGTTTACTTCCTGGGGGTAGGTCTGCCAATTTCCAAGTATGGTTTTGAATTATAGATTGCATTTCATTATCTATTGCTTCTTTCCAGAAAGGGGCATCTAGAGATTTCAAGGCATCCTCTAAAGAAGTAGGAGAGTCTTCTATTAGGAATGTGTAGTAGTCTTCTCCATAGTTTTTTCAACTCTAGTTTTTTTACTTCTAGTTCAGTTTCTTCTTCTTCTTCTTCTTCTTTGAATCTGGTTCTGCTAGAACTAGCCCTAAATTATTATTGGTATTTATTTGATCATTTATCCTTATTTTAAAGGAAAATATACTTTCAAAGTATATTGCATCTCTTGTTTCCATTATGGTGTTGTTATTAATTTCATTTATTTGAGAGTTAAACACTAAAAATCTATTAGCGTTACTCTCAATTGCATATCCTATAAATATTGCATCTATTGTTTTGGATCCAATTTTCTTTCTTTTATTTTTTGGAATTTTTTACTTTAACTAAGTACCCTCACACTTTTAAGTATTTTAAGTTAGGTTTTTTGTGTTTCCAGATTTCATATGGAGTTTTATCATTATGTTTGAATGAAATTTTATTCAAGATATAAGATACAGTTACTAGTGCGTCCCCCCAAAGATTCTTTTGTGCACCTGAACTAATTAACATAGAGTTAAGCATATCCATTAAGGTTTTATTCTTTCTCTCAGTTACTCCATTAGATTGGGGTGAATAAGGAGCTGTCACTTCATGAATTATCCCATGTTCTTCATAGAATTGGGTCAGCTCAAATGAGGTATATTCACCTCCTCTATCGGACCTTAAGATTTTAATTTTTTTATCTAGTTAGTTTTCAGCCTCTACTTTATAGACTTTGAATTTATTTAAAACCTCATTTTTAGCTTTGATAAGATAGAGGTAATAGTATCTAGAAAGGTCATCTATAAAAGTTACAAAATATTTGTTTTCACCCCTTGAGGTTCTTCCTGAGTCGCATACATCACTATGTATGAGTTCAAGGAGATCAGAATCTCTACTTACAGAGTGAAAGGGTCTTTTAGGTAATTTGGCCTCTACACATATCTCACATTTGTCATTATTCTTAAGTTCTGATTTTGGAATTAAATTCAAGTGCATTAATCTTTTAATTGAACTATAGTTTACATGTCCCAGCCTACCATGCCAGACAATAGGAGAGTCAATATGAAGAACAATAAAATTTTCATTTACAGATGGAATAATTACATTGAGTTTAAACAACCCATCACAAAGAAAACCTTTTCCGATGAAAGAGACACCATGGGTTACTACAACTTTATTTGATTCAAAAATAATTCGGTATCCTTGCTGGACAAGCAAGGATCCACTAACTAGATTTCTACGGATGTCTGGAACATGGTGCACGCCTTGCAGAGTGAGGATCTTCTCAGAGATAAGTGTCAGATCCACTCGTCCCACTCCAAGCACGCGTGCCACAGCATTATTACCCATGGTCATAGTTTCTCTACATGAGATCTGATAAGATGAAAACTAGGAGCGATCAGAACAAATATGTATACTAGCTCCAGTATCAATCCACAGACCTGATAGCAGTCTCAGAGGAGTCGGCCCCACAGGTCACCATGTTGACCTGGGCGCCAGAAGTAGCATGACCCTTACTTTTAGGTTGACAAGGAGTAGTGATCTTGTAGAAGTATTGGTTGGCTATATGGTTGAATGATTTCTTCTTGAAGGACTTGTTGTGGTTGGGACGGAAAGAACGATTTTGATTTTTGAATTTGGGCTTGGATTCAATATTGTTGACTTTGGGCAAAGGATTGGAGGAGTAGGATTTTTCTGTAAGGTGATGTTGTTCTTCAATTCTAATAGAATTTAGGACTTAAGTTAGAGACAGATCACCTTGGGTGTGGCTCAAAGTTTTGGCAAAGTCTGACCAAGTAAGGAAAAGTTTGTCTATAATACAGGCAACTTGGAAAGACTCATCTAGGTGGGTTCCATTTGTCTGGAGTTGAAGAATCAAGGTTTCATATTCATGGATTTGATCATTCATAGGTTTGGAATCAACATATTTAAACTTGTTAAAGTTAGAGGCTTTGAATCTCTTTACCCCGGCATCATCAAGTTCATATTTATTTTCTAGGGTATCCTAAAGATCCTTGGCACTCTTAGCTAAATACCATAAAGGCTATTAGAAAGGGCTCCTAGGATTCTATGAAGATAGTGGTAGTTAGTTTCTTCTGGAGTCCTAATGGAGGAGGCAGCATCAGTTTGAGAAGAGGAAGGAGCAAGGTTTGGGTTGTTACGAGTAGCAGGTCGTAAAGTAGATAGGTTAGACCCACCAATGGCGGAGATCAAGACTAAGATGGTGAGCCAGAACTGCATTTAATTCTGCCACCTTCTAAAGTTTTGACCATCAAACATTTTAGATTTAGTACTAAGGTTTTCATATGTGTGGGAAGCCATTGATTAGGAGAGAATGTTTATGTAAAATTATTGCACTGATATCTAATTTGAACTTTAGATGTCTAGTTGAAAAATTCAAAGAATAACAGCCAGATCAGCTCCAGATCGGTGGTGGAGCACTTGGCTCACTTAAGTACTAGCCTTTCTTAGGCACGTATGCCTTTTTGACAAGTTTTTTTTAGACACCGTTATTCAATATATAATTGCACTAGATATCGTTCAATTTCATCCTAAGTGCAATATTAAGCTAGCTCCTATGAATTAACCAATTTTCGAATTTCTATTTGAATGGAATCTGGAAATTACTCCATGAGGAGTCGAAATAGATGTATTAATAAACCTCTTGGAGGTTAGGCAATCTAATATTTTACTTGGAAAATTAAGTACTAAAGTAAAGCTAGCATAAATGAGTAACAACTAAAATATAACAATTTACAATTATGCAGCAAAATATATAATAAATGTTGCAATTTAAAGTCTAGTGTTAACAGTACATAAACTTTTCTGGATTGTTAGACTAGATGCACAAATATAATTGATAAATTAAATATTTTTAATATTCAAAAACAGTAAATAAGAAGAATAAACTAGCAAATAATTAACTTGACAATATAATAATAAAATGAAGAAAGAGAGAGAAGATGGTTTGTGGATCGAAGCACGCTGATGCGTTGTTCCAGAAAAGTTTATGCCCCCCACGCACAGGTCTGTTGGCACAGATCTTCTAGAGATACGATGACCCAATACAGAACTACGTCTTTCCCGTCAGTGCGCCTCCAGGGAAGAAAGAAAAGCACGTTCACGCTTGCAGATAGCTCAAAAGAAAATTAGAAAAATTATGAAGAGAAGAAAAATTCTCTTTATTTCTTTTCTCCCCAATAATCCCTAGAGCCCTTTTTATCTAGACTCTTGAAATAGGAAGAAGAGAAATTTTTGATTGTTCTTTGAAATGATCCCTAGAGCCCTTTATATGGGCTCAAGCACGTCAAAAGAAGCAGATTCCTCTCCCGTGGATTGATGATGTGTCTTCTTGTGCTTCTTTGATCCTACGGCTTATTGCATCTGGGTCGTCCATATTTCCTTCCTTCTTCGAGGGGTCTTTCTATGCTTGCTCTTGCGCTAGATGCATGACACTTATCATGGCCTACTTTCTTTAGGAATTTTTTTATGTTAGTTTCCTTGTTTGTGCGCGGATGCTTGCCACTTGGCCGTTGACCAATTTGGTTTTCAAAATTTTAAAATATTTGATTTAATTCAACAGAAGGTGCATGATATTCAGGTTGCTTTCAAATCATAGGCTACATTCATTTTTGCCCCTTCAATAGAATCATAGCTTGCTTCCAAAATCATTGGCTACATTCATCTTTGCCCCTTCAATAGAACCATAGCTTTCGTTATATGGTACTAAAAATGTTAACAACAGTGCAAATGCCACAAGATAAATGGAGCTCCTTCGGCGGCAAAAGGGGGACGATGTAATAAATTTCTTCTATGATTGACTACTATAAGATATATCACCTCTATACCGTATGCCTAATCCTAGGAAATGAGTCCTTGAGTGGTATACAATACATTATTCTCTCTTTCTCTTTTAAAAACTTATTTGGTTCGTGGAAAAAAAATTCTCACTAAAATATTTTTTCTAAATATTCATGTGAGGATTCGTGCGGGCGTGTATTTAGTCCCACATCGGTTATTCATAAAGAAGATCTTAGATACTTATACAGGACTAACAAACTCAAATAATATCTTCCGGCTAGCCATTTTGGGTGAGGTCTTAGGTTGTGACAAATGGTATCAAAGCGAACTTAGTCCACAGCCTATGTGGACTAAAAGATACTGTAGCACGAGCTTGGGTATATCACTGGCCCGGCTCAGGCCCGGCCCCAGCCCGAGCCTAGATAAAGCCCAATTTAGAGCCCAAACCCAGCCCGGTTTAGAATAAGCTAATCGAGCGATGGTGGGCGCTAATCGTTAATCACGGGGTGATGTTTGGGTTCGCTTCTCTTATTTGGTCTATTCCCCCAATTTTCGATCGCTTTCTAGTGCTAGGGTGCTCCAAATCTCTTCCTCCACAGTTCTCCACCTCTCCTAATCGCTAAAAGCTTTCTAGGCATACTCTGGGCATCGACATCACGTAGTTGACGCTACTCCATAGGTAGGCAGTGAAGGCCTAGATTCAGGCGATGTCGGCGGTGGCGACGTAGTAGATCTACTTGACTATGGCCTCCGGTGAAGCAAGGATGGGATCAGGGGCGGCAACGAGGAGGCCAGTGCGTAGCGGTGGTCTAGAGAGGGGTCGTGGGAACATGGGCGACGAGGGATGAGGAGAGAACACTAGAAGGAGGGGGCAAGGGAGATGGGCTTGGAAGCGGCGGTCTCAACCCAGGCCACTAGAAACATGTTGATCGAATAGGCATCGGTGATGCGGTAGTCAAACGTGCAGGCCAGCACTAAGCTGAGTCCCATCGGTCTGGCCCAATTGGGCTCATGCCTAGGTTTTTAAAAAAATTTCAAGCCTAAGCCTGGCCTGAAGCCCGAAAAAAAAACTCCGAGCCAAGCTTAGTTAGAGGTGTGGCCTGGCCCAACCCATATCCAAACTTAATGGAAATTAGACTTCTCATATCCTATATGGATTCTTCTTTTCCATAAAATATAAGAATTTTATTACGATGTGAAAGCTACTTTCCCATTTCTTTTGTTTGAAAACTCTAATCAAATTTAAGACATTTCTCTATTTTTTTGTTGACCATACTTTCTCTTCTTCACTTTCTGCGAGCCAAACAAGTTCAAAAAAAAGGAAAAAAATAACTCATCTCATGTAACAAATATCAAAAAATACCGACTAAGCAATCACCCTATTCTCAAGCAACTTTTTATAATCTCACAAACAATCCACACCTTGTGACAATGATCCTATGTAGATACTTTGTAGAGGCACCTTTTTTTTATGTAAAAATACCCCTTAAGATAGGTGAAGAAGATGCTTAACGAAAGAGCGAACACCCAGGGACATTGAGATGCTCGTAACACAAGCCAAGGTCGGCCACCATAGACAAAATTGGGTGGGGCTTGAAGAGCCATGCCACACTGTGACGGGGAACAGAACATGGGCATGAGCACCCATCAACACCCAGCATTTCTGGCCCGTGTTCTGGCTTTTTCTCTCTTGTTCTCTTGTCCCTGGTTTTGACAATTATTGGCCTCATATTACTATGTTTTCTTCCACGCCGAAGAAAATAATACTAGATGGAAGAGGTTAAATTGCTTTGAGAGCTATGCAAGATACGATTCAACGGTTGATAAGATTATTTATTCTTTTGTGTGAAAGATACAACCTGAGCCTGGCTTAAATAGTCCGAAATAAGTGGCCCGTTGATAGGTTTAGAGGGAAGAGAGAGAGAAGAAAAAAAAGATAAGAGAGAGAGAGAGGAGTTCGACAAATTGGAAGTTGAGCAAAGTTTAATAATACAAATTTTTGTCCTCTTTGGAACCCTTGCTCTAATTGAAGGGTGAGTAGCTCCAAGAAGCAATACTTAAACTTGTCATCTAACCCTTGGGAAACCCATTTGCATCAAGAAGTGTTTTGGTGAAATTTTCCCTACAATTGACATTACGGTGGAGCTCGATGGCTATCCAATGAGATAAACCTAGCGAAGGACACTTCATGTAATTGCCTGTTTGTCGATCTATCTATCTATTTATTTCTAAGAAAATCATTCAAGAGGAGATGGGGAGTCTAACCTGACCTTATGCATGATTCTTAAAACAACATCTTAGTTAATCATCCATGCATGGTTAAACATAGTTTCCGAACATAGGAATCTTAGTTCACTATTCATGCAATTTAATAATGCTAACAACCCAAAGAGTCTAAACTGAAGGAAATTATAATATATATATAGAGAGAGAGAGAGAAGGGTGCGAATGGAAATGCATATGATATAAAATTTTATTTGAACCCATATCTTCAATTGATGGAAGCCAATCAACTAAACATAGAACCGCCTGATTGCTTACAAAACCCACCAAAACCACCAGTTTGGATAGGAACTACAAGTGTAACTTGCAAACGCTCATAGATTACTTTGCCATCCTCCTTTGTCTTTCTTCTCTTGGATCCATCTCTCTCATGCCAACTTGATGTCGAGAATAATCCATGGAAACATGATCCCATCTATGGCTTGATATATCATCGAAGTTTGACTAAAACTCTCAAGAGTATGGTCCAACTCATCCGTGCATTAGTGTCAACCATCAAATTTATAACATAAAGCAACACGAGAGACCGTGATGGGGTGTCGTCTAATTTTATCGTTGGTTGCAGTTCATATGACGGTGACCATGCCGGAAATGGGGCCGGACTTGTCCTCCTCTGACAAATTAATTGGACATGGCATGGTGCTTTTCTTCCGTGAAGGGGACCGTTCGGCTTTTTCTAATCTCAGTCGCGTTCAGGGTAGTTCATAGTTGTGAGAGATCCAGAAAAGAATAAAAAAACTACTGTTTTTGGTGACTCCCCAGGTGGATTTAGGGTTGGGACTAATGGATTTCCATTTTATAACCAAACTAAGAGATGGTCCAAGGTTTAAATAGGGCACTGCAAACTCTAACCATGTGCAACAGACGAATCATCCGAGAGCATTACATGTTGATACAGATTGTTACGTGATTTCTAAAATAATGCTAACTCTACTAATCGAGCAATAAAAAGTTTACGCTCGAAAAAAATAAAAGTAATATGAGAGGAAAGAACAGAGAGGCTCATGTTTGTAGATGTTAAAGCAGAAAAATGGATCGCGTCTCCTTGAGAGGTATTGTCCACTTTGGGGATGGACTCCCTTAGGCAGTGTCTGCTCTTATGGGTCCACGCTTCTTTCATAGCTTTGTCCTTTAAAAAAGCACCTCCAAAAAAAAGAAGTGTACCTCTTCTTGAAAAGGCATAATCCTTTTCGCTACTCAACCGATGTGGAACTAAAGTTCCGAGTCCTGCTCCCCAACATGAGACATGCTATACTTCGACCTAATATGGATCTTCGTTCCACATGATTTTAAGGCTTAAAAATAGTTTTAAGGGTTCAAATAGACTAGTTTATGGGTCCTTATGCATACATGGACATGACTTGATCTCAGTGATATGAAAGAACGCACTGATCCTGCATTTTTCTAAGGTACTGCTACTGGTGTTTTAGCAGAGAGAGGCATAATAAGTTGTTTTCATCTATAAAACACTAGGAAAATTTATTAAACAAAAAGAGGAAAAAAACATAAAATTGAGGGTTCCTAATTAATTTTTATCTAGGATTGTCAATTGATTCAGTTGGGAAAAACACTGGATATTGGATATTAGTGACCTTAGTTTAAATATGCCCTCACCACTATATTTGCCAGACTTCCTCCTTTCTCAATTACAAGGGGGAAAGAAAAATGTAATGATCGGCCGATTGCATTCCAATTTCAACATCCCATTCTAAGGAGTGAATATTATGCACTATATTCAAATTGTCTACGTGGCATGCTAGATTAAGTGATACTGGAAGGAAAATAATTTGAAGCTCCCATTTCTTCTATGTAGGATGGGAGGCTCCTTACATTAAGTTGCCATCAACATCTCCATCCCACACTACTAAAAGTTTGGAACCATGATTTGAAGCCTCCTATCAAGCTTTGTTATTAGATCCTTTAATAACAAATAAAGAGCCCAAATAAACTATAAAGACCTCCAAAACTCATCTTCTACTTCTCCCGTTCAGGACCACTTCTCGTCTCACTTCCACAAGGACGATAAAACTGCACCGGCCCAACGGGTCTAGTAGTATTTGGGCTTGGTTTTCACACTATGCGAGCTAGGCCGAGAAAAGGCTTCGTCTCCTATTGCTTGGGCTGTCTGATCAAAACCCGGCCCGTTAAACAAATTCTGTAACATTTTTTATTTTTTTCTTTATTATTTTTTTTTATAGAAACATCTGTAACTGTTTTTAGAAAGTATCCAGCCATCAGAATAGTGAGTTTTTTTTTTTTAGGTCAGAGTTTGGTCTGACAAAATACAGTCAGGCTGACCTAACCTGATTCAAATTGGTTTGCTTGGTTGGTCCACTCCACCTAAAAATTCATCATATAGAACTTCATGATTTGTCTATTTGTATTACAACATGATTAATTGCACTTGCTAAATTGTTGGCTGCGATCAAATTGATGCTGTTTAAGATATATATTTAACCTAAGAGGCAATTCCAATTAGAAAGTCAATTTCTACTGCCTCCCATTTCTTTTTATGATTTCTCCTCTCTTGCACATTTTTCTTGACAGATAAACCCTCAAATTGGATGTCTATCATATTTGGTGATTTAATCAACCAAGTTTCATCAGAAACAGGTTGGGGTGGGTCATACGTGGTCTCGGGCTCGGCCTAAGTTATTAGACATTAGCTTCAGTTAAACCCAATATAACATGAGCCCAAACTCAGCCTAATAAGTGAGCTCGAGTTGGCATCAGGCTAGCCCAAACTGGTAGCAAGTCTAATTTCAAGGGAAAAAAAGAAAAGAAAAGAACACTTTCATTCCCTTTTGTAATTCCAAAACAGTATCAGTAATTTACATACAATTGTTGATTAAAAGAATATTTTCTAAAACAATCAGATCTTTATAACCCAATATCAGCCCCACCCATAGAAAAAATTCGCTCATTGGGCCGATCCAGTGGTTATGGGCCCACTCTCGTTACCCAGAACGCCTCAGCCTCCACCATTGGTCTATCTGGCAAATTATGGAGCACCTGATTGATCCGAATTGCCGTCGATTGGAGAGTCGAGAGCCAATGAACCAATAACTGATCCAGCAGTCATAAAACCATTACAACATCGACGATTTTAGATCTTGTTTCTATCAATAAGGTAGAAAGAATATAGGGCATATTTGATTGAGAGAAGTTTGGCTTTGGAATAGAAATGGAAATGAATAACTTCCACATCAGCCGTTTGATTGTAGAAGTTTCATTCCTATTATGATTCCGGGAGAAATGGAAATAATCTAATCCTGACTTTTTTGTAGTATTCAAATTCTATTACGATTTCAATCATGAACCAAACCAATACATTTTGATTCCGATTTCAATTTCAATTCCGATGGCGAGTCAAATGCACTAATAATTCTGATGAAAATAAGGGCTTGTCCAGCATCAACCAGCGAACATGCTCTCTCTCTCTCTCTCTCTCTCTCTCTCTCTCTCTCTCTCTCCATCGAACATGCTCAGTCGTTTGATTGTAGAAGTTTCATTCCTATTATAATTCCGGGAGAAATGGAAATAATCTAATCCTGACTTTTTTCTAGTATTCAAATTCTATTACGATTTCAATCATGAACCAAACCAATACATTTTGATTCCGATTTCAATTTCAATCCCGATGGCGAGTCAAATGCACTAATAATTCTGATGAAAATAAGGGCTTGTCCAGCATCAACCATCGAACATGCTCTCTCTCTCTCTTTCTCTCTCTAGAGAGAGAGAGAGAGAGAATTCCATTAATCCATTTTATGATAGATGAAATAAAGTTCAGATTACTAAAGCACAACCATCTTGGCCCCTATCAACACTAAAAAAAATGTATCTTTCTCGACGCTTTTTAAAGCCTATACCAACTCTTATACGCGTCAGTCAGTTGCAAAAGCATCGAGTAGGCAGAAGTGGAAAATTTTTTTTCCACCTTTCACTCATTCTTTTTGTGGAATAATACTTTTTTATTTCTAACATGTCTTGGTCTGGTGCACTCCACCAGCTGCCAATAAAATAATAAAAGTTAAATAGGAGTTTGCTGCATGAAAGGCCCTGGGCTTGAAGTACACCTAACATTGTTCGTGCATGCTTCCAGGAACTATCGTACTTGTATCCATACCTAGCGGCTGCTGATTTTGCTGACCAATTCCACTTCTGGCAAGGTCCATGAGACTTGGCCTCTTTGGCATGCTTTGAATGGAAAGCCACGATGGCATGGCAGTCCCATGACTGCCGTGGGCAACTCGCACGGAAACCTTGGGTTGTTGCCAACTTGGACCTGGAAAAAGACTTCGTAGACTTGAAATATACCTAACGTGCATGCTATTATTATTTTGGAGCACGTCGTAAGTAGGAGATCAACTTTGGAAACTGGCTTGACGACCGAGTAACATGCAAGACTAAAGAAAGTTGGCAGATTCCATTCAAGGAACGCAATTCACACACACAGATATTTCATATGTTGTGATTCTCTTGTTGGTCCCTTTTCATACCAATTCAATCGAACCCTTGAGTATGACCAAATTTTCGGAGCCCACCCCATTAAAAATTTATTCGTTTCTCATGGTGATAATGTAAAGAGGCATGAGTAGATAAATATATAAAACAATTAAAAGTTTCTCCTGATGTGTATGGCTCTGTTACTTTGTTTTCGCTTAAATCATATTCTCTTGCATGACCTACTCGATAATGAGATGGGATTCATTTAAAAACCAAATTTGATCCCTAGTCTGACAAGTTGATGGGGACATCAGAGCCCTTCATTCAGATGATCCTAAGCTCCCGGATTGAGTCAGATCCGGATTGAATCCATTTAAGTCCTAGTCATTTTCTTTTATTACATTATTTGCTTTTATCTTAATCAAGTCAATTTAGTCAGTTGTTTTGTTATTAAACTAGTTAATTGGGTTTATATAATTATGTCAATTTAATGGACTAATTTTGGTAATGGATTAATTGATGTAAGGGTATAAATTTAATCAGTGTCAATTGATTACTTGATTTGGTCAAGATGTAAGGTCTATGTAAAAACCACCCCTCTCATGTATGAGACAATTGATGGTTGAATGAAAAAACCCAAGCCTCCAACTTGTTCTTCTTCTTCTTCCTCCTCCCCTTCTCTTCTTCCTGCATCTCTATAACCTCTTCTTTCTTCTCCCTCCTCCTTCTTCTTCTTTCTCTCTTCCTCCCTGCAGTGATCCACCATCACAAATGATCATATCTAATGCATACAATATGTGCTCCATGTTCCCAAAAGAGATTTTTAAGTTTCATGCCAATCTATAATGCCATGGCCCACCTAGTTCAATTTTTTGCCCGATTCACCGAGGAATATTTTAGTTACTTACGGTGGATCGCTTACTACTAGGTTGGATCGTATGTCAACTTGTAGAGGCACCATTTGTAACTATTGGACAAATTTTTTCTTTATTTTTTTTCTTGTTCTTTGCCATAATGCCCTTATCGAGATAGGTAGGAAAAGGGATTCAAAAATGCTTATACGGATGAGATTGAGCGCACTTAATTATTGAAAATTTCTTACACCGATTTATATATATATATATATATATATATATATATATATATATATATATATATATATATATTTACAAGTGAGTATTACAAAAGGAATTTATAAGTGGATGAGTTTAAGGCCTCAATAACTTAGATAGGAAAAAAATACTGTACTCTAGTATAAAGTGGTAGGGCTAATCAATTACCTTTCATAAAATAAAAAATAAATAATAATAATAATAATAATAATAAGCTTTGATAAGGTTCTTTCCTAGCAACGTCTTTGATATGGTTGGGGCCAACAAGTCAGGTTCGCGGTTGGATGTCACTTGAAGTGGGTGCACCAAGTATTTGTAGAGATTGATAAATTGTGGCCAACATATCTGATAATTTCTTTTATTTTTTTAATTATTTATAAAAATTTTAGAGCTTCTGGTAGCAATAATTTATACTTTTAAAAAGGAGTAAACATCAAAGTACAAAAACACTAAACATCCTAGGCGCAGCTTTATTGTGGCAAAATAATTTTCACCTTTAAAGATATTTGATAAGTATAGCAACAAAGATAATTAATTATTTCAAAAAAAAAAACTATACGGATTCTAGTGGTAAAAATGTGGCTATTAAAAATTTCCATTTTATAAAGATACTTTTTTCACCATAATAATTTTTATTTTCATCAAAATATAAACATTGCAGCCAAATTTAGTGACGGTGTCCATAGAAACTATATATTGTTGCTATTCTATCACAATAAATTTTAATGATAATTTTATGACTTTTAATAGTATTTTTTTGTTATTAGAAAAATTTATATTGCTATAATTGAGCAGAAAAGTTTTGCAAAAATATAATCTCCAGCATCAATCTTCATATGGCTTTTTGCTAGCCCATAGAATAATAAAAATAGAAACAACAGTAATACAGCTCATAAAAGTTTTATATATATATATATATATATTTGATTTAAATAATATAACTCAATTGAAATAAAACAACAGTCGATCAACTCTAGACATGATATCCATGAAAGAAAAATTATTAGGTAGACCAGATCTATCATAGATCTAAAATACAATTAATCATCTTAGGTAGATTCATTTCAATCCTATGGTGAAATAATTAGATGGGTTCATTTAACTCCAAGTCGTAGACCTGATCCGTTTAATAATATCTTCCAACGAAATGGGAGGCCTCGGCCTGTATAACTCCATTCACGTCAACTTTGACATTTGGTATCGTGGACAGTGCCGGCCCGAGCGTTAGGCGACCAAGGCGGTCGCCTAAGGCCTCAGGCCAATGGAGGGCCTCCGGGAGGCGTGACCAAAAGGAAGCAAAGGCCCCATGTGAAAACAGGAACAGGAGCTTCCCCCTTGATGAAAGGCTACGAGTCTTCCCCCTTGATGGAAGGGAGGTGGAGAGTTTCCTGGCCTGCAGAGAGGCAATTTGGGAAGTTGGGGACAGTAGTTTTGTTTTGGGTGGAGAGAGAGAGAGAGGAGGAGGAGGGATTTGGTTGGCTTGATACACGCCTGAAGCCACTCTTATCTTTCATCCCTTCTCTTTTTTGGTTTTAGTCTTGGTTTTCCTTCCCTCACATTACTCCTGATCTAGCTGGGCCATCGGGAAGAAAGATAGAGGGATTGGAGATGGACTTCTTGAGTTCTTGGAGGGTGGAGATTCTTTTAATTTTCTCCTCTGGGTTTCTTCTCCCCTCTTGGGTGGTAGAGAGAGAAAAGGAGGGAGGGGGTTGAATGGCTGCTGTGCTGTGATGTTGCAGTTGCTGCTTGGGTACTCACTTGAAGGGGAGATGGTGGGACGGGACTTTTATTAATTAGATGGAGTGAATTTCCCATAATGCCCCTACTTTCTCTTATAGAGAGGCTTCTTTCTGGACAAACCATGAAGTGCCACGGGATGACCTTTTCTTATCCTGCTCTTGCTTGACATGGTAAACAGTATTGCCCAGCATTATCTCAATTATTTAATCAGTTTTATGGCCCGGCAATTACATTTCTATGTTTCCATTCAAAAATTATATTAAACTGAAAAAACTTTTTGTCTACTTTTGTTAGATTCATGTATCTTTGTTGAAATAGTATACTTGATAGCTATCTATTTTCATATTATTTTTTTAAATATTTTATATTTATTAAAAAAATTTATTATTAAAAAAAAAGGCCTCATTCATTGGATTCGCCTTAGGCCCCCAAATGTATCGGGCCGCCCCTGATCGTGGACCGTGGATTTCCAACAATTTCAAATCCACGCTATAACTTACCAAAAAAAATCAACGCTATGACTTACTTGTACGTACGTATGTCATGAAGAGGTGATTATTTAGAGCACGATTACTCAGTTGAATACCAATCAAGGTCAGGGAATGTGGAGAAAGATGCCTCAGATATAAGGTGTTCGCACTTGAATAAAGGGAAGATAACCTCTTTCCACAGTCAGCTAGTTTGGTTCCTTTCGGTGGGGCCTTCTTTAAACCATTTCATCAAATGGTTAGGTACACATGCACATCAACCTATTGTTTCAAGACCAAGTAAACTAAAAAGGGGCACTACTTTTCAAGTTAACTGTGTGTCGCTTGAACTCGGTCCAATTAATTTAGAGTGTATTATAAAAATCTCTCTAAGATTAGAAATATATTATACTTATATTTAATAGTATTAAATACTTTCTGAAATTTATTTTTATTCAATACTTTAATCTATAACTTAACAGAATATTAATAAAATTGTTAATTTTAAATGAGACCCAAATGTCACATCAGAAAATATTTTAAAAATGATCAAAATAATTTTATACGACATAACAGCCATCGAGGGATATACGAAAATGTACATATTCTCATCCTCATTTAGGGGCAACTTTGATTTTTCACACGAGGCAAATGGATTCACTAACGCTGTTAATTTAACTGGATATAAGTATAAGTTTGACAAACTATTAGGTATATGTATAATAAAGGTAAACCTGAGAAGGTTTTTATAATTTGATTATTAATTTAATAGCAACTGTGATGTGTGCTTCATGCGTTGCTGATAAGTTTCCTTCATGCATTTGCATAATTATTCCATGTACATTTTTCTTGATTTCCCCTTTTTTTTCTTGTTTTATTTATTTAGACTGGAGGAGGAACCTTTTGCTGCATGGTATATCCCTATGCATGCTAAGTATAACTTCAAATTAACTGATTTCTCCTTTACTAAGATAGCAGTTATGTCTACGTATTTTTGTTGTACGGAAGAATATTCAAATAAATTAAAATAAGAAATATTGTAACAATTCAAATTTTCATCTTTGAAGTATGAAAGGTTGCTAGAACACCCCCTTCCAAAAGTTACAATATTTTGTAATGTAATTCCAAGGATCAAATCTTGTGCATCATTATATATATGTATATATATCTATACGAAGATTTCAAGCATTATGACAGAGTAAAATACATTAGAATGTGGTGAAAGAAACTTGAACAAAACAACTTTCTTGAATTCTCATGTACTAGCAAAATTATTTTCTTGTAAACTTAACTGCTCATCTATAAATTTAAAGTTTTAAGATATTAATCTGATTTGGACAACTATATAGCTCTTCTTGAAAAAGAAAAAAAAAATATCCAGAGGACAGTAATGTTACTCTTGGGTTGTTATCTCATCCTGATAAATCTCAAATACAACTTTTCTTTAAACCTACTCTTTGGATCATTAAATTTCCAACTTCCTTGTTAAAATCTTATGGAATCATTCAACATGTTGATCCAAATCTTCATTTCTATCACTTGCTCATACATCACACATGGCTCATTACTCTGCTCAACATGCTGATTCAACATGCACGCACAAATCTGCTCATTACTCTACCACCATCCATGCATGCCCCTACCATAATAGCAACAATATATCTCAAATTAAATAATTAAAAATTCGAAATTCTTGATGTTTATACTTGGGCAATGATTTCCCAATGTTTCAAAAATGAACTAATCAAGAAAATCAATAGCCTTACATTCTTTTCTCTAATTGGTTGAATCCTTTCAGAAATTTAGAAATTTGTTAGCATTTCACATCCATGCGAATTGTTTTCGGATTCCAAACTTGTGATTGCGGTCAATGCCATTTTGAGATTTTTTTTCTTTCTTTCTTGTACTCCCACTCCGAGTTGCTCAGGTAAAAACATAAGCAGTTTCCCTCATGGCAGCGACATTAAGGAATAACAAAGAGCAAAGACCGGGTAAGCCCAGTATTGCTTTGAATTCAGCACACCAACCAGCCATCCATGTTTGATAGAACTGTTCAATGACCAGCTTTCCCCCTTCCACGTTCTAGAGAAGCCGGCAGAACTTTGTCAATAGAGAACTTTCTTGGAAGATATTATTGTCTACGCTGCATGCACCAGTGTGACCGTGCACGCTACTGATTCCTACGGTCACTGCTATTGATTCCTACGGTGATCATGCACCAAGATACGCATTTGATGAACGAGACCTATAGGAACTTGCAGCCATGATTGGCTGCATGCATGGCCACGCTAGTACATGCAATATAGGCAATAATTTCTTTTTTGTTGGAGCACGTTTCAGCTCTTTTCCTCACACGGAGACCAGCTTCCCGACTGATGTGCCGTGCTCTTATTGGCTAGCAATGTGGGCCCGCAATTTAATCTCTTTGAGGTGGAGCCATGTAATCAAGATCATGCCACTCTTGACAAGGAGAGCAAACTCATGGACTTGGAGCAGAACCCTAATCAAAAGCACAACATATGGCTTAATTTATGTGAAAATAATCGAAAGGAGATGAGTAGAGGAGGATTCATTGCAAACATATTAACTGAGGTAAGGGAATTTAGTTAAAAATGGTTCTGTTTGGATCCTTCGTGTGAAAGAATGTTTGATCTTCTTTAACAATGTTAATTGGATTGTATTTGGCATGGGTCTCAAAGAGCTTCAACTTTTTTCTTTTCCATCCATCTGCATAGATCTCGAAGTAGCTATTGCACAATCTAACAGTTGATATCGTAAAAGAAGGTGAATCATTCTTTCATATAGAAGATACAACCCGATCCTGTAAAAAGTACCGTCAGACAGCATACTCAAACTTATGAGGACGAGAAAATTCTTTGTTCAGACATGCAATTTCCATCAAGGGTTTGTATTCAGCTATTGGTGCAATTCATCTAGGAAAGGATTTCAATTTGGGGCCAAAATATTGTTTCGAATTCTGATATACTAGTTTAAGGTAAGATTCTTGAATTTCGAATTCTGATATACTAGTTAGAAGAATGAAGGCCTGGCTCTTGAATTTCGAATTTCTTGTATCATTTCTTTAAAATGTGAAAAGAATAATTTCAAGCTTGGCAATTATTAGTCAAAAAAAGGTTTCGGTTTGAATAGTTAATAGTTGACCTTTTTTTTATAATAAAAAATCTTGATTTAATAATTAATTTAATTATTTTTTTTAAGAATTGGGAGGTTGAGGATACCTGAAGAGGCTAATCTTGTCTTCGCAGACATGTTTCCAACGAAGAAAAAAATTAAAAGATAAATCAATTTCTATAGATCCGGATACTAAAATTAAGATTTTATATCTACTGTATTTATGAACATTTGATATCAATGCAAAATGATACCTCCATAATGTAAACCTCATTTTTGGCTACCTTCTGGACTTATAGAACTTTTCAAAATAAACAGAGCGCTATACCTGTTCAACGGTAGCATCAAGTCTGGCTCATATTGTTTTGTCAAATAGGCAAGATTCGCGTTCTTCTTTTAGCTTCCTGGACTTCTAAATTACGTAGAATCTTTGTTATGCGAAATTCACTTTATGCTTCCCTTAGAAGTCATTTCATTTAGCAAGTCACTTGAAGCCCAATCCAAACTAACAAAGTTATAATAATCGAGTACAAATGCAAGTAAATCTATAAAGCAAATTCTAACCACTTAGGACTACACCTAAAAAAACTTGTCGGAAGGCAGTCTTGCCGTCCTCGACAAACTAAGGGTTCAAATCTATGCACCACAATTGGCCCATGGTTAGACCCGATGGATCTGTGCTGCAATATCCTCTAGTCCATATAAGCTATGGGCCAGATCCGCTCTGATATCATTTATAACAACTTTAGATTTTATTCCAAAAGACTAACTGAAAGGTATTATTTAGATTCCTTAATCCTATATAAGTATATATCCAAAATCTATACGATGCATAGCTGATGTCAAACTAAATATACAGCTGCATGGATCCTGACACAAATTTAGATCTAACCTGTATCTAAGATTGATTAAATTTGGATCCAAACTATAGGTAACGTTGAGCATTGCAGTTTGCAACTCAGAAACTAAGCTCCAGAACATTTGGTGATAGACCTTGTAAAATTGGACCCAGCAGCTCTGTCAAATTGGTTCCGACTTGATTTGACCTTGTATAAAGTAGTTTTGAAATATGGAACTCACCTTCTAAGCTTAGAGCTAACCTAGTGCAATTCGAAAAGTAAACCACATAGTTACTAGCTCCTTTTGGGGTCAAAATATTGGAATCAAGGCTAATTAAAGCTGCAAATAGGTCGGGTTGACCCATGACCTGACCCGTTTAGACCTAATTTGACCTAATTTAAAGGATCCATGGGGTTGGGTCGGGTTCTAAAATTAGACCCGTTCTATTTTATAGGTCAGATTGGGTCTAGGTTAACTAAATTTTGACCTAACCGGACCCAACCCATCTGATTGTTGGGACAATTTTGGGCTTTCTACACTACGACCTGGCCCAACCCAAACCGCTTAAGGGTCTCTAACTCTCCAATTGTCTAATCTTTTTTGATGTTTGAGGATAAGAGGAACCAAAGAAACTGTCTTTTGTATACTGTTAAATGGCATAAATTTTACATTAAAGCTTGGGTTGGTTATATTAAATGGAAATACGATTCCCCTAAGAAGAAAATTCGGACTAATGAAGGCACAATAGAGTATAATTTTGTCATGTGGAAAAAAATAGATTCATAATGAGTCTTTTGCAGCTGTTGAATTTTGTCATGTATTATTATCAAAGCTATATTCCTCATCTTGGCCCATGCATACTTTTCTAGTAATATGTTTAGAAAAAATAGTAGTAGATGCATTCTAACAAATTTAAAAGATATAACTACTGAGTAAAAAGAATTAGCATAGATACAATTCTTTTCTACTAAAAGAAAGTATTGTATACATGAATAGAAAATTTTTTCTTGTAGCTAACAAGGTTGAGCTTATCATTATTACGTTAGTTTGTCTAGGCATCAATCCTTGATGCCTAGACACTTTTACTTGTATGGTCCTCCATAATCTGTTATCTATAGTTTTTACCTATTGCAAAAAAAACCTAATATAGGGATCCAAACCAATCCTGATCTGGATCCAATCCGGACTAGAATATTTTAGCTCGGGGCCAAGTAATACATGAACCCAATCCGTTGGGTCAGAAATTTTAACCGTGGACCCGACCCGATCCGATCTTTTATTGGGTTGGGTCTGAGTCCAATATTAGAATCCGAACAAGAAATCAGATTGGGTCGGGGTCACTCATAACCCAGTCCGACCTAACCTATTTGCACCCCTAAGGCCAATTAACGTTGGTTCCAAATTAGGCTTGACATGGGTTCAACCTAGCCATGCTTGTAGGGTTGCAGCTGGTTGCACCAACACCAAACAGAATAAGAACCGGGCATCTTAGTTAGCAACAGAACAGGTCCTACTGTCTCATCATCTGCTTGCAGGTTAATTCCGCTACAAAGATGAGCAGAAAATGCTTGCTTACCATTAATGTGAATCAGTTTGGACTTCCATTGCAGCATCAATGACAAAAAAAAACCGTTATAATTATTTGAGTTCTTCAATCGATGCCATGCTTTGAGCCTGAATCTAGAAAAGGCTGGTGATATTTTATAACCTATCTGCCGAAAGCTACGACTATCTTTGTTCAAACATCATACGCTAATAGCTTTTGGACTATCACAGCAGTGGAACACGCATGAAGTATAGAGTTGGAGCTAGCTATTTGTACCAGCTGATGTAGCATATGGGTCCCACAATAAATCACCAATGGAGCTTTGCCACGTCGACTTTTTTTTTTTTTTTTTTTGAAGCACCGGCATCTCACTACATTCAGCCGTGGTACGCCTAGAATAATCACAGTATAAGATACGCCTTAGTGCCACCAGCATGTGCTCCAAAGCCTCCGATAAGACGGCCCTAGAGTGGTGTGCTGCAAAGAGGCAATTCAGTCTCCCGCATTATTCGCCTTTCGAAAAACATGCGTGACTCGGAAGGAGTCTAACTCTCCCTACAAATGACAGATATGATAGACTACAGGGTGCAAATCTGGCCTAGCACGTCCGCTCCGAATTCAATCGACCACTGTAGCCAAGTCTCCCTCAAGAAGAACCCATCAAGCATCCAGGTACACTCTGCCAGATCGTGGCGCTTTCACGCCGCACACAGCTTTGCTTATGTTTACGCACCTTGCATGGCTCGTGGGACCCACTTTAATGTCGTCAATTGCTCGTGACACCAGGTGGCTGTTGGCTGTTCGAGAAGAGACATCTAGGCTGGAATAACCCAACGTCCGATGGCCTCATGAAGACGTTGAAGGGAGCGGTGGACTTGAACACAAAAGTTCATTTTAATTAGTTACGGACTGGCGTGATTAGGTGCGGATCCGTGGTGAGAAAGAGTGAAAGAACCCTAGATGAAGAGTTTGGCGAAAGATTCCCTGATTATACCGTATTCACACCTAATGTGAAAAATGGGAAGATTCCGTTCACATTGCTATTTTCGGACCAGAATGACTCAATAGCTGAGGCCCAATGTACTATTTTGCTATTGAAATAGATAAAGGATTTTGGGCGTTTTTCTTTGCAAAAACAAAAGTTATTTTTTGATTATTAAAATAAATTACAAAATAACTAAAGTGAGTTATATTAAGAACTCGTTTGGTTTATAAAAAAGAAAAAAAGAGATAGTAACGAAGAAAATGGAGAAATATTTCATATTTGGTTGGTATTTTCAAAGAAGAGAAATGAAAAAATAATTTTTCTATCGGAATAAAATTTACATATTGTATGAAAAAGCAAAACTAATTTAGGATATGGAAAAGTCCAATTTTCACTGAATGAAGATTGGAATATTTTTTTCTCAAAAGTATCCTTAAATTTTTAAATAGAATGAGATAAGATCTTTATATGTATCAAAGACATGTATTTTATATAATTTTTTCAGAAAAATCGATGACAAGCATGGATCACTCTAAAATGTACCATTTTTTTATCAATTAAATATACAAAAATTACTTTTTTAGACATTATACATCCATACATTAACTTTCCAAAAAGATATTTCAATAAAACAATTCTTCTTGCAAACCAAATGAGCCCAAAAAATTCCAACACCAACACAACAACAATAGCTGTCAAACAAAGAAGGCATCAACCATAGCCTATATGCTACACGTGTGTATTAAGTCATATTGCCAAACTCTTTACAATTCGTAAGCTTACAAAAATAATCAAAAAGAACAAACTTAGAAAACCCTTTTCTGTCAGGCTCTTTGGAAGCTTGAGACGGTCGAGAGGCATTTCCATTGGATTGATGCAATACATAATTTTGTGATATCTTATGCTATCTAGCTACTAGGTTCATTAATAGAGTAATTGAGTCTGTGAAGACTACTTCTATGAAATCTCTATGAAAGATCAGTCTATTGCACTAAGCATTCTCCGAGTAAACACTATAGACACCTTTTTTATGTTAAATTGTCCTTTTGATTGTAGAATTCTTACTACTCTATATGCTAAATAAGTCCTAGACCTTGTATATTTCTTTATGGCTAACAAAGTATTACGGTAAGCGATACGACAATTTAACCATGTTACTCTGTATAACAATGTAGGACCTCATCCAAAATAGCTAGTCAGAAGGCATTATTTGAGTTTCTTGATTCTGTATAAGCACTCAAGATCTACACATCCGCACGAGTCTTTACATGCTCCTTCCATTCAAGTCCTGACGTCCTCGTCAGGCTAAGGGTTCAAATCCATTCAAATCTAATTACAAACACCATAATTGGCCTACGGTCAGCCCTAATAGATCCGTACTACCGTGTTCTCTAATCCATATAGGTTATGAGCCGGGCCAACTCTGATACCTTTTGTAACAACCTAGGAGCTCACCTAAAATGGCTAGCCGGAAGGTATTATTTGGGTTCCTTGATCCTATATAAGTACTCAAAATATATCCAGTGAATAACCAATGTGAGTCTAAACACACATCCGCACGGTTCTTCACACTCTAATTGTCAAAATCAACTAAAGAAGATGCCAAAAGGATAAGGATAGGCTAAAATTCAATAATGTAACTCTCCAAGCGAAGATAACTGCTAGTGAAGGAGATTTGGACAAACCAACTTATCAACACTCCAACAGGAGAGTGTTATCAAAGTAGATGTCAATCAAAATCAATCATTAAGCAATCCTAGTTGTTGCTTTCGCTGCAATTAGAGCTTATCCTGAATGAACGCTGGTAGCTCTCAGGAGAGAGAAACTGTCATAGTAACGTACCAAGCAGCAATAAGTATCTCGCTTTTGTTCCAGCACAAACACTTTGACATTTCTCACTTCATTAAAGTGACATGCATGACGTAAATGAGAGTGTTTTTTTGGTTTTTTCGGTGCACAATTGAGAGTGTTTGATCACCAAGAAATGCTGACCGAAATTACGTATGCAATGAATTCAAGTCTTAGAGTGAACCTGCAGATGTCCTTCAACTTCATTCTTGTTTTAGATTCTAGTAGTCGATCTTCTAGTCAATCTACTTATATTTTACATGCATAGCAATTACAGTAAAATTTTACTTTGGCTACTTTAAACTCTTTTCAATAAGATTATGGCATCAAGGATGTGGATGAAGTTGAAGTTAGCATTAGATCTTTAATGTATGACTTGCTTGTTGATATCATTACGATAAAAAGAATTATGCCATATATATTAGTTGTTCCATATTTGTTATTTGCATAGTTTTTATGGATTTACCCAATTGGTATTCTTTCATGCAACCTTCGAGTTGCTATATCGTTCTTAAAATTTTTTTTTCCTAGCAAAGCATCATAACATCATTGAGTTAGTAATAATTAATATTTACCGGCCTCCATAGCTGGATACATAATTATATGCATATAAATTCTCATAAATTTATTGATATAAATATAAGGTTGGTGTCTCATTATTTTTTTTTTTCGAGGACTCACCACGCACTTAAACGATCATATTGACAATGTTTATGATAATACAAAATAATAACTTATTATCTTTGGTAATTAACTTAAAAACTAATATGCCTTGGATGATATTAATAAACTTTCTATTGTTATATAAGGTTGAAATTGGTGCATTATATAAACAAACCCTTCCTTGAGTTGCCTATTAAAATATAAACCTTTTTGCCAGCCAATTAAATCGAAGGACAAGAAATCTTCGGACACGCGTCCTGCCAGTGATGCTTAACACCAAATACACGGGAACCGTACTGTGATGCAGCCAAATGCCGGCCCTGTTTATCATTAATTAAACATTAATTAATAACAAAATCAACTAAAACACTAATAAATAATTAAGGTAATGATGGGGGGGGCGCACGGCACGTGAACGGGGAGCAAACCCGTTGGCGACGAAAGATTCCCTCACGAGCCGCGTTCACACCTGCCCGACGCGAAAGATTCCCTTACGAGCCGCGTTCACACCCGCCCGACGCGAAAGATTCCCTTACGAGCCGCGTTCCCGTTTGAGCCGCACCGTTTCGGTGTGCCGAGAAAGAGATCGAGGGGACCCAAAGGAGGTGACGGATGACGCGTGGACGAAGCCGGTCGTCTGACGTGGCACGAAGATAGATCTGACCCTTTCCTTTTGTCTCCAGAGAGAGAGAGAGAGAGAGAGAGAGAGAGAGAGAGAGCCCACCACCCCTTCCTCGAACCTATCCGTGATCAAAAGTCTCCTTAACTCGCCCTTCCCCCACTCCCTCTATATACGTATGGGTTGCCATCCCTGCAGGGACTGGATCCTCTTATTCTTCTTGCATTCTAATAACGCAAAGGAAACCCAAGAAAAAGAAGGAGAAAGGCAAAGAGCGAAGGAGGAAACTGAGATCTAATTAGGCTTGTTCTTTTTTTACTTCTGAGGAGAAATAGGAAAAGAGAGATGGGGAATTGCATCGACCGCGAGAAGGCGGTGACGTGGGTAGACGACGAGGACTGGGAGTTGGAAGAGAGCCCCATGCAATATTGTTCAGTGAAGGAGAAGGCTCGAGCAGCGGTTCAGAAGGAGGAGAAGGGGTTGTACGAGGGGGAGGGAGGGGTAGGTTCGACCACAGAGGTCAAGGTGAAGATTACCAAGAAGCAGCTAGAGGAGCTGCTGCAAAGAGTTGAGGGGAAAGGATTGCCGATCCAACAAGTCCTGAAAGATCTATTGAGCATGGATGAAGTTGCTCTTCAAGAGCGTGCACGGCACTGGAGACCAGCCCTACAAAGTATACCGGAGTTCCCTGAGTAAAGAAGGATGATGGCATGGGCTTCATGATGATGAGGGTGATTTTCTTTTATTATTATTATTCCTTTTTCTTTTGGGGGGGTTGTGTATTATTTTGGCCGTAGGTGGCATCCTTTTTAACTCCATTTCTCCTCGAAGGGTTAGTTCGTAGATTTTAGGCTAGGTGATGTAAATTGCGGAGGAGGAATGGAGCTAGAAGGATTTCCATTTGGTTTTTTGCCCTTCTTGATATTGTACACATATAATTTGATTTACGTATATTATCACATAATAAATATTAGGTCCTCTCTCTCCCTCTCTCTTGCGATGAAGCCAAATGAAAGCCATCTTTTTGTTGCTGGAGTAGCAAAGAGAATGGTGGATAAGGGGCCATGATTCAACTCCACTCTGGAGAGATTGGGTAGTGAATTGCCACCATTAAAGCCAATAGCAAGGTTGTCAAATGGTGATAGCATGGCCCACACCTAATACAAAACGGTGGTGGCATCGACTGCTGGCGAGAGTTGGTAGACCAGCAGCTCAACTCTGCAAGCAGGAAATTAATGTATTTTGATGGCTAAATTACAGTTCATGTTCCTTGATTTGTTCGGAACAAAACAACAAATTTGCACTCAAAAGGCTTTTATTTTCCCAAGAAAAAAAAGATTAATTGAAGGCCAAACTTTTGGAGCTACATCTCTCCAAAGAACCAAATTGAGTTCTAGTCTTAAGTCAGATTCTTTTATCAGATTTTGAAATAATATATATCATCAAAACATGAGCTCCGACCAGCTGGAGATCTACCTAATTGTTATTACCTAACCATTTGAAGAGGTAATCGAGGGCAGTTGGTGGCTTCGATCGAACCCTTCAATCCATCAAAGAAATTCTCTTTCCGCGAAGGTTCGTCGGTCGCAAATAGAGTTGCATGGGTGTGAACTTACCATTAATGGACAAATCAAAAGCTGCCACCTGTCCTATTTTGATCACATACGGAGGATCGTACCGTAACGTAGAACAAGGTCTAGCTTATTCCGCTGCCAGAAAGCTGGTGCTGTTTGCTCTTTGTAGTCGTTAATTATTTTTTTCCCAAAAAATAAAGATATTATTTTAAAAAAAATAAGGAGAAAATAAACTTTCATATGATAATTTATTGTGAGGATCTGTGCGGGCACATGTTTAGTCCCACATTAATTATTCACCGAGAAGATGTTAGGTACTTATACAATACTAAGAAATCCAAAAAAAATATCTTTCGGCTAGCTTTTTTAAGTGAGGTCATAGATTATTACAAATAGCATCATAGCGAACTCAACCCATAACCTATATATGTAAACTAAGAGACTGCAACACGGGTTTATAGAGGCTAAACAAGAGCCGATCGTGGTGCTCGTAATTAGATTTGAATGGATTTGAATTCTTAGCCTGACGAGGGCGTTAGGGCTTGAATATGGAAAATATGTTAGGATCCGTATGGGCATGTGTTTTGTCCCACATTGATGACGTTTATCCATTTTTTTTCTAAAATAGATAAATGTATGAATTAGATGCCATGAAATTATAGCCAACGAGGGTTTTCTGTCCTTTTTTTGGGAGGAGATAATGTCATGTCCAAACACTGCTCCTCGAAATATGTTTCTCCAAGTGTTTAACCTAATCTAATAGTTTTTTCGTTATGTCGACTCTTTATATGCATCCACTATATTATCCATTTAGTTAATTTTTTTTTTTTTTCTGAAAAGGACGGAGCACCGATACTGACCCCAACTTAATTTATACGCCAACATGACACGCACATTTAGTGAAACCTGCAAGTCTCCATATGGTCATTTTCCATTATTTAAAGCTCTCCAATGGGTAACTAAAGGTACGTAGCAAACGCCCCACTGCCTGAAATTAATGAGGGAATGGCTGGTGCATGGCTCGTTTGGTACCGCCAAGGCAGTGTTCTCTCTTTTAATACCTTCCACCTATAAAGACCTATAAGACGTGGGGGCAATAAATTTGGTGGCCTCGAGAGATAAGAAGGTGCATGGCTCCCTTTCTCTTGTAGTCTTGTGGGAGGAAATTGAATAAAGGCAAGGACAATATTATGGTGTTGCACCAACTGAGTCTGTTGGCGTTCTATAGAAGTTGGTATTTCAACTAGGCCATATTTGAAGAAAAGGATTAAAAAAAGGAGAGGTTATGTTTCTTTTGTTATTCTTTATAGTATTTATCATACGCATAGGGAAAGATGATTTGGATTAGAGAGGAGAGATTCTTTTAAGAAAATTATTGGCAGCTTGCACATTTGGAAATTAAGTTGGAAAGTATGGCCTTTTTTTTTTTTTGGTGAAACTATGGCCTTTGGCATCAAGAAGAGCCTCAAGATTTTTTTTCGTTTTCAGGATATTTAATGCCCAGTTCTTTGTTTGGCTTCATTTAATTATAAATTCTTACATACCATGCCCATTTTATGGTCAATCTTTTATGTACATAAAGACATAGGACTAAACAAAAAATGGTCATTGAAATCGATGATCGGAAAAGAAATACCCATTTATTAGGGACTAAGCATAATTGATGTTGAATCCACGGATATGAGTCTAATTATTTTTGTTCTCTCCTAATAAGTTAAATTGTAAAAAAGTGGGGAGGTCATCCATTGTGAAGAATTCTTTCAAAGGAAAAAATAAAAAAGGAGGAAAGTGAAGTGGCTTCGGTTCGGAGTATACCCATGTAATGTTTCTCCTGCAATTTTTTAATGTAAGAAAATGATCTAAATGCAAGCACAAAAATGGTATACACCAGGCTTAGTTGGATGAAACATGTTGGTGAATAGGTGTAGTACTATGTAAGATGAGATTAATTAATTGAACTTGGTGAAATTGCTAAACTTGCAATTTTATTCTAGAAGAAATTTCGCATAAAAAATAAATGTCTCCCTTGTACGTGTTTCCTTTTAAGCATACAGCATTTTTATTTTTTCCATTTTTTTTTTTATTTTTTTGGAGGAAAACAAGGGAAAATGGATCTAAGAAAATCATTTAGATCCAGTACTTGAGGAAACGCCTTTCTCAAGTGCGAACCTTCTCCATTTTGATCTAAATTCAACAATAATTACTTGCATGTGATGATGCTCTTGTGCTGAGGGGAGGAAATATGCTTTTAGATGCTGGAGACATTAAGAAAATGTTGTTATAGTTTTCAGAGCACATGTACGCAATACATTGGTTTTGTGTATGAATGGGTAGAATCTAGTATATTTATACTGTGGGAAGTCTTCTGATAAATTGCAGATGGATCCATTACAAGACCCAAAGAGAAGGTGTCTCTTAATGAAATATTTGATCTTTAATCAGAAAATGAAGGTAAAATTAAAGGGAATCCATATATAAAGCTGGCTCATTTAGATGTGTTGAGGCTTAGCTATGGATAATTATGATAAGTTTACATATTATCTGATATTGGCATCAAGAGAAACGAATTCTGGTTCTTCCATTCATGGATGGTCTATTTCTTAGATCATCACAACTGCGAATTCTGTGAAGACTTCTAGCTAGAGGAATACTTCAAAATGAGCAACCTAGCTGTCAACCTAATCTTTGAACTAAGATAAAATATGAGTGCGTTATAGGTGCATCACCAACAGATAGCAGAAGCTAGCAAAGTAGAGTTGCGATTATGATATCATTATTATAAATCTACAATTATGTTAACATATATAAAAATATATATGATTAACAATGCTGATAGGTCAACCGAAAAATATAGTTACTGCTGCAATCTTCATATTTACTTGCATTATATTCTTCCAACATGCTTCGAAATAAATTTACCTAATGAAACTCACAGGCTTGACAAGGTCATGCATGAAAATAAAACCCAGCCCTCAAATCAAATGTAGTACATACCAAATCCTTTTTCTTGATCTTTTTCTGTTATTTCAGTAACAATCACGACGACCGATACAACAGCTATCAACTTGGCCATTCATTAATTGGTCGTATAAAAGTCATGAAAGAAAAAGATCCTCAGATATTTTTTACGTATGGGATAGAACAGCAGTTTCATAGGAAACGTTTAGATGCTCTTCATATCCATATATAAGATGTCGTGTCTGAGTAGAAGATGACCTTCGAAGCTTTATTGAAAGCATGAACCACACTGGAACGCCTTTTGAGTTTGAACTGCACCTCCCGTGGGACAGCGGATACAGCAATCCATTAAAAAAAAAATCAATATCCCCAAACTATCAAAATCATAGACTTCAAAACCATGTCTTTTGTCCATGTACAGGATGCGACGTGGATAAGGTAGTTTTGTATTTAGCACCTGTTTCGTGGTTACCATAGGCAATTACAGCAGGCAATATTCATGGAAATATAGTAGATAATTTTATGACCAAAAGATGGGTTCATAAAATAACATCATATATAAGAGAAATCTTGGAATAAGGTTCACCGTTTCGATACCAGATTTGTACCAATCTCATGCTAGCACTGTATCGGTACGGTACAGTATGGAGTCTTTTCAGCATACCGAGTGTCGTGGTACGCCTTCCGTATCGGATACAGTACGGTATGATATATTCCGTACAGCTCAGTTCGGACTAGTACGGTGAATCATGCTTTATAATTATGTAGTAAACTTGAATACATCACATCATTTGAAGATTATAGGAAAGAGTCATATCAAGTGGTGGGAAAATTAGCACAACTCATGGATTTGTTGTCAAACGTAGTGGATTGGTTCATTGTGAATTTGCCAAGTCAGTGATTATGGATTTGATAAACTTTCTATCGACCTTTGTGAGCACCCCAAAGCATTTTTCTGTAAAAAATTTGGTCTGCTGAGTAATGAGCTCACACCATATCCAAAGAAGATAATTATGAATTATTAGCTTATATTTCTAGGCCATGACACATGTAGTGTACATCAAACTCACATATTTCAAAGATCATCGTTTACTAAATTTGCAATGCTGATCTAAACCTGATAGAAACCTGCCCAAAGTCAAATTGTAATCCTCCACCTTAACCACACACGTAAGATCATATCAAATGCTAAATAATATACAACATAGTCATGACAGCAACAAGGCAGGTAATCAGAAACTATGGATTCCATCAACATGGAAGGCTCCAATAGTTGAGTTGTTGGGAAGACGTTAGACATGGCCCAACCTAGACAGAGTAACCCAAAAAAAACACTTTGACGTGTAAAATGCCAGTGGTGATCGAAAGATACATACATGGGTGAGCCTTAGGCAAGGATAACCCATGTAAGGATCCATGTGGGTATATATTCAATCCCACATTGGTTATTCGTCAGGAGATTTTGCATACTTACACAAAACTAAAAAATCCAAATAATAGCTTCTGGTTAGCCTCTTTAAATACATCATAAATTGTTACAGAAGGTATCAGAGAGGATGCAGCCATAATCTATATGGACTAAGGAACATTGCCGCATGAGCCCATCGAGGCTGACCACGAACTGGTCGTGATGCTTCAGAATAGATTTGAATGGACTTGAAGTCTTAGCCTAGCAAGGACGCCATGGCTTAAAATAAAAAGACTATGTAAGAACCCATAAAGGTATGTATTTAGTCTAATATTTATTATTCGTCGAGAAAATCTTTAATACTTATATACGACTAGACAACGTTAATAATATCTTTTAGCTAGTTTTTTTAGATGAGGTTCTAGATCATTAAAACCTAAGCTTCATGATTGAATGGGTCGGAGAATAATTACAGCTGATTTTATGAAAGGTGACGGCAGATATGCTACTCAAGACCCAATCCTCTAGAAATACAAAGTTATAAGTTTTAAGCTATCTTCTTTGAAGATTTTCAAGGCTCATGTAAAATGAAATCGTTCTCGTCGTCGAGCCTGTTCAACAAATTTGACTGCTTATCTTCAGCTCTTATTCTTCTGCCTGGGAAGACGTCCTGGGGATTGAATTCACCTGATACGCAACATGGTTTCTAGAAAACAGATTTCCCCATTCAACTTAAATTCATAAGCCTGCCGGGTCATCTCAGCTTCCTAATTTAGAAGTAAAACAAGAGAAAAACATGATTGAATTCCAGCAAAACCTAGCAAGAGCATTCCTTCTTATCCGTTACAAGATTAATAGACGATCTAGTGGGAAAAAACTCTCCGATTTGTTGCTTAAAATGTGACCATATGACCCTTCTTTTTTGAAGATAATTTACTCTAGAAATGTAATTGCTCATCAGCAGGTGGCGTTTGACAGGTAGGATTTTGTGTAAAGTCCCCTTTGTAAAACCTGCGAAACATCGCGACTTCTAACAAACCGCGCAAATTAAGATATCAAAACATTTGTTTGAAAAAAAAGAAAAAAAAACTTTTTCTAACCTATGAATCAAATACGCTTACCGATCTCACAAAATATCACTGCAACATTACAAAATATTAAAGAATTACTTTTCTTTTCCTTACTTTTAAATATCACTGCAAAGTCTCTCAGCATCAACCCTAAAACTCCCTGGTCAACATTCTTCTCGTCGGTGTGCTCGTTCAAGCAACAGCCTACGATATGTACTATTTTTAGGCGTCCACCCCCGCCTTACAATCAACGATAACTGGCGTTCTCATTCAAAATACCAAAAAGTTGGACACTGTGAGAGATGAGATGATGGTATCGATTGACCTAAATCTACATTAAACTGCAGACAAAGGTTCTAGGAAGAGTTTCTATGAAGGAGCTCCAAATGGGACAACAGATCTCAAGATATTTACAAATTTCCCCCTCCCTTTACAAGGCATTATTATATTGCTTGCAAGAATCATGGTTGCTACAACTTCAACAAAAAACCTGTATCCCAGAATGCTGTCTATTGTGTTGGGAAAAGCCTTTGGTTAGATCCCTGGTCATTGATGTGATGGAAGCCTTATCCCAACTACTTGGTAGCAGCATCCTTTCAAATATAGTAAGGATTGAAACTGATGTCTACCGCAGGATCACGAAAGCATTTGAAGAACCAGCAACAAAGCAATGAACAAAGGAAGCTTTGTGTCTTTTCTATTTTCACCTGAAAAAGAAGGCATATAAGATAGAAAGCTAAAGGAAGCTTTATGTCTTTTCCATTTTCACCTGAGAAAGAAGGCATATAAGATAGAAAGCTAACTTGATTGGGAAATAAATAACCTAATGTTCTAAGCTCCTAAACAGCTTTAGACAAGATTGCACCCAACAGAATAAGAAACTAGTAAGTTTAAGTTGCAGAATCAGTATCCCAACAGTCTAAATACCTTAAAACTGTAACGACTCGGGATTTCACTGAAAAAGGCTAGCTAGAAGATATTATTTAGATTTCATGATTTTATATAAATATCTAAGTTTTCTCCATCATACAACTAATATAGGAACTAAACATACATCCACATAGATCCTTGTATGCTCCTCTTGTTTAAATCTTAGCATCCTCATTAAGCTAACAGTCCAAATCCACTCGAATCCAATCACAAACACCAAAATCCATTCGCGGTAGCCCTAGAAGAGTCCATGTTGTTGTGTCCCCTACTCACATAGGGGCCATGGACTGAGTCACTAATACCATTTATAACAATTCAAGACCTCATCCAAAAAAATAGCTAAAAGATATTGTTCGCATTCCTTGGCTCTATATAAATATCCAATATCTCCCCAGCATATAACCATTGTGCCACTTAACATATCCCCACGTAGGTCCTCACAAAAACTGCACTCGCATAACATATTTATCCAAACTATACCCAATAAAGCTTAAAATTGGCATCCTATAATTAGGGTTCGGGCTAGGTCTAATGGTCATTGGACCACTTGACAGTGTAATGAGTGTGGACGCCGTTGGAGATTTACTCGGACACAATGAGATATCGTGTCCCCCTCCCCTCTCTCAACCTAGGTCCTAACCCCCGTGATGAAGCTCATCATGTTCATCGAATCCACCCTCACCCGATACCTTGCCAAGGCAGCCACCTTCCCAGGCGACTCCGCCTCGTCACTGTGAATGAGAAACGCTTCCTCTCCAAAGGCTTCAACATTGCATGGACCAACCTGGCTAAATCCCATTCTGCTGCTCTCAAGTGGCCTGGCTCCTTTGTTGCCCTCTTCAAAGTGATTGCCAGCATGAACCTGGCAGCGGTGGCAATGGCAGAGGCAAAGAAGGGGATCATGGATTGGGTGCATGGTGGCGCTGTAAGATGGTGGAGGCAGCTGTGAGGATAAGCGTGCCAGGGGACACGCGGACGGGGGAGGAGTGCAGGCAACAAAGAAATCTGAGAAGATTAGAGAGACCAGGAGATGGGACTCAGGATGGAAAGGAGGGGCAGAATCAAAGTGGACCTAACTAATGGGCATTCCTTTGTCAGTCACCGTCCAGACAATCTCATCATATCCGAATAATCCAATGGCGTCTGTGGACCTGCAGTCCTTGGACCATCAAGTGGTCTGAGAACAGTCGGACCTAACCTGAACCCCTATAATGAAAGCATCAAGACAAGTAAAGTGCCATCATAATTAAAGGTAAGAAGAGGATTGTTAAGGTGTTCTATATTAATTGATAGGGTCATCAGCGAGAATTTAAGGAGATTAACTGCTTCCACAAGGAATAGCATCGATGCATGACAAATCAGGAGACCATTACCATAACAAACAAGCTTCATTCCATCTACTTAGGATACTCTGGGGATTTGTTTTCTCTACCAAGAGCTTCAACATCAAGCAAGTGCAAAATTTTCTAGCATTTTCTCACTACGACGCTACCTTCGTCTAGTTTTCTCCAAGATCTTGTTTGATGGCATCCATTCCACAGCAAAACAAGCCCCTCTTCACTTCAGGACCTTTGTCCTGCACTATGCAAGAAACACGCCAACTTGCTCTGTTCAATTCCCCAATATATTAATTTCTAGCAATAGCATGTTTCTTTTACTATATGTCAACCTTTCCACATTCGCATTTATGCAATGCTCATCAGCCTAGGACCACTTTATTACCACATTATCTAAATATACAACATCTCCAACTCCAAGAATGCCATAAAATTCACCAAGCCTTACTAGCAACGATCACATACCACAGCAAAGGTACATTTTAGTTTGAGCTGCTGTTTCATAAGTTCATTAAGTTTTATTCATCAATTCATTTACTCTTCATAATAATCATTTCAAGATAACAAAAAGTAATCACAAGAGGCCCTCATCTTGCCACTAATCATCAGCCTCTTTCAGTTTAAATTTCATCTAAAGTTGCATTTAGTATTATCTATTTAATATGGAAGGTCTTACACCCTAAAATCCAATTGGAAACTCATCTAACATGATTACTCCTTGCACTTGCTCTTCTGCCTTGTTAGATTATACTAATGAATGGCAAGAATTGTGCAGAAATTCATAAATTTGATCCCCAGATTGCTGTAAGGTGATTAAGTTCCAGATCTGTCACATGCCTCCTTTGCGCCCCAAAAATCTGAAGGAAACACCAGATTTGATAACCGAAGGACAAAAGAGTGATAGAACACCGTTTAGCATCTCATTGGCTTCAAAAGAAGAGTTGATAACATCACAATGCAAATGGTAGGTCGTCAACATCTCACCTATGATATGGGATTTCCAATATCTTATCCACTCCATGAAGAAAAATAACCATCAAATTTGTTATTTATATAAAAATATGACTTCAAGAAAAAAGATTACCAATCGCTGACCTTCCAAAACTTCCTGGCATAACAAAATACATATTCCCTTACTCATATGAAATTTGTCAGGTAAGTAAAATATATCTTATTATATGTTAAAATGGTCCAACATATTTAATTCCTCATCCTTAACCCCATAGCTATGTCTCCGGTCCACTTTTCAGGTCCTCACTCACAACCTCTCTTTCCATCTATTGTCTTTGGCATCAGTTTGACTCCAACAACACCGGTCATCATCAAAATGCCCCTAGGTATGCCCCTTTTCATCAACTTTAATTGTCCCCCCACCCCTCCTCTCCCTCCTTACTCTTAGCAAATCATTAGCCCCCATCTCCTCGTTTCCCCGCCAGTCCCCACCCCCAGCCCTCAATCCTGCCCCTTGGTTCCCCAGTGACCCATCAGTCCTCAGGCTACACTCTCCCCTCCCCTTTCACAGCAAGTGTGGCAAGCCACTCCAACCCCTCCACTTCTTCTTGCCCCACCCCTCTGAGTCTAGTTTTTTTGTTAATTATGTACTAAGTTGAAGAGTCTTGTTTTCACTCAGAACCATCTATAGAGTCCTTTTCCTTTCAAGCATGATTACATTTAGTAATGTTATAATGGTCACTGCAACTGATGTTCTTTTGTTGGTAATAAATCATGCAATAATTTTCATGATTGTACCTAACTCAAAAATCAAGCATCTTTTCCTCTGTTTTTTTTTTTTTTATAAGGTTGCTCTTCATTATTGAACAAAGAGAAAGGTCATTGACTAAAACATAGTGGCTGGAAAAAAAATATTAAGCAATGAATGCCATGGTTCCGTATTCATCATCAACTTACTGAAAGCAATAGAAAGAAGTCACAAGCAGTTTTCATCATAAGAACCTTAAAAGCAAGATGAATTTCTACATAGCAAAATTGAATGATACAAATAAGTAAAATGGAGTATAAAACTAGAGAAATACCACTCTTTAGGGTCATAGAGAGGCATGGTTGCAAGGTAAGAGCTCTAAAAGAAACCCAGTCTTAAGATAATTTTAGACACTGCATTTGCGCATGTTGATGTTTTCAGCACATCAGTCACGATAATTATTAACTTGTCACATGAATATCTTATGTTCCCAACCGATCATTAAATAGTTGATTATTAGATGAGTCTTGTAACAATGTTTGTTCAGTATAAGAGCATTAACTAGTAAATTACATTCTGCAAAAGTTCCAGCTTGACTCTTATGTTAGGTAAAACTTTTCCCCCTTTCTTAGAAGAAAAGGTAAAATAAGTTGATTCAATTGAAATTAGGTCTACTGCCATTTATAAAAAAAAAAACTTCCGAACAAATATCATGGGAGTAACAAATTTAATATAAAGTTTCAATAAGCCGTACACACTCTTCCTCCCTCAAACCCTCTTTAATGGCTTTATGATGTGTCAACCCATTAAACTATCATTCAAAATTTCAACTGCAGTCGACCCTCATTTAGAGGTACCAGTTCTTGACACCAAACCTCTGGAATCCAATGAAAAACCCCTAAAAGAATGGGGCTGCACAAGTTTCCTCATTTCATTATTTTCATTTGTCCTTTCATTTTATTTCTAAGAAAATCGCCAACCTCACCTCTGAAGCTAAGATCATGACAGATTTTAAGTGCTTAAGTGTATTAAAGAAGATAAAAGTATGGTGCTCGGTGCAACTATGGACATTGGAGAAATACATCCTCAATATATATATGGAAAGATATGTATTTTTTTTCTTAGTCTTCCAATAAAAATCTTTGAAAAAAAAAAGATGTCAGTATAACATGCTACAATTTCCACCAATTAGGAAATTTCAGGGAAGCCTCAAAATACAGGAAAGACTATCCTGATTTATTTGAAAATATATCATTGATGTCATCGCTTTTCCTTTAAAACTATAAACTTTTGTTAAAAAAGGGCATTCATGTTAAGATGCAGGTTGTTAATATAGGACTTGGTGTCCTATTTTTCTGTTTTAAGTATCAAAATTAAAAGGACTTTTAAAACAAGAAAGTAAGGATTTTCATGAAATAAATCTAATACTCACGTATCAAGGATCTACAGATAGATATGAAAATAATATTGTTCTTTCAAGTCATACCTCATGGCTAGCCAAATTGCTTTTTGTAATTATACTTTTAGAATTGTTCAGTAAATTCGAAATGAAGTTACAAAGATTTCTCAATTGTGAGAGCTTTTATTGTTCTAGACATTTTTTAGTTAGAACCTAATGTGCGTGTAATGAGCTAGAGCTTTTTCTTTTAGCTTTATAATTAGAATGTAGAAATTTTATAAGTGACAAATTGATTATTTTGCATTTTTGGTTTTATTTCATCATGGGTTCATGACATCAAGTGCCAGTAACACCTTATAGCAGCTAGCAGCGCTATAGGATGGTAGAAATGATGTTATAGGAGGGAAGAAGTTGAAAGGTGCCTTATGACCGAAATCCCACTTAACATGCATTATTGGATATGTGGCACCATGTCTGCAGGTGCCTGTTGCAAAAAAAGGGGGAAACCACATCCTGACTCCTAAGAAAGGTGGGACCATCTTGACCTCCAAAAACTCAAAATGGACATATTTTTGTAGTCATGCTATTTATTTTAAAATGTGCATCATCATTCAAATATGAAAATTCAAGCAAAGAAGAACCTCATGATAACCCCTTCAGAAATCAATGGAGGGGTAAGCTGTATGAAGGTGGGTGAAGAAAAGCATTTAGAACAGCAATCATGATACTAACCAATGTGTGCAGATGTTGCAGCTGGAAGTTCTGGCAAGTTAATAGCTGCACAAATCAAAGAGAACATGCCAAAGATTACACACATAACACAAAATGAAAAGGAAAAATAGATTTTTAAATCAAGAGCGTATAATTTATCACTGATGGAATGAGTTCCATATGCAAGAAAAGAAGTATTTGTGGCTTCAAGAACTCAATTATTCAATTAGTTTTATTAACTGTAAAGCACTGATTTTATATTAGAGCAAATTCTGCTGAACTAAATATCAATTTGCAAAAACATTGCATGCATGTGTTAACATTGCAACATTACTTTCTATCACATGCTTTACATTAGAAAATGTACAAATTTGATAGCAATTAAAAGGGCAAAAATAATAAAAAATCAAAGATCATATTCTTAAAATAGAAAAGATACATAACAGTGAGATTTCATTTCTACGACAATGACAACCTTTAGAGGTTCATTCCAAAAGAAATGTTTAACATTTAGATCTAAATGATTCATTTTGTTTAACCTAAATCTGGAGATATTTCAGAAAAAAAAGTAACACATGGTTTTGGCAAATCTTGAGTAGATAAACAATCTATATATGTTTTCAAGTGGAAGCACTTGCTAAATATCATTGTCAAATTATTGCGATGTGGTATTTAGAGAAGAAAGTTTCAAGGAAACTTAAACAAACAGTGCTTCAGCTGCTGATAGCAATGCATCACAGCAAGAACAAAAGGATGCTGGCCCTATTGCGCCCACTAGTTAAAATTAATAAACCTATTAAATAACATGATCTAGGCGAAATGTGAAGTTTTTATATTTACCTTTTTCAGTCTACAATAGGTAAAGGCAACTTACTTTTCATATGACACACATAACTAATATGCATGTACAGATTATTGACAAAAAAAAACATGTTTATACATATATACATCTATGACCATGCCGTATATCTTATCTAGATTTAGCAAAGTCATGCTGGATACCATATTTGTCCGCCAAGTGACCCCATTTCCCATGTCAACTGCATCATATCTCCGTTCTTTAATTCAAGAAGATACGTGCTGAAAATTTTTTTTCCAGTTACAGGTTCCAGGTATTTCATAAAATCACAGGGGTATTAGCAGTGCTTTAGGAGCATATGGCATGGTCATCTAATATTTTAAAGTTGCATCTCATGTTGCTAAATACACTCGTGTCACTTACTAAATGAAACTGCAATGGACAAATAAGCCCACGAAGTCTTTTATGGAATAAAACTGCATATTTTGGTGCACATTCACAACTCAAGCAAAGATGGGAGGGAAAACAAGAAGAAACAAGTAAAACAGACATCTATATGGATCATGGACATACACTTGTTGCAGAAAAATTTTGGATGTTCAGATGCAGAGTGCCAAGGATGTATGGTACTTAAAGAAGAAAACATCATAAAAACTTAAACAAACAGTGCTCCAGCTACTATTAGCAAGGCATCATAGCGAGCGCATAAGGATGCTGGCCCTATTGCACTCACAAGTGATAATTCATAAAACCTATTAAATAACTTGATTTAGGTAAAAGATAAGTTTTTGTATATGTCTTTTCCATTCTACAATAGAAAAACCAACTTGACTTATTATCTAACCCATAAATAACTAATATACATGTACAGATTACCGACAAAAAAATGTATATATGTATGTGTGTATATATATATGACCAAGTTGTCTGTCATATCTAGATTTTAGGAATGTCATCCCGGATTTCCGTGTGTGCAACCAAGTGACAACCCATGTCAACTGCATCATAGCTCCACGCTTTAATTCAAGAAGATATGCATGAAAAAAAATTACAAGTTACAGGTTACAAGTACATTAAATTACAAGGGTATTCGCAGTCTTCTAGGAGGTTATGGTATGGTCATTTGATATTTTAAAGTTGCATCTAATGCTACCAAATAAACTCTTTACAAACCACCCTAAATGAAACAAAATATAAGAATCAAAACTGCAAATTTTGGTGCACATTTCACGATCCAAGGCAAAGATAAATAGGGGAAAAGGAAGAAGAAAATCAGGTATTTATATGGATCATGGACATACATTTGTTGCATGAAGATGTTGGAGCTTCAGGTGCAGAGGGCCAAGGAGCCGCAATATTGTCGTTCAGATCACACGTGAAGCTGATTCCAGAAGAAGGGTCAAACATTGCATCTGATGGCAAGCTTGGAAGGAGGCATCCAGACTCTGGAGCAAAAATTGAAAGAACAAAGTAATATATTTGGCAAGCAGTATCAACAGTTCTAATAACAATTATGAAAATACAACTTCATGATAAAGAACTTTATCTTTCCAGATGGGATTACCTAAAGGCTTTAGTTTATTCTATCTGCATAGCTTGATATGCAAAAAGGATTGTTCGAATAGATCGAAAATGATCTATACCATAATGGTTGTTTTGCCTCTAACAATGATTTAGCTTTAAAACAAAGTAACAACCTTATGCTGAACAGAAAGTTCAAGCTCAAAATTAAAATGTCAAAAAACCACCAAAAGAAAATTGGTGCTTCTTTTTATTCTAGTGGAAAGCTCTACCAATGTTTATTAAACAATAAGTACATTTCTTGAAATGGGAAGGTAACCATTACAATTAGTTCACATAACTACTCTAAGACAAATATGAAAGATTTCTTAAGAGCATCTCCTAAATATTAGTTTTTAAGAAAGCTTTACTCAGTTATCTTCACTATGACTGTCTCAGAAGAATGAAAGTTGAAAGGAAAAGGGAACATGTTGGTTTTCAGTCATAGGGGACAACAGGTGGATGTGCAATAGTTCATATCATTAAAGTTTTTCTTATAGAAAAAAAGAAGTAATTTTAGATAAATGGTCATGACTGCAAATGAACCGACTGTTCATGTTAAAGTATTTTTAGTTTTACATTTAGATACACAGTTACAGTTGCAGACGAACCAACATGTTCATGAAAAGCTCAGGCTGGGATTGAGAACAGGCTCACATGGAGCTTGCACAGTTTTTAAACAAGCCAAGCTGGAGCGCTCAACTATGTTAGGAGCCCAGTTTGAACACTCTAGGAAGCTCAGGCTCATTCAATGAAGAAAGAGTCAAGGTTAAACTTTTGCTACTAAGCCCAGCTCAAGTTTTAATACCCCTTTCATATAATGAGCCAAGCCTAAGCAGTTCAAAGATCAGTTTATTTGCAGCGATAAACACAGTAATGCTACAAGTTTTTATCCACCACATGCAGACAGAAGAAAAGGTGTTCCCTCAGTCTCTGCTTTCCAATAGTTCAAAGACCATATGCACATTGGTAAAGTGATGTACTTGATCCAGCTTAATTAGCAAAAATGAGAAGACAAAAGCAAGATATAAATTAATCTGGTTAAACGGCGCTAATCACCATACATGTCCTGAGTTAACGGTTGAATTATTTCATGCATAAGAGTTATGCTAAAATTGCTGTTTAATGCTAACTATGGCTAAGTTCGTAACAAGCAAATCACTAGATCATGATTCATATTGGAGGGAAAAGAGAAAAGCATAATTAGGGTTTAGATAATACTACCTTGAGATCCAACTGGTTCACCATTTGACCAAACGACCACAGCCACATAAAAACAACATAAATTTCTGTTAGTATGTCAATTAAGTGAAGCAGAAAAATAATCCAGATGTACAACATTTAGCGGTTTCTTATATCACCACTTCTCATGTTGGGTATGCTATTTAGGAAAATCAGCTTGCAGCATAATAGCTGAAAGTTTCTTACAACTAACCTTGTAGAGAAAAATCTTTGAGAGTTATCTGACAGAGGCTATAGATGTTTGTGGTAACATTCATTTTTTGCAACTTCAGACCAAGCAATGAAGCACAATCCAATGCTTGTAAATTGGTTATGAAACTTTGCTTTTGCAAGTGAGATACATAATTATCCATTGCATTGCAGCATGCATTATGGTTCTTAATCCTATTCCCACAATACTCTGCAACTTTTGTGGTATCTGGAAAAACTAAAGGACATGCTGCAGCAATAAACACAATTATTGGTGAGATTATTGAAGCTAAATAAACATATTTGATGTTATACAAAGATAAATTAAAAGAAAAACAACAAGGGCGAGATCCCAAGATTCTTAAAATACAATAGAGAAGCAGTTAGTGGAATAATACGCAAAAATCAACAGAATAAGCAATGATCAAGTTCGAAAACAGCAATATAGTAAGCACCATATACAAGTATAAAATTAACTCAAAAATGAAAAAGTTTAGCAGTACAATTAATTAAGCATTCTCCAGGTTTTTGGCAAGTCCAGTATTACCTGGAATAGGTTTTATCAAATGCAAAAAAAGGCAGGCAGTACTGAAGGTACACATTCGACAAAACAAGTTCCAATGATAGGTCAGCCAGAAAAATATGATAAAGGAAATGCAGGATGCGAAGTGTCATTCATAAGATAATGATTAATAACTTGGGAGTGGATAAAGAAGAATAACTGTACAACCATGATATTTAAATCACTGAGACAAGATTGCCTTTATTCAACCTGTTTAGAAAGGTTAAAAGTGAGGACTCTCTAAATCTTGTACGCAATGATGTATATATATATGTACATATATATACATATATATATATACATATATATATATATATATATATATATATATATATATATATATACAGAGAGAGAGAGAGAGAGATCCAAAACAAGTCTATGCTTACTCGTTCATTAACCATCGTTTTCATGTGTGACATAAGATACATAAGTGTTGTATCAATGACCAGTCATTCAGCTTACAGCTGCTTTATCGCCAAGTCACATGCCAACAAGTGCGAAGTGGGACTAAATGAATCCACTAGTAGCACCTGTTAGACCTTTTGTCTAACTTCTCCTTAAACTAAAAAAGAAAAAAAAAGAATCTCCTAGTTAAATGATCTAAGTCTAAAACGGGAGCAAATTGGTCAGTTTTTGACTTGTGCTTAAGTATTCACAGAACTAAACTACGATATCCTAATAAGTTCATTAGTCTAAAAAGAATCATATAAATCAGCTAGATATTAGTTCTCTCTGCACTCAGAGTAAGCTACATGCATCTAACTCTCCTTAAACTCCACAATGGCGAGAACCTCGAGAACTAGGCCTCCCTTTTCTTAGCAAGCTTTGATATACCCTTCATAGGAGCAGATGACAAGTAAGGATTCATATATATTATGAATCAATGAAACATTACTTGTATCCATTAGTAGCAACCATCCAATTTATAAAGAAGATCAGCTATAGAATGGTTTAAAGACAGTGAACTATGCTCTTTACATAACTCTTTGAACAACTCCAGTCAACCATATGACCATCTTTTACTACCTTTCAGGCAGTTGTGTTAATTTTATCTAACTACAACTTTGGCGATTAATCTAAGGTCAATCTAGTTAATCCACTTGACCTCAACTGAGAAGACTCTTTAAAAAAAAAAACCAAAATAAAGATCAAAAGTAATAGATGCATATCATGAAGCACATTAAATACAACTAGTACTGAGCTAATTAAAGATTTCTCGAGCACTATATTTAAGAATAGCATCACAGATAAAGGTTTCTTTTCTAGCTACCTTCATTAACATTGCAGTTGGATATCTGTCTAAGTACATGCTTTGCAGATAAAGGATCGAGTCTACTGGATAACCATCTGAGGACAATACTTCTGCAACCATCGATTCTAGAATAGTGCTCATGCAAGTTATCAGTAATATCCATACTGGTCAAACCACCATCTCTCAAAGCAATCTTCCTGGCAGCTTCACGTATAGCATTTTGACATATCTGGCTGCAACATTCATTCACAGCATCAACTTTCCCACAGGCAGCCAGGAGTTTAGCGGAGTCAATAGCACTCTCAAACTCACTGATATCATTGACAGGGCAAGAACCTTCAGTGAGGTTCAATGGGTGGATTGAGCAAATTTGTTCAAGATCATCACTGGCACCCCGACTTTCTAAGATCCGTTGAAAATCTGATAGGCAATAGTTTGCATGAGTAGAATCTAAGGCAAGCATTCCTGTGTTTTTACTTGATTGCCCTATCAGAATGACCAGCGTGGCCTGAAACTGGGGGCAGCAGATTACATTGGCTAATAAAGGAGCAAAGGACGCCAAGCAATCAACAGCAGTTGTGCTTATCAAGCTGTCAACAGCAGAGAAGTTTAATGTACATCGTCCTACAAGAAAGAAGTACCATGGAATGCAGTTCATGCAGCTTTACCAGGTATTTGTTCAGCCTTTGCAAGATATAATATAACTTTAAGCTGCAAAACCTGATAGCTTTGGTGTGCTATTGTTGAAAAATGGTGTCATTGGCGAAGGTGCAAGAAAAGGAATGAATGGTTGAGGAGTACTGTGCAGTGGAAAGCCACGAACTATTACATCATCCAATTTGCAGCAGAATTCTTGCAAACCTGAATGGCAATGCAGACAGATTGGTTGTATGAGAAGAAAGAGAGAGAGAGAGAGAGAGAGAGAGAGAGAGAGAGAGAGAGAGAGAGAGAGAGAAGCAAAAAGTTATGCAACATTAAAACACAGTACCTAATTGAAGCATGTCAGGTAAATGTTAAAATGAAGTAAAATGAGCTGGACCAAGGGTTGTCTTTAAGTCTTCCAAGTATAAAGATGGAAGAGGCAACAAGAATCTGATTTAAAAAAGCTCACGTTAAAAAATCAAAATGCATTAAAATAGAATTCCAGAATTAAATGTTGAATATTGAAATTATGCCGCCAAACTAACAGAATGCCTACTAGCAGACCTGCATTTCATCAGTTACATCAAATTAGTATGGTATAACTTACATATTACATATACACTTATCACTCCACAATATTTCCTACAGAAATGGTGCAAAACAGGTTTTTTGGCATGATCCTGCCAATCTAATGTTCAATGTTTTCGTGAAACAGATTGGTTATGCAGAACTTGTCAAAAACCAGAAAATTTGCTAATCTGATCCCTTTATAAAAGGGGTTAAATGTGAAATGCATTGTTGTTGCCCCTGTACAGCAGTATTTTCTCTTTGTCATAGGTTTAGTACTTCAAATACCTGATTTGTTGAATCCTTGCTCAAACTTCAACAGCTTTTAGTTGATTCAAATACTTAAGGGTAATTGACTGTTGGGATAGACTCTAAAACAGCTGAAAAAGATATTTTATAACTACCTGATAAATGGCCCTGATTTCAGTTTATACCAGATTCACTATGGGTATGGATCTACCGTTGCAATTCAGATTTATATCCAGGTGCAGACCCTAGAGACACAATTTAGATTTGGTTACAGATAGAGCAGGACTCAAACTGTATCTGACCCACTGCTACCCATATTGACAAGATTTTTTCCCGAAGATCACCAATTCAACAATGTCCTCAAGTTTGCCTCCCTATGACCGGAAACTTTGGTTTAGATCACAAATATGATGGGCATGTAATGGGACCCTAGACATGAGTAGTTACTGCCAATTTAAACAGTGTGCATAAAGTTGTACCGAAAGCCATAGGCAATAAACTGTCAATTTACTTGCATTTGTTATCATTATAACATGATGTCTTGACAACAAGATTATCCATTATGCTCCTGGAAAAAAAAAACTGTAATCCATAATTCTAAATCCAGGAAAACATCGCTTAAAAATCAAAGAAAATCTTGTAGAAGTTCCTACAGTAGCATGTGGGCTCATGGTGAATCAAGACCAAAGCAGAAATTCAGACATTGCCATGCACCTTATCCTGAACAATGTACTGAATTGGTGAATCAGCTACCAGGTTCATCTAGAAAGCAAAGAGACCACTCAAAGTATATAACCAGAAAATTCCAATCATTCTATTGCATCACATTTTATATCAAGATAGCTGGATAAAAAGAAAACACCGCGACACATCATCTAAAACGAGGAAGAAGGTGAAAGTAAGTACAGTCAGAAGATCCTTACACAAAGAACCAATTCCACGAAAAATATCAATACAAACCACGGGAAAACATCAAGAAAGTCAATTAACCACTTCTGTGCTTTAATTAATTAGTCTTAATAAAAAAAACAGGGAAACGAAAGAATCATCGAAATCCAAACCTAGCTTCAAGAAAGTTCGCAAAAACAAGAACTCTCAGCAAGAACCGATTTTGAGCATCCCCAATTCTAGAGGGGGGAAGAAAAATCCGAAGCCTAAACCTAGGTTCAAGAAAGTTCACAAAACCAAGAGCCCCTCGCAAGAACCAGTTTTTGCACCACAATTTGCGAAAGAAATTCCAATCTCCCTCAGAAAATCACGACAAATTCGTTAAACAAGACAACAAACCAAAAACCCTCTTCGAAATCCAAAACCAAGAAAGGTTACCGCCACACCGCAACCCAGAACTCAAATTGCGAGCTTAAATTCAGAATGCCGTAAAAAAAAAAATGCAAACTCCCACCTTGCTAAACCAAGAAATCAACAATAAAACTAAGAGCGAGAAGAATCTGAGGTTTCTTGGCGGCTTGAGCGATGAAAACAAGAATAATCGAGAGGAAAAGAAGCGAGGAGAAGGGCAAGATGTTGAGGACGAGGAAAGGGTTGGGGGGCGGACTCACATAAGAGGAGGAGAAGGGCGGCGAGGAGGGACGAGGTGCGAGGGAGCAGCTCGCGACCTCCCATCGTCGCGACCTCGGCCTGTGATTGGGGGAGAGTAGTGGTGGTGGTGAAATCTACGATTACTTCTGCAATGTGTCTCCACGGAACCCCATCAAGAGGAGAAATTACACCACGTGGAATTTGTGGCATTCATAATAACGGCTCTTTTTTTTTTTATGACACTTTAAAACGCGAAGGATCGTACAGGGGCGTGACAAGATTTGGCAATATAAGTATATACAGGGGTTTTTACGTCAAAACGGTTATATGGAATTCTTAGCAATATCGCCAAATCAGATTAAGAAAATATACATTTTGACATACAACTCCCTGTCCATTTTAGTATTACCAGATACCGCGTGCAAGTTTGTTTCGTGCAGCAATATTAACGTTTTACGAGTGCTGATTTGAAGAAATCCCGGTACTTGCCGACTCCAATGAATGACATTCATACAGAGTCCCCTGTCAAATAAATGTTGTAGACAGTGCCCTGCGTAAGATAATGTTCTCATCAATCTTTCTCAGGATTGAACCTCAGTTTGATCAAGTTTGGCCTAAAACCAGTTCAAATCTAAATTTCAGGATCGAACTTGGATTATTTACTATTTTATCAAAGTTTAATCGAACCTAAATTCAAATGTAGGAAATTATCAAAATCTAGTAAATTTATATTAATAGTTTCAAACATTTTATGTAAGGATTTTTCCTCAATTGATTCCTAAAAGATAGTAAACTACCTAATGCACATCCTCTCTTAAAATTGTTTCTACTTTATTTACCTCATATATCATAATAACTCTGAACTAGAGCCGATCATGAGTCGAGCTTGGGCATAGAAAATATCAATTTTTAAATTTAACTCGAAGCCCTACTAAAAATGAATAAAATTTAGGCTCGAGGACCGGCCTATGATCAACTCTAACCTAAACCAATTTATAAACTTGTATCTTGTGAATTAAGATAAATTGTGACGTCTAAGTTTTTGATATTTCTGCACTAAAACCAATTTGCCAAGAAAGAACAAATTCTGAATTGTGAATTTGAATCCAAATAAGGTGAAGGCAGCGAAGATCATAAATATGCCCTCTAATCATACACTTGGTCTATAGGCTGATCATTAGATGTGCCTTGCTATCATAACTCCTAACATGACATGCAGCCTAGGGGTAGCAAATTTTTTCTTCTTAGATTTGCTAGCATGCTTGAACTCATCAGAAACATTTATACAAAGTCACAAATATGTGATTCTCTTATGCTCCTCTATTATGCCCATCTCTTGCTTAGAAGTCTTCGGGTATTTTTTTTATGATAGGACGGATGAATCACACAAACCTAGCATGAGTACATTAGAAAATAAAATATTTTTCAAGGCCATACCACCTATCCACAGAATTTCGCCAAGTGATCGGCAACAAAAAATACCACCCAATTCGCAACTTTATTTGCCTCGTGGTAGATAAGTTTCATCCTAAAAGTGGTACAATCCCTCGTACACTGCCACGTTATGGAGCAAGAGGTATCTGTCTGTAGCCATAGTCTGCCTACAGATCCAACTAATCACAGTAGCCGAGTTATCCTCTAAAAGGATGTTTTTTTCCATCTGTATATCTCCTGAATAATGGGGAAGGCCATGCTATGAAGTCGCTCGTGTCATTTGTTGTTAAAGGCCAAAACCAGGCATATCATTATCCTTCCGAAGGTTCACAAAATATTGGGCCCCTGCTGAAAGTTGAAAGCGTTTAAGCTGATGGCAAATGAATGGGGTTGCAGTCCAGAAGACTAGATCTTCGCACATACTTTGCACGTTGCATGAAAACGGATGGCTTAATTTGTTCTTAAGGAAAGAATTTTTATTATTATTTTGATTTAAGAAGAAAGAGGACCCTTGGAAATCGATATCATACAAGTCCCATTTATAATAAACTTACCGTAATAATTTTTTTCCTTATTTTTATATAGTGGCAAACATTATCAGATGGTCAATGGTAAATATTATTGGCATTTTCGATTTGCTTCACCTCTACATTTCCCTTGGTTTTCAACTTACGTAACATCCACCATAGATAAGAAAGAAAGATTCCACCTTCAACAAAACTTCACTCAATCTCTCAGGGAAAAAAAAAACAGACTTGATTTGTCCTAATGATCATAATTCTTCTAACTTGATAACATAGGATGCAAATTTCTTCTATTGGCCCACTGGTTTAGCATTCCCTAGCTCAAGAAATTGGACCCATCACACCATTGCTGGTAGCTAAGCATCACGTCGCATGCAATTATATTCTGGTATGATAGTTGATGGTGCAATGGCTTTGCCAAAACCAAGAGCTCGAGATAGGTGGCAAAATTGATCTCCCGGCTTAATTATTGGGCACGTCATCTGCAATGCATTCCTCTAAGTTTTGATACTCCTGCCTTGGATTTATTGGAAGATAGGCCCATTTCAGCCTTGAATTTGGTGTTTAGATAGATGGACTCAAGAGTATATAAACACCACAGAATTAGATATTATGTTAAATTTCTATCTAATACTCGGATGTTCATAGATAGGCAGAAGAATATATAAGCATCACAAAAATTCTTAATCTATTCAATATGAGACTATTATCCCTCCGCATACACCGTCGTGGTTATGAGTGGAGGGGATTCCAAAATAGTTGTCAAAATGATAGCTTCCAGATCGTTGGGTCATCATCATTCATCTACCCGACATATGGGACTCATCCATGTTTATGTGTCCCCTAGTCACCCTCCTCTCCCAACCACAAAAAAAAGAAAAAAAGGGGGGAAAAGTACTGAAGCATGAGGGTTCTTTGCTAGCCAAAATGCCAAGGCCAAACTTGTCCATCAACAAAAATGTCAAACAAAATATTAATTTTGTTTTATTTTCTTTTGAGGCCAACTAGTTAACAAATTAATTCACTTTCTTTTATGTCAACTGTTGGATTGTACAAAGACCACTTTGAGATATATATAAAACTTAAACTGCTTTCAGATATGTGCAAAATTATTGCAATGCTTGGTATCTTGAAAAAAATTCTTTTTATGCTTTTCCCTTCCTACAAAGCTTCCTTTCTTAAACTTACACTCAACAAAATAAAAACATATCAATAGAAACTACAATTTGATGCCAAAAACTTGGCTCATAACAAACAAAAGAATCCGATTTAAAATTTACTAAACTAGAATTTGTTGTATATCTTGTATTGCATCTTTGCATTCATCACACTGTTCCTTCGACACCTAGAAGAAATTAGATTACATATCAAACCTGGACGTTGGTGTGAGTACGACCAATAAAAGAAATGGAGTCATGAGAGAGATAGAACGATAATTTAGGAATAAAATAACATGAAGATGGGCAATCCAGTGCTCACACGTGCTCTGAAATTTTTCTTTCAGACGTGGAGATTAGAACCACTACGGTGGTAGCACGGTGGAAATAGAGCTTTGATTCCACTGGAGTGGCCCAAATTCGTAATGCACATCGTCGATTAAATATGGAGATCAAATGCTCCCCGGCTGCTTTGTTCGGTGAAGTCGCTATCTAATTTGTCGATACTTAGGTGGTGTTAGTGTGACGTACTCACACGTGAAAGGATTACCACGTTGGTGTGGCTCCTTACGAGTAAAGAGGGTATGAGTAAAAAATGTTCTACCCGTATCGAATACTCTCCAGCACCCCCTCTTTCCTTGCCTAAGGAAAAAGTGGAGATTGCTATGCGGGTGAGGTTCTCCTTACCCCCTCTTCCCTTGCCTAAGGAAAAAAAAAAAGAAAAAGAAGAAAAAAAAAGAGAGTAGAGATTAGATCTAGTTTGGTTGTGGGGAAGGGAACGCTTTGTTTACCCGGTGGTCCAATTTCTTGGTTAATGCAACATGATGTGATATAATTTTGGCCCATGATTGACATATGGCCTGATCTCTGCTTTTAAGAGCTATGTCTGAAATCATGTCGAGAAAATGGATTAGATATTAATATTATCAACACTCATATCAACTTTTTTATGAATAATAATTAACATCAATCAGATATTCTAGTTCATATATGCCCCAAGTCAAATGGATGCAAGTCATATTATTATTATCTATATCTTGTTATGATTTATATGGTTTCGTATTAGATATCTGTAGCTGTCACTTTTTCTTGATGTTTAAATAAATTAGGATATAATTATTATAGTTTTCAACTTTTCATATTTTCTTTGGCACATATTGGTGGTATTAGTCAGCTCTTCATAGTCTCCGACACCATGAAAGATTAGTGTGGATCAAACAACGAGCTGCTGCTATTAAAAACATGGTTCGAATAATAGACTTTAGTTCGAAATCTTACAATAGTTGAAAATATAATGTTATTACAGATTATTGTACTAGAAAAATTTATCACAAATGCTAATCTATCAACTAATCACATAAATATAATTAGAAATATATGTACCATCACAAACCGAGATATCTATCTCTATGAGGCCCTGCTCATAATTAAATAGGCCCAAAAAAACAAAAAAAAGAAAATACCTTCGCCTCCCCTATTTTTTTTTGTTACTAGAACGGGTAACTCATGCCTGGCGAGAACGAATACACCTAATAAAGTCAGAAAATAGCATATCTCGGAGTGACCGACGCAACTTCCTATCCTCAGCCCACAGGGTACCACTTGGTTTCACAAAATATATGCTTGGCCTGAAAGGCCCCTCCATTTCTCGTCATTGCTTGAAAGGCCACCCAATCCGGCACCCCTTAGATCCTCTATATCCAACTGATGACCGTGGCCGAGTCACCCTTCAGAATGACTGATCTGGCTCGTAACTCAAGCCAGGCGTGCCGAAGGCCTGCCTAGACAGCCCTCAGCTTCCCTATCCTTTACTTCATCAGAAACTAGTAAACTCTAGCCCCCATTAGTTATAAAGCCTGAAATTATTAAAAATTGTTCATCTTAAATTTTGCGTAATTTTTAGGGCATCACTTTAGAGTTCATGTAGCCTTGTTAAGTGGACAGCCAGATAATAGTTCGAAGCATGAGTACATCTATATCTGAGATTTTGGATTAATACGAGTGATTGCTAAAAGTATCTTGTTGTGATTTGTAAATCAATACATTCATATACAAACGTCCATGCCCGGCCAATTGAGATGCCACTCTGGGTTGGAGGGTCGTTTTAGGTTAAAACGACAGCCATGCTGATGGCAGCGGTGACGGTATTCGCCGTAGTGTGGCATTGATTCATCGAACTCCCGCCAATTTAACTGACACAAATTCATATACAATTCTGGAAACCTCGCGACCCGAGCCTTAGATTCTGCCGCCACAGGTCCGCTCACCTACCATCTCCGCTCACCTACCACCTCGCTGGTCCTTTAAAAACTTACCAATCCGACCACTTTATTTATTTATTTATTTTCACCGGACCAACCAAACCGTTGAAGTTCCATTCGTTTTTTTTTCATCTTTGATTATATTTATGAAAAATATATTTTTATTTACCAAAAAAAATTTATTTGAATTTTTATTTTATGTAGAATGATATCTGATTTGTTTTCAGATATTTCTCTTTTGTGCACAAAAAATATGAGCCAATGATCAAATGTTAGGTGGCTATTCACTATTAGAATCAAGAAATAAGGATTAAATTTTTAATAATGAGAATCTTAACGTTTAGATAGATTCGTATAGGGCTAGTTTTTTCAGTTTTATTCAGATTAATTCAGTAAAATAAACTTTTATACGTATGATTAAAGTTCAAATAGAGTGAGGGATATTTGAAAAACAAAGTAAAAAACTTTTGTTTTTTTATAATTTTTTATTAGATTAAAATTATGGACTCATTACTTTACTTTATTAATGAGGAAAAAAATATTTTTCAATATTTAAATATTTTAATTAAAATTTAAATACTTGAAAATGGAACTAAACCTAACACAATCAATTTAGGGGACATATTTTATTTTTTATAATTTTAGAAGTCAAATGTTCACATATTTTTATTTTTATGATAAGAAAAACTATTCAGAAAAGTGCCAAGGCCGCTCGAAATATAATTTGCATATACTTAAAAAAATTCCACAAATATGTCTATATAGGAACATACGTCTGTATGGATTCTCATATTATTTTTCAGTTTAAGCATTAACATTCTCATCTGGACGAGGATCTAAATTCATTCAAATCTAATTATAAAAATATTATAATCAGCTTGTAATCAATCCAAATCAATCTGTATTAGAATGGCCTTTAGTCTACATAGATTATAGGTTGAATCCGTTTTGATACTATTTTGTAATAATTTAAAATTTTATCTAAAAAATTATCTAAAAAATGTTATTTAAATTTTTTTGATCCTATTAAAGCGTTCAAAACTTACCTAATACAGTTAATATGAGATCAAGAATATATCCATACGGATTCTGCCGTACAACCTTTCCGCTGGAGGGAAAGGCCTTTTTTTTTTTTTTTTTTTGGTGAAAAAAAAAGGAGGGAAGGGGGAGGGACCAGCCCACCCGCATAGCAGCCCCATTACTGAGCCCCCCTTCCACTAGGGAATGTTCGATACAAGTCGCAGGTTTCGCGTGCCTTCCCCGACCCGTGGGCTCGCCCCACTGGGTTCACCGCCTCACGTGTGGGTACGTCACCCCAGTGCCACCTTGGTACAAGTGGAAGGAAAGCATAACAGCCAACAAGCCAGCCAGGCGTGGGGCATCCGGTCTCCTAATTTAATCGACGTCCGTGCGTTTCGAACCCGGGCAACTTGGGTGGAATTATCGCTCCCTTATCACCAGGCTACTACCTTGGTGGCAGGGAAAGGCCTTTTCGCCCACATACATCTCCACGCAGTAAAGGTCCTTCGACAGCTCATCCATGAGCGGGCATCCCTTGGTGCTTAATCACCGGGAGGTGACAGCAACCCTCGCCCAACGCATGGAGTGATATAAGCCACATCAGAAATCCAAGCCCACCAAAACACGCCAAAACACAAAGGAGAAGCCTTATCTTCAACTCCAGCCGTAACCTTTTACTTAAAATTCCCAACGAAATTAACATTTATGTCCCCTATTATTGTAAAAAAACTTCAACCATGCGCAAAGTGTCCATCTCTAAGTGGAATTTGACAGTCATCTCTTACAGCTAAGGATTGCAGGATTGGTTAGAACAAGTTGCAATGATGAGTCTCAAAAGACAAATTTGATACCCCAGATCGCAGAATACAAGCGGAACCAAACAAGATACTTCCAAAAATCTAGCCCTCCTCCCTATCCCAAATCTCACGTTTAGACCACGGCTCCTTCCATATATATCTTAATTACCCCCCTGGAGGCCTCCTCCATCTTCTCCTTCTTGTGGTCATCTTGCCCATCCCATTCCTGATTCCTCCCCAAGCTCATGGACCCTGCTGCCTCCCCAGAAAAACTCAGAACCCCACTCCTTGGGCCCTCAGACGACGACCAACCCCTCCCGTCGTCATCGCCAATGGCTGCCGACATGGATGATCCCCACGGATCGAGCGGCCGGCTCGAGAGCATCCTCACCGACACCTCGCTCTCGTGGGCCCGCCGCCTCCAGCTCGCCACCATCATCGAGATGAAGCTGCTCATCCACCTCGCCGCCCCGGCCGTGATCGTCTACATGCTCAACTACGTCATGTCCATGTCCACCCAGATCTTCTCCGGCCACCTCGGCAACCTCGAGCTCGCCGCCGCCTCCCTCGGCAACACCGGCATCCAAGTCTTCGCCTACGGCCTCATGGTACGTAATTCATTCGACCGTAAATCTAAGCATTTGTTACTTTCCTCGTCATTCAAAAAAGGAACCCTCATGATGAACATGTGGCTTTCTTCGCTTTCCTCGTGATCATGAATGGTTAAAAAAAAAGAAGAAAAAGAAACCCTCATGATGAACATGTGGCCCCAACTTACGAAAATCCAAAAAAAAGTTGCTCGTGACCGTGATCCATAGCCAATCCCATTTCGTAATTGCACCACTGACAAAACGTCCGCATATGCCGTGTACAGCTGGGCATGGGGAGCGCCGTGGAGACGCTGTGCGGGCAGGCGTACGGCGCCCACAAGTACGAGATGCTCGGAATATACCTTCAGCGGTCGACGATACTGTTGATGGCGACCGGCGTGCCGCTCGCAGTGATCTACGCCTTCTCCCGGCCGCTATTGGTGTTGTTGGGAGAGTCGCCGGAGATCGCCAAAGCCGCAGCCGTCTTCGTCTATGGGCTGATCCCGCAGATATTTGCATACGCCGCGAACTTTCCGATCCAGAAGTTCTTGCAGGCGCAGAGCATCGTGGCGCCGAGCGCCTACATATCGACGGCGACGGTGGTGGCGCACCTGCTGCTGAGCTATCTGGCGGTCTACAAGCTGGGGATGGGCCTCCTGGGGGCATCCCTGGTGCTCAGCTTGAGCTGGTGGATCGTGGTCATCGCCCAGTTTGTGTACATAGTCACGAGCCAGAAGTGCCGGTTCACTTGGACCGGATTCAGCTTACAGGCCTTCTCCGGCCTGCCGGAGTTTCTGAAGCTCTCCACCGCGTCGGCGGTGATGCTCTGCCTGGAGACCTGGTACTTCCAGATCTTGGTGCTCATCGCCGGCCTATTGGAACACCCCCAGTTGGCCCTTGATTCTCTGTCCGTGTGGTAAGAACCCTCTGATCTTTAGGTCCAAGTCGAGCCATTGTAACTTTTTCATTGGAAGTTTCACCGACACACGCTGCACCAGGCACGGCATGGCTGTGGCGAGTAAAAACAAGTCACAGGCTCACAGCCAGCTTTTGCAACTTTTCCGGGTGATTTCATCTCTCTCATCAGGCGGTGACCGCCATAAATTCCCTGGGCCATTGGTTCTTCCACGCTGAAAAGAACCAAATTAAATGATGGGCGTTAACAGGAAAAATCTCACGCTATCTGATGGGGTTGGTTGGAAAATGGGATTCCGGCACTTGGTAGGAGTGATCGATTTGGTCTCCTTCTGTGCATGTGGCAAAAGGAAGTGCACCTTTCAAAGCTATTGCAGCTTTTATTCCTTCCAACTATTGCAGCTTTTATTCCTGGATGATTTCATCTCACTCATCAGCCATTGGCCTTCTTCTGTGCATGTGGTAAAAGGAAGTGCACCTTGGGGATAGTGTTTGGAGTACTAGATGGTTGGAGATTTTTCTTTTATTTATTTATTTATTTGTAGGGCCAGTTTAATAAAACCTAGACCGCTTTCTTTTATTTTTTTGTAGCAGTGCCTGTCCTTCACATTGAGCAAGTTATGGGATCCAAGGATCTTAAGGCTGCTGTGAGGACGACAGGGTTCAAATCAAACAACCATGTGGCAGTTCAAGACTTTGCAATAAAATAAAACTCACATCTTAATAGTATATATAATAAGAGATGTTAACTCTTGACTGATGCCATTTGTAAGTGTTATATTGTAAATGAGCTCCGTTTTAAGCTGTTTGTTTATTTGTGGATGCAGCATGACAATCTCTGGGTGGGTGTTCATGATCTCCGTTGGGTTCAATGCTGCAGCCAGGTCACATCTCTCTCTCTCTCTCTCTCTCTCTCTCTCTCTCTCTCTCTCTCTCTCTCTCTCTCTCTCTCTCTCTCTATATATATATATATATATATATATATATATATATATATATGAATATGTATGCATATATGTATTCAACAAAGATATGCGATTGGGACCAACGTTAACATTTGTCCACTTGTTTTTTGGTCTATTATGTATTTATTTCTTTTAACCAGTAGAATTAACGTGGTTGCAATGTCGTTTTGACCCATAAGACAAGAAAATAACGTCGATAGCAACTTTACGCTTAGCGACACCAACTATTGCTTGTCTTTTTTTGTCTTATGTTCCTCCACCTGTGAGAAAGTCGACCGTTTAATAGTCATACCAGCATAATTGACAAGTAAACAAATTACGAGTCTTAGTCTCATCATTCAGCGATTACGTGTAAAATAGCTCACACATGTACATCAAGGTTCAAAAATGTTTTACTACTTTCATCTGCAGTAAATAACCATTCCATTTTACTACCCTTCTTTTATTATTCATTGCCCTCATTTTTTGGCAATGTTTCTGCATTAACTTCAGAAGTTTTTTATATATATATAAAAAAAAATTAACTGAACTGAAATCAAATTAATGCAGAATGTGAACCTACTGAAGCTGCCTTTGATGGCACCCCTTACCTCGATAATTGAAAACACTGTATCACTAGACAGCAAACTAATTACATAGAAAAAAGGAGGTTGTCATAAAGAATCAGATCTTCAATTATCTTTTTGGTAAACGACTGATTTAGTTTGGAACTCATACAGTGTGCGAGTGAGCAATGAGCTCGGAGCTGGCAATCCAAAGTCGGCCGCATTCTCGGTTGTGGTGGTGACGACAGTGTCTTCTATACTAACAGTGATAATAGCAGTGGTCATCCTCTGCCTTCGTGACTACCTCAGCTATATCTTTACAGAAGGAGAGACGGTGGCCCATGCTGTTTCCGAACTCACCCCTTTGCTAGCCCTCACCCTTATCCTCAATGGCATCCAACCTGTCTTATCTGGTGAGTACAACCATCCCTATAGATTCAAGCAATCAAACCAAAGCTAAATTAAGGCATGCATGAAACTTTTCTTTTTCTTTTTCTTTTTTGGCTACAGTGTGTTAAAATCATCATTTGTCCTAAAAGCTTAAGCTGAATAATGAGGTTAAAGAGTGTGGAGATAGAGTTCGAACTTGGAACCTCGATCTGCTCTGATACTATGTTAAAATCACCACTTGTTCTAAAAGCTTAAGTTGATAGGATGAGATAGAATTATTTATATATTTTATATTTTCTTATATAGTGCATAAAACTTTTCTAGATACAGAAACTTTTGAGTAAAGCATCACTAAGGAAAGGTAGCATGGTTGTATCCCCACAAAATGCAATTAGGTATAAGCTCTCTAGGGGTCAATCAACAAAATGCCACAATTTTCACAAGTAGCACAATACCGAACTCAATCTCTTTTCTATAAGAGCGAGCAGTCATTTTCTTTGCATTAGGTAGTTCAAGAGCAGATTCTTTGCATGGGTAAGTTTGAGATGTCAAACTGGGAAACAAATATAAGAAAATATAAAATATATAAATAAATCTATTTTAAGTTTAAGCTTTTGGGATAAGTGGTGATTTTAACAACAAATGCATGCAACTTTGTCTCCTGAGGCTTTAATCTAAAGGATGATAATAACAAATGAAAATGGAACGGCCGCTTAGGCCTCACTCGATACCAATATGCCCTTATTCATTAGAGATTTTCTTGGAACCAATGAGGAGATGAAAGTTTGATTTTTCTTTTTTAAGTTTGGATTATCATGAAGAGTTAATCAAATAAACAGTTTAAATTATCAAGAAGTGGAATTTACACCCTTTGAATTACCTATCCTTAGTTTGAACAAGGTACATTCAGAAGCAAGTGATTTTAAGAGATTGTTATTTTAAAACAGAATATGCGAGTAGATGTATGTAATATTAATATGATACCACTTCTCATTCTTAACATAGTCTTCGTTATTTCCTAGGAGATAGAATCTGCATGAAACCTACAAAAGTAGACTCTAATATGAAAAGAGACTACAGAGAAGTAAAATGATTTGACTAAGATATAATATCGGCATGAGATTTGTAGAATCCAACCTACTGCTTTAACAGTCTCTAAACTTCGCAAGAAAACAAACAACTAATCTGAGTAAGACCAACAAAACTCTGTTTTCTTTTCCTTCTTTTGTTTAGAAATGCTAACCAGGCTGGACTTCATGTGATAAAAAGGTGTTGCTGTTGGCTGTGGATGGCAAGCATTTGTCGCGTATGTTAATGTTGCCTGCTATTATATTGTTGGCATCCCCCTTGGCGTTCTTCTTGGCTTCAAGTTTAACTTGGGAGCAAAGGTAAAATCTCTAGCAATCTCACTATCAAAATTGATCTCAACTCAACTGCAAAACTTCCAACACAATATTTTCTTTTCGAGCGATAATCTATGATAGTATAGTTTTATGCATGGCATATCATACCGGTCCAAACCGGATGGTATGGAGCGTACTGTACTGTATCAATATCTGGACGGGTGGCGTACCGATACTCGATACGCCAAAAAAATTCTGTACTATACCATACCGATATTGTGCTAGTGTGGCACACGAACTATAGTTTTATGGCATGCTTAATGGCTTATATCATCGACCAAACAAGAATCTCATTGCATGAATATATATTTATGTGCAGGGAATATGGTCTGGTATGATTGGGGGAACATTCATGCAGACACTTATCCTGCTGTGGGTCACTTTCAGGACTGACTGGAACAAAGAGGTATCCTAATTTGCCTTCCTGTTTTTGCCTTAGTTGATTGGTGTCCTTCCAATAAAAATCATCACTAATCCATTAATGCTGTTTTGACAAGATAAACATGAGCAACAAGCCTCATTTCAACCATATCTAACCACCCCTAAACTGAGTCAGATGATTGCTTAGGCCTCTTCTGCTCTTAACAATGTCGATGTCAGCTGATACCCACCCTCAAATCTTTCTTCATTTCAGCATGGTACTGACATCAGTGATGCCAACCCCTAAAAATTTTACAAATTTTTTTTAGACATCTTATAAAAGAACTACAACCACCAAGCCTTGTTGCGTCACCAACATGGACAATTCAAAGGAGGCGTGGCAAGTAAAGTTTTTGGACTATTTCATCATGGACCTTTCCATAAATCATTTTAATAATGAGTAGATAAAAGCCTATTTCACTTCAAAAGCATGTGACCATCCTAAACTAATATATGAACTAGCTTTTGCTTTGCATCTCTCGAAAAAATCTGGAATCCCAATATAATAAAACATATATGAATATATTACTTCACAACTTCCCATGTACAACCACTAATGATTCCAAAAAAACATAAGATATTGGCGATATCAGACACATAATTGATAGCTACGTAATTAGTTTCCCTAAATTTCTTCTATCAATCTTATGCAGGTGGAACAAGCCATTAAAAGATTGAATAAGTGGGAAGGCAAGAAGCAGCCCCTTCTAGCTGATCAGGAGTAGGAAACAGATGCTAGAGACTTGGTTCAGTATAGCTCTTAAGCTATACATCATCACAATGTTCTGGCATTATCTATATCCTGATCACATGATCTAGGATGCCAGTGATCTCCAATATTTACATGGGAGGGAGTATGGAGGGAGGATGGGATGGTACATGGGAACTTCCGTGTAATGCAGCTGCAAAGACAGTTGTGCAATTTTTATCTGTAATTTTTAATGTTAATTTGCTTTATCCAATCTAGTGTGACAAAAGCTTCCGACGTTCCTCAGAAAAGGGATAGATGTGAGAAGAAGAGATACAATGATTGTGAGAAAAGGGGATAGATGTGAGAAAAAGGGATACAATGATTGTGAGAGAGTCCTACGGAAAAAAAGGAAGAACTGAAAAGTCAGAGGATTCATTTAGTTTGCAAATATATATATATATATATATATATATATATATATATAGTCAGTAAAAAAATAATTAAAAAAATATTTATTTGGTTTGGAGTTTTTAAATAAGAGATATATGAAAATAGTATTTTTATAGAAAAGAAAAATCTATGAACAACATGAAAAGGCTATTTTTCCGTCAGTTAGAAATTAGATTTTGTTTTCCAAAACTATCTTTAAGTCATTAAATTCTATAAATAAGGTCATTTTTTTATTAAGATTATAATATATATTTCGCATAATTTTTTTAGAAAATTAGATGTTTAACCAAATATTAATTATTTTGAAATAGCCATTTTCTTGTGATCAACTAAAAATGTCAAAATTATTTTTTTAGACATCATATCAATTTTTCAAAAAATATATTTTGATGGGAAAAAATTATTTTTATGAACCAAACGAGTCTATAGATCTTGCCAAATCTAATCCAGGAGTCGCTGGGGCATACAGAAACAAGAATGCAAAGAAAGATGAGAGGGAAAGAAAAGGATTATTCCACAAGCCTTTGGCACCTTTATATTGTGGAATCTTGAAGTCTATGAAAAAATTATTAGTCACAGGTGAGGTTGATTGGAGAGGACATGTGGACCCACTCTGATCACCATGGTCTGCAGTGTAAATTCGAGGACCTGCATGGCAACAGCTTAACTGGTAGCACTCGGAATGAAAGAACAAAGTTTTTGGATTGCATGATTCCAGTCCATTCTACTTTTTAGAAATTCTACCAAAATGAGTTGTGCCATAACTTTAGGAGTCTGATCATGGAATTTTAATCAGATTACCATGTGGCATGATTCTGCAGAAGAAAGGTTACTTGATGGTCCAGAAAAGGAACCATATTTGAACATTTTACCGTTATCCTAGTTTTTTTTTTTTCCCTTGCCCAAACATTAATGCATAATTTTGTTACTCATAGCTATTCATTTATTATAGTGATCCAAACCCCATCATCATTAAAAGATATGGGCTCGTTTGGTTCGCAGGAAAAGAAGGGAGGAAAATATGGTTAACGGGAAAGTAAATAGGTACCTCTTATTTGGTTGGAGTTTTCAAAGGAGAGAGATGGGAAAGTTCTATTCCCGGGGGAATGTAATCCCACGTTTTTTGGTTGGAGTTTTCAAAGGAGAGAGATGGGAAAGTTCTATTCCCGGGGGAATGTAATCCCACGTTTCATGGGAAAGTCTTTCCCATGAGAAATATGGAAAAGCTACTTTCTTGTGAGGCATGAATCAAAATATTTTTTTTATCTAAAAAGCTCCTTAGCTATCACCGACCATCACGATCCCTCTCCTCAAACCCTCCTCCATCGTAAAAGCCCGCTCATCTTCCTCTTTCCCACTTCGCTCTCTCGATCTCGGGGGTGTTAGCTCCGACGAAAACCTTGGGGCTCATCTCGGGAGGAATTCAAGTTCTAGCAGTCTCCTCTTGAATCCAAGAGGTAAGCATGATGCAATCTATTTTTCAGAGTTAGATTTTTGATTTTCTTTCAACTTTTTTTTTTTCCTGCAATCTATTTTTCATGATAGTCGAGTTTCATCTCTCCGATTCGATGTTTTCCTCCTGATTTCGGAGGATTCTGCAGACTTTATGGTCGTAGGTTGATAAATATCTCCCGTTTTTTTTTTTTTTTGTTTGTTTTGTGGAATTCCTGATTTAAGGTTCGTGAAGGATTTGCAAGAATATCATGATTTTAGGGATTTTCTTTCCTTTTTTTTTTGGGGGGGGGGGGGGGGGGGGGGGGGGGTCTTGCCCTATTTTTTGTCTAACCGTGACCAAAAGGAAGCAAAGGCCGGGAGGGTTTCTTGCCCTGTTTTTTTTCTATAAATGTACTTGGTGTTTGCTCACAAGATATGCAGTTTATTTACGTGCTACCTGGATGGGAGGGGTCAGCACATGATAATAGAGTCCTTAGGGATGTCATTTCTTGTAGAAATGGATTAAAAGTCCCGCAAGGTAATTTTAAGTTTAATATTGTAGCTATTTTTTACTTGCATGAGTAGGATAAATAAATTTTTCTGATTTTACTTTTTTTATATGTTTTTGAATGAGTAGGCTATTACTATCTGTGCTATACTGGGTACACAAATTCTGAAGGTTTCTTAACTCCATTTAGAGGTCAAAGATATCACCTCAATGAGTGGAGACATGGTCATCAACCCACTACACCAAAGGAGCTCTATAACATGAGGCACTCAAAAGCTAGGAATGTAATTGAGAGATGTTTTGGCCTATTAAAGATGCGATGGGCAATCCTTAGGAGCAATACTTGGTACCCTATTAAGACAATGTGTAGGATCATTTCTGTATGTTGTTTGCTGCACAACTACATTAGAAAAGAGATGTCTATATATCCTATTGAGGCTTTGTACAATGAGGAGGAGTGCTCTCATGGTAGAAAAGAGATGTCTATAGATCCTATCAAATCGCTTATACTCCATGTAATAGCCACCTATAGAATATCAAATTGGCAAAAACCCATACGTCTCCTTCAAGAAAAAAGAACTTTTCAAAAAAAAAAGAATTAACGGCATATATGTGGATCCTTCCCACACTGAATGACTATATAGAGAGTACGATGTAGAACACTCTACACACTATGGTAAAGTCTTTTAGCTTTATCATTTATTTGGATCAAGCCTACCTAGGATCGAGCTAAGCCGGATTGTTATTCTTTAGAGACGAGATCGCCGCAGACCCAAAAACAAACTATATTCTTAAGGTAGTGTGCATCATACGTCTTAATCCACACGAGCTTTCCACTAATTAATTTTTAATAAAAAAATTATAGACAAGAGTTTTATTGATATTTATTATTTCATATTACAAATAGCAATATCTAAATGCATCTTTGATTCCCAACATGAAGTGCCTGCTTTCAAAGCCTTGGTTGCTTCATGACCTTCTCATAAATACGAAGTCAAGCCTTAGCATAAAAGATGAAGTGCACCATCTTCCTCGCCCTCTTCAGCTGCGCTCCTATTTTCTTCTTAGACTTGGATAGAAGTGATCGCCGTCTCTGTTGCTCCGACTTCTTCAAGACTTTGTAGATTAAGAACCGCGCCCTCCGCCGTTTTGCTTCGTCAGGATCCTCCTTCGCCAGCCTCGAGTAAGAGCGGCTGCTTGATAGGAGCGCTTCTCTCTCATGGCACGCGCCCGCGCGCGCGCAGAGAGAAAGTTGCATCTTTTTTTATTTTTGGGTATGGATGGGGAATGGAGAAGAATGTTGGTACTTATATCGTCTCTGTGTCGTCATGGCATTAATGCAAAAGATTTTTTTGCAGAAGAGACGTGCATGGAGAATGGCCTATTTAGTCTCAGTGTCGTCATCGCATCACTGTGGAAGATTCTTTGGTGTGATTCTATTTCCATTTAACACTATCCTGTTGGTGAATTGCATGCAGACCATTTGATGAAGAAAAGAATTGAATGCAGACCAGTTGCAGAGAGAATGCTTTGCCATATACAATCTGGCTGCAGAAATTTCCTATTGAGGTCGTAAAGGATCAAATTCTTGGTGACATAAAGAGATTATTGCCCGAATAAATCTCCAAGATCACACAGCCATTCATAAAGAGATTACTATATTTTTAAGAAGCACAACTCTTGCAATCTGCTAAATCTCTATGATGGAACAGCCATTTATCTAAAAATTACCTAATCATATTTTTAGAATGCAAAATTTTTGGCATCCATTAAATCTCCAAGAACATATAACTATTTACAAATGGATTGCCAAACATATTTTTAGAAAGTACAATTCATGGCATCAAGTAAATCTTTAAGATCGACCATGGGATTGCCGGAGCATATTTTTAGAAATTAATTGATTGTTGGGATTCAAACCTGAATTAGAAGAATTTTTGGAATCGACTAGTGTATATTTCCATCCTTACATCTATTACTATTATAAACGACCGTACAGATATATTATAAAAGATTGCACATATCTACTCACCAAAGTAGATTAGAAGAGAATTGTTCCTTTTTTCATAACTCTATTTTCCTAAAGCAATTGAACATTGTTTTTATTATTTAAGCTGGAATGAGATAATGTTGTTTGCCTAGCCTATTTAAGTTAAGCAATCATTCATATGGGATAAGATAATTGAATTTTGTTTTTATTATTTAATTTGGAAAGAAACAATGCTATTAGCCTGAATATTGAGGCGAGTTAGGCTAGTCGGAAATGAATCCAAATCACCCGGAGTCAGCTTTAGAGGAGTTGGTATTAGTGGTGAGATTTTTGTGCGGATGCAATGTTGTACACCGGCTAGCGGTGATGTATCATGGTCAAAGGAGATGGTTGAAGAGGGCGAGACTAATAGCTAACCATGGGTTGGGCTTGGGCACAAAAAAGGTCAGATTTTAAATAGACCAAGCTCGAAGCCCGATTGAAAAAGAATAGAGTTTAGGCTGGAGGTTCAGGCCGTGATTAGCTCTACGCTAGAGACAAAAGCCTCAGTCGGCCCACTATCCTACCCTTAGGGCCTCAGCCATCAAGGAGGAATTGAAAGAATGAGATAACGGGCCGGGACATAGGGAATAAGCCCCATATTTTAAATTGTGTATTTTATAAAAACATACAATCCATAAAGTTTATAAAAATGTAATTGGTTCCTTTATGCAATTTGCATCTCCTTTGCATGCATGTGAGAGGTATAGCTAGGATATGTTGGGTCAGGTAAAAGGGCCAACTAGAGTTGACCCAACCAACTAGATTAATAGCCAGCTCGGTTATGAAGCCAACCATCCAAATTCGAAATGAATCCTAGCAACAATATATCCCCAATGTATTTATTAGGTTGCAATTGACGAATAGCTAATACCAATATTAATATTTATTAGTATCAAATAGAAATTCGAAATGAATATTTTCAATAAAACCTTCTCGTAGAAGCATTTTAACAATGTTGTATCATCTAAATTTTCTTAGAAGTTTAACTAGTCGGCTATTTCTTCTTGCCTGAGTATCAGGGTTGCCTCCTAATTTAATGGTGTTTTGGACTTCCCGGAGGAGTGGCAAAGTTAAGGCAAATTTCAGGAAGGGTTGGGATCAATTAGCAATGGTTATCATGCTTCACATCTGGCCGAAAGAAATGCTAAAATTTTCTTGAAAAAGGAAAACTTCGGCTCGGTACTCTATAAAGCTTTGCATTTTTTCTTCGTGGGGGGAATTCATGCTCCATGAAAGCCTTGGACAGTCACAATGCCTTATCCAATTGTCTTTCCTCTATGTGAGCTCTTTCCTCTTCCCTAACTACTTCCAATGTACCTTATTCCGTTTTATTTCTGAATCCTAATAAATCTTGGGGGAGTTTCTCACAGCCTCCATATTCCATCAAAAAAAAAAAAAAGAGAGAAACTTTTGGATGACCATTGGACTTCGAGAGAAGGTTTTTATTTCCGAACTTAAAACCTGCAACAGTGTTGGATTGGAATGCTAACAAAATGAAAGGTTCAAAAACATAGATGTCATGAAGATGGATATTTGATGTATGTGTGCTGATAGTGATGTAAAGCCAAGAAGAATAGGGCAAATATTTAGAGCACAGATATATGCTCATTGATGTCTTTGTTAACTAGAATGTCATAGTCATGGGTGATGAGAATTTTTAGAAGCCCTAACATAAGTTGATGCTCAAATTCTCAGCCAAGGAAAATATATTAGCAGGTAAAGACCCAGGATAACTTATATTGGAGTTACGCAAAAGAATCAGACTTATTCGCTTCAGACAAGGTTTTCAGCAAAGTTGAGGTCAATCAGAACAGTAGCAGCATACCTAATCAAAATCAATAAAAAAACATAATAATGTGGTTATTGAATTAGCTACCATCAGACCAATTACATCAATAATGCCCATTGCCAGCTTACAGCCTTTGTCAGCCAAGCTTATCTTGTCATGCAATGCTTATTAAAATTTGCCAGCATACAACTGCTCTACAATGCAGTCCTTTTGTATAATTCTCCATCAGCAAAAGAGTCTCTCCCCCTCTCTCTCCTTCTCACAGATGCGCGCGCTCGCTCGCATGGAATCAATGGTTCACTTACTTGCTGACCAGCCAATTGAAGTAGTTATTTTTATAATCCTCCAAACTTGGAGCTGTAGAAGAGTTATGGCTTTGGCTAAAGTAATACTGCAGCATAGTAAATTGATTTAAGTTGGGAATAATGGATGCTACTACCACAACAATTGATTGCCTAGACTTGTCTAGCAGAAAAGATTAATGACAGATATTGATGAAGATTGACTTGCTGGTTTTGGCTTTAGCTCTCTGAAAGTTTGTAGTTTAGGCGACAGCTATTGCAATAAGATGAAAAATTATAGGCAGATGATGAATTTTATTGTTGCCTAGAGACTAAAAGCATATCAACTCTAGACTTGGCATTCGGAACTGATTGATGTATATCAGGGTCAACCTTTCAATTGTAATAATTAATTTGAGCAATATATACTTTTAACCATTGAAACATAGACTTTTATGATATATAAACTATGATTTTTTGCTAATTGTTTCTTTAGATTGAAACGGCTATGTGGAATTTCATTCAGCAAAAACGATCGCATCTATGAGATCTATCTCACTGTAAACTCAAACTTGCTCCAGTTCAACATTTATGGTGGGGAGAATTTCTCCCCTGGTTTCCCAACCAATTCACATATTGGTTGGTTTCAAGCTCTAGAAATCAATTATACCAAGAAGTGGTCCTGGTCAGCTGTATATGATTAACAAGGACTTACAGAGTTTGTAGAGATTTCCATCTTGTGTTTGTATTCTGGACCGATAAATTGAGGTCCTATTTGCCCTGCATCCAGAATTACAACCCAATCAATCAATCATCTTCTTTCCTTAATATTTCTATAAAATCCATCCTTTTACCTTAGAAATTATTTTTTTAAAAAAAGAAAATCCATCAAATATCAAGTTTAATCTGCAGCTGCCATTTGTCTGCCAGATGAGTTCTTCTTGATATCATCATTTATTGGGATAGTGTAGTTAAAAATTACTCTGCATTCGTGCATGCTTCTATCTTGTTTCCATGAAGTCCTCATGCTTCCTTAAATAATAATATTGTTTCCCTCATCTTGGTTCTCCATGTAGACATGACACCAGACACATCTAACCAAAAAAATCACATCCTGACCCCCAAAACTACCAAATAATAATAAGAAAAGTTGTCATCAACCAAATCAGCTTGTTCCATATATATAATTTTGTCGACATTTTTTAGACATAATTTAAAGGGTATCATTGTATAGCTTATTCTTTTATGTCCTTGCCCGCAACCCAGGTTTCATGCCTGTCATGAACTTGCAGAAATAAAACTGATCTAACTTCTTGAACAACGAAGCATGGACATAACTCGGCAGGCATCACTTGGACAGCCTTTATATAAAACTGATCTGACTTTCACTTCATTAGAAACATATAGGTGAAGGCATGCTTCAAAGAGTCATGCCCAAAAAATGTATATCCTATGACCATATGTGTCTCATCCATTGACTTCATATTAATTGATAAATATCTGAATGCATAGATTGTGCATCCCATCATCAACATGCATCTACTGATAGTGCCCGATCTTAATCGGACCATCGAGCATGCATTAACACCCTCCCATTGATAAGATAGTAAACTATAAGCAAATAGACCAACTTCTTAGTTCTCAGCCTGTTCAGCTAAAGATACTAATAAAGGGCCAAGGAACCTCCCCAAGGTCTTTCATGTTGACAGTATATAATAATGAAGACATCTTAGCATGCCGATTTAGGATTCTATATATAATCCTATACTCTCCTAGCCTTTGGCACAGAGCTGACAGAAGATTTGTGACCCCCCCACCTTAGACATAGTTTTTAGTGTCATCTCTTTTATCTCCTTTGTTCCTCTCAAAAGAAATGATCTTCTTGAGGACAGCCTATTCTTACTCGAGGGTTGAGAAGGAGGACTCGGATGAGCTACGTCACCGGAAAGCACAGTTTTTGATCTACAAGGTATTGGAAGAAGCTGATTCAGAGAGGAGGAGATCCTCTTCAAAGGGGAGAGTGTGCAAACCAAAGATAAAGGTTGGCATAAGGCTGAAGAGGTTAAGGTTCATTATTTGTAGGACTAGGGTAGGGGTTTGCCAGAAAGTTGTGAAGCAGTTTAAGCATTTGAAACAAGTTCTTTGCAACAAGGAGGCTCTCTTCTAAGTGTTATTTCTTCAGGACTTCACTCTTAATTGTTATTCTGGTTCTCAAAATTATGCTGGGATGTTGGTTTGAACTTGAATACTATCTCAAATCCATGTTTTGCAGCTAGAATGAGCATCTAGCAGTTGTATTGGTTGAGAGAATTTAATATGGTCATGTTTATACTACACTGAAATGTATTATGGCATTCATGAGAACTTACCTTCAATATATTAATGAGATGCATGAAATGATTGCTTTAGTTGTTCTCTCTCTCTTTTTCCTCCTTTTTCCTTCCTCTTCCTCATCAAATAAGAAGTGTGACACCCCAAACCCGCCACCCGAGTCAGCCACGTGACACAACCGCATACTTTCTAAGATAAAGCCCCCAGAAAATATGTAAGGCTCGAAAGATTTATCACAACTTCAATAACTATGAATAATAGTGACCTTAGTTCATAACAAATAACAAACTTATACATAATTTCTAGATTCATTTATCCTACTGGAAATAAAGATGCTCTATCTATTCATTTCTTCCACCTGTGATCTCAACCATAGTCAAGTACTGCAAACTTGCAACTCTAAATATAATAAAAGAAAATATATGAGCTTTTCCAGCTCAGTAAGAATCCTAAACCGTTACACCATAAGTAATAGAAAAATAATCCAATAAATAATACCTGGTAAAATGAATACTATATCAATGCTCGAAAAGCTCATATAATTAACATACACATAAACCCTCGTTTTCATCTTATCAAAGAAGCATACATATAATATACATATCTCAAATTTAACCAATTATTCAATAATAATTTCTTTTGTCATATCATCTATTTCTCATTAACTTGATTTTTAGGTTTTTTATAGCACTATTTTCGCAGCTTTGGACTAACCAGGATCTTGACCTAGTCTAAGACTGACAAATTTCATGCATAAGCCCGTGGACATTATCCCATATATGAGATTATGAAGGCTATCCTATGTGTAAGCCCATGGAGCCTATCTCATGCATAAGCCCATGGAGGCTATCCTATGATGAGGTTAGTCCAAACCATAAGTTATCGATCTGATTTACAAGTTACACTTGTAGTGCGGACACTAGTACCGGACTGATTGTTTTGCGGGATCACGGTCGTCGCAGGAGGACGGTCCAGCTACTTTCGTTGTGGCTGGATTGATTTATGTTATTTTTATTTTATGTTGGTTGGATTTATTTGCATATTGTCATTTGAGGACCTTTTTTCGGATTGTTTTCTTTATAGGAACCTATTTGTTATTTTGTGGCCCTATATATATATGGGGCATGCATTTGTTTAGAATTAATGAATGATGAATGAAAATTAATCTCCTTTCTTCTTCCTCCTTCTCTCTTCTCTTCTTCTTCCCCCTCTTCTTTCCCTCTTCCTCTCTGTCTCTCCTTCCTTACTTTCGTCCAGCATCAGCTTTGGTATCAGAGCAGGCCCGACTTTGCCTCTGTTGCTGAAGTCAAAGGATCTAGTTTATGGACAGACCCCCGCCGATTCCTTTTCGGCCTTTTCTTCATCTGCATTTTGTTGGAATAATTGCACCGCGGATGCCGGATTGTATGGAAGATCGCTGCACGACACGCATTCCGAAGAAGAAAGGGCGTTCCCTTTCTTCTTTGTTTTCTTCCCTCTCCCTCACCTCATCTCCCGTGCAGAGAAAAGGGGCAAAGCCCTCCTGTCGGTCGCTTCCCACCCATCGGCACTCCACCGGTCCTCCTCGCCACATCCCGTCGTCGCCTGCGTCCCCCACCACCGCTGCCTCCGTCTCCCTTCCCTATCCCCTCTCTCTCGGTTCCCGCACAGAAAGGGAAAACCCCATCGCCGGCTATCCCTACAGTGGCTCGGGAGTCAAATAAGCCGCCCTCTTCGTCGTTTTCCCCTCCAGCCGTCGCTGCGCATGCACCAACCACCACCTCCACTTCGCAATGCCGCCGATTCGCCATCGGAAACCACCGCATCGCTCCGGAAGCTTCGGCCGCATTTTATTGCCACCGTCCGTGGCCGGAACCAGAAGAAGGATGCCGCCGCCCCACTCAACGCCGCCCCAGCACTCTCCTCCACCGGCGCGACGCCTCCCCTTAACCACCGCCGCGAAATCAGGCGTGATCCATCGGAATCGTCGAAGGTGGAAAATGATCTACAGTGCGGGTAAGGTCTAGACCCATTAGCCCAACACCTATTAGCCCGAACCAATTCAAAAAAAATAATAATTTAAAATTCAATATTGCGGATCGGACTGTCTTAACGGGTTGGGTCTGTTAATCCGATAACCCGAGTCCATTTGGGTTGTTAAAAAAAAAACAAAATTTAAATCACCGCACGTGACGCATAAGTCACGCATGTGACGCGTAAGTCACGCACGTGCGGGAGTTTTCTTCTTCCTCCTTCCTTATTTTTCCCGACTGCCTCTTCCTCAATTTCTTCGATCACCGCCTTCTGCCACCCCACGCCGTCTCCTCTCGGGCGTCACCGCTTCCGCCCACTGTCACCATTGCCACCACCATTTTTTTTCTTTTTTCTTCACACCACCGCGCTGCCCGCCTCTCCCCTCTGCCGCAGTTGCTCCTACTCCGCCGGACGCTCGCCGGCCCTTCCGTGCCCACCACCACTTCCCACGCACCCCCACCACTGCCATCTACTCTGCCTTCCACTGCTATCAGCGCCCCCTATCTTTCCCCCACCGTCGCTGCCACCTCTGCTGCTTGCACCACCGCGCCACGCTTCGCCCCCGCTCTTCCTTGCCGCCGCTCACTGCTGCTAGTCACCGCCGCGCCGCCACGCTGTCATCGCCGCCGTCGGCTGCTGCGCCACCATTGTCATCTCTGACAGCTACCACCACAGACCGCTCCAACCGTAGCCACCATCAGCTGCTCCGACCGCCTCCACAGAAGCTGTCATAGTGATGACCCTGCGACACCGTTGACCACCTTCTCGGTCCCGTTTCAGCCTGAGCATCTTCCGCGAGCAGAGGCCTCTCTCCAGACCGGGTCAGCTCTATTTTCCCCTTCCCTGCAGGTTCAATTTGTGAAGAAAAAATTTCCCTAGTTGTCCGATAAATCGGACGCCAGGCATGAAAATCAGTTTTAAAATTTTTATTTATAACAATTATAAATATTTTAAACATAACAATTATATAAAATATACCTCGATCCCGCAGCAGAAGGGATCTGGATCTGAATCTGGATATTTGAAAGTTGCTCCAAGAGGCCTGGATCTGCAGGCCCTCTACTTCGCGCGCACGTCGAGCTTCATAGGAATGTAGGATTACTTTGATATTCGTGCAAAACATCTTTTGCAAAAGGGACCCTAGAAGAAAAGACTTCTCTTTCTTTTTCCTTTTCCCTTAATAACAAATCACTGTTTCTTTTTCTTTCTCTCCCGTTTCTTCACGGCACGCCCGAGAGCAGTGACGCCTGAGTTTGATCCCGATCACAAAGGAAGAGGGAATGCAGGAGAGAGCGCCGGATCTGGGCCTGACTCGGTACCACCAGAGAAAGAGAACTTCTTCCTCTCTCTTCCTTTTCTTCACTGAATCTACCTCTCTCTGTCTGACATTTTCTTCCAAAGAAAAATTCTCTTGTTCTTTCGAGAGGAAACGGTGGCCTACAAATAGGCCAACGCTGAGAGGAGTTAAGAGGCGTAAATGGCCGAGCGTTATTGAATTCATTCATTATCTAATATGAATGAATTTGATAACGATTGTTTCAAAAACAACCGTGAAAAAAACAGTGATTAATGCTAATTACTGTCGGATTTCACAAATCAAACTGAACCGGAATGTTGGCAGTTCAAAACCGCACATTCCGGTCCAGTCAGCTGTCGGGCCGGAGGCCGGTCGGCTGCGCAATCGCCGGTCCAAAGGGCCGCGGATGCGTGAAACAGAGCTTCTCTGTTTCATGCGTCCCAGCTGAGAGTTGCGGCTCACAGAAAAAACATTAATGGTCCACAGGGGGGGAGTGGTCCACGGGTCTATGGGTAATAACAACAGTCAGTAGCCAATTTAAATGGGAAAAGTCAGCTTCTGATTCAAATGGGTCAGCCAATTTGATCATAAGCTAGCCTATTTGGTTCTAAACCAAATTTATAGCCCATTGGAATGAATTTTTTGATCCGAAAAAATTCCACACGAGTCCGACTCATGGGAGATTCAATTGGGTCCAGTTTTAGCTCGATCCAAGTCCGACTTAGATCAGAACAAATGCAAAATTAAATCCCAATTAAATCGTAATCAAGCCCAATTACACTAATTGAGACTCAATCAAACCCAATCTCAATAATTGAGTCCTGATCAAGTTCAATTATATTAATTGAAACTTGATTGACCCGGAATACATGCTTAATTAGTTGTTCATTCATGAAATTTAGCATGTACCTCATGCTCAGTGCTAGCTGAACATAGACAGAACCAAGTTCCAAATGACCCATAATTTAATTCTTAATCAAATTGGGTCAAGGCCTTCCTACTTAGTTTGACTAATGTGCGTGACTCCGATAGGTTCGATCACTATGCCGGTAGAACATAGACTACTCCATGTACTAATCGAGGTGACCATCTAGCAATGATACCAGACGTCCGAATAGGTCGAATATGCAAAGCAACATTCAAGAACCTAGACATATGGTTATTTCATAATTCATTCCTATGACCATCGATGCTCAGGATGGCCTCACAGTGGACTGTCGAACTCTGAGTCCGGTCATCCATAGTATATTTCAATCAATCAAATCAAGTAACCTATCACTTGGTTTACCCTGGCCAAGATTTTACGGAATTGAAATACAGCGAGACATCAACTCCTAAAATCTGGAGCGGTCAATCCCATCTTGACTCATACACAGACTTCGCGAGTACTTGACTACACCCTGCATCTTTCCGATCCCTGAATTAGAAATTCAGGTCGTCCAGTGCCTAAGTACAGTAAGTTGTTTGCAAGTCACCGTGACAGTCTCAGATCTAAGGGATACTTATGCCCATATGCTTTGCGAGCTAACTCCCGACAGTGGAGTGCTACGCAGGTAAGTCACTGTTCAGTGACGATGTACTCCTACATCTCACCTATATGCCATACAGTGTCTCCACACTCCTTGGTTTAAGAGGACAACCAACTAAATGGCATACAACGACCTATACTTGACACAGCTATCGTCCAATTGACAGCTCATCATTTGGTCGTGAACTGGTTAAAGGACTAAATGATAAAACCTCATTTATCCACTAAATTAGTCCTAAGGACTTCATCACAATACACAGGAGTTCAATTTGAAGATGTAACACTTGTGATGAATAGAAAAATATCAGAATAAATTTTTATTCATTTTAATAAAACATATACATACACCAATTTTTTACAATTATAAATTGGCTTTGGGACACAATTTCCAACAATTTGTTCGTTTAATTTGGCATTAATTATCGTATTTTTGTGCTTAGTGATACGTTCCACAAATTCAAAACACATGCAACCACACACATCCACAAGACAAACAGAAACCCTAGTAGTAGCATTTCTTTAATATTAACTGTAGAGCTAGATCATATCTAGGAGACCTACGTGGCTCCGTGACACCTTGCATAGTCTGAGAACCTAGTACTACTTGACTGCAGCTACTTGTTGGCCTGCGCCTCATATTATTTTTCAGTTTGTAATAATTATTTGCTAGAAAGTAGTTTTAGCTTATATTGGGCTTATACTTTGCAATTTCGAATTACTTTCATGCATTAGGTCTACTTAGGAACCTCTATAATTGGTAGGATCATACATATCTTCGTTCATTTTATGCATCTACGTAATGGTTATGTCGCATCTCATTCTAAGTCCCAATTAGACATGGATTCCAAAATTGAAGCTCTATTAAAAGCTATCCAAGACACTAATGCTCAACTCCAAAATACTAATGCTCAAGTCCAAAACACCAATACCCAAGTCCAAGCCAACAATGCCCAAATTCATGACCTAACCACAATGTCCACCCAGGTTAATGTCGATTTGATTCAATTGAGGCTTCACTTCAGAGGGTTATTGAATCCAAGAAAGCTAGTACCTCCCATTTACTGGGTCTTGAAGGGGATGACCCCCTAGAACAAATTCTAGAATAACAAATCTCTGTTCGTTAGGACAATTTTGATAATAGATCTGTTCCAGGTCACCATCATGCCTACCCTCTTCCTAGAGAACCTGGTCCCTTTCCTAATATTGATAGAGGTTACCGACATAACGTAGAACCCAGAGAACCTCGTGACCCTGATGAAGATGTAATGAGAGGCATTAGGGTTGAAGCCCCCACTTTTAACGGTTGTCTTGACTCGAAAGTCTTCTCAGACTGGTTACACAAAATGGACCACTTCTTTGAGTGGTACAATCCGTCTGAGAAAAAAAAAGTCTGATTCGCTAGAATGAAACTTCTTGGTCGAGCTAAGCTGTTTTGGCAAACCACTGAACAACTGTTAGCTAGGAGACATCAACCTGCTATTACTGATTGGGTAGAAGTGAAAGAAAAACTAAAAGAAAAATACCTTCTATTAAGCTATCAAGCTGACCTCCTAGATCGATGGAATAATTTAAGACAAAGTAGCCTACATCGCTCAATTTGATGAATTTCTGATACGAAGTAATGTAGCTGAAGATGAACGTATGATCCTAAGCCGGTTTCGACGAGGCCTAAATGATAAGCTTAGGAAAGAACTTATCCTTCATGAAGTGGCCACCTTAGACCAAGCCTATACATTTGTGCAAAACTATGAGCAATTCTCCAAATCCATGTTTGTTAGGCACCCTGACACCAGACGGGCTCCCACTAGTGCCCAACCATCTGGACCCAGACCCCCAATCGGGTCTGTTCCATCTAAGCCCTTTTCTTCTACACCTATCCAAAACCGAGATATTAAAGGCAAAGGAGTTTTAGGTGAACCTCCAAAGACAAACTCAAGAATTCAATGTTTTAAATGCCAAGGGTTTGATCATGTTGTCTCCCAATGTGCAAATTAGACCCTTGTTATTGATACACAAGAACAGGAGGATGACATAGATAGTTTGGAGGAACAAATTTATGAGCCCAGTTTAGAGGATATTCAGGATGTTGAAGACGAACCTGAAGAAGAATCACACACTTTAGGCTATATCAGAACTACACTCCAGATAATTGCCCACGAATCCGACCAACTCACTATGATTATAGTAAGGTGTGCAATTACCTAGCCTAAGGGGACTGATGACTGGAGACGAACCTCAATCTTTCACACTTACATTAAGTGCAGAGAAAAATATTGTAAAGTTATTATTGATAGCGGGAGCTGCATTAATGCGATATCTTCCAGCATTGTCTTCCGCTTGGGTCTGACTCCAATTTCCCAACCTCAACCATATAAGGTCTCCTAGATTGACACATCATCCATTCAAATTAAGGAAAGGTGTTTTGTACCTATTCAAATCCTTTCTTACAAAGACATTGTCTGGTGTGACGTACTCCCAATGGACGTAGGTCATCTGATATTAGGACCTTGGTTGTTCGACCTCGATGTCACTATCTACGGTCGAACTAACTCTTGTTCTTTTGTATTCCAGGGCAAAATGATTAAGCTTAATCCTTTATGGCCCAAAACACTAGATAAAAGTACGAACAAGAGTAAATCAAAGAGGAAGGAACTTCATATCCTTAGCCCCACGAAATTTGAGAGGAACGTATTTAATGACTCTCCAGAGTTTGCTCTACTAGTTAAAGAACTTCACCCACATCTTCAAAGCACATTACCGGCTGAAGCACTCGCTATCCTTGAGGAGTTCAAAGAAGTTTTTCCTGAAGATCTCCCGGATCATTTACCCCCTTTGCGTGATATTCAGCACGCCATTGATCTAGTCCCGGGAGCTACTCTTCCTAACTTACCCCATTATCGGATGAACCCTTCTGAGCATGCAGAGCTCCTACGAAAGGGATTTATTCAGGACAGTCTAAGTCCTTGCATCGTACCTGCGCTTCTTACTTCAAAGAAAGACGGAACTTGGAGAATATGTGTAGACAGTCGGGTCATTAACAGAATCACGATCAAGTACCATTTTTCTATTCTCGGCTCGACGACATGTTGGATATGATGGCAGGTGCCACAATTTTCTCCAAGATTGATTTAAAAAGTGGCTACCATCAAATCCGGATTCGCCCAAGAGATGAATGGAAGACAGCCTTTAAGACAAAAGATGGCCTCTATGAATGGCTGGTAATGCCTTTTGGCCTCTCAAATGCTACTAGTACCTTTATGCGAGTGATGACTCAAGTACTACAACCTTTCATGGGTAAATTTTTAGTCGTGTACTTTGACGATATCCTTATTGATAGCCAATCTAAGGAGCAATATTTAATCCGTTTAAGGCAAGTTTGTACGATTTTACACAACGAGAGCCTCTATGCTAACCTTAAGAAGTATTCTTTTTCGCTTCTCACGTAAACTTCTTAGAGTACATAGTCTCCTCTGAGGGCTTATCTGCTGATCCTACGAAAATCACTACAATTGTCGAATGGCCTGAACTTAAGAATATTATTGACATCCGTAGTTTTCATGGCCTGGCCACATTTTACCGTCGTTTCGTAAAGGAGTTTAGTACACTTATATCACCTATCATAGATTGCCTTAAACGGGGTGACTTTCAGTGGACACGCATTGCTGCTAAAGCATTTAGTAATATTAAGAAAAGAATGACGGAAGCGTCAGTTATGCGACTCCCTGATTTTAGCAAAGTTTTTGAGGTGGAATGTAATGCATCTGGTTTAGGTATAGGTGGTGTGCTTAGTCAAAAACGTCATCCTATAGCCTATTGTAGTGAAAAGTTGAATGAGGCTAGACAGAGATATTCCACCTATGACAAGAAATTTTATACAATAGTCCAGGCCCTACGGTATTGGCGACATTATCTCCTTCCAAATAAATTTGTTCTCTATTCTGACCATGAAGCACTTCGTTTTCTTAATTTTCAGAAAAAACTTAATCATCGCCATGCTAAGTGGGTTCAATTCCTCCAGGACTACACTTTTGTTCTCAAGCATATGTCAGGTGCAGCGAACAAAGCTGCTGATGCGCTAAGTTGACGAGTAACTCTATTGTCCGCCATGTCTGTTTCCATCACCGGTTGACAGACTTAAGCACGATTACTTGTCTTACTTGTCTTGCCCCGATTGTGGGCTAGTGTCGCACATGTCAACTCGCTAAGCACAAAAAACAAAATACTGGCCTCTACACTCCGTTATCTGTCCCAGATCGTCCTTGGCTTGACCTTAGTATAGACTTCGTGCTCGGCCTTCCTCGTACCTTTCGGAAACATGATTCCATTTTTGTAGTTGTGGATCGTTTTTCTAAAATGGCCCACTTCCTTTCTTGTTCCAAAACTTTCGATGCCTCTCGAGTAGCCAAGATTTTCTATGATGAGATTGTTAAATTATATGGTTTACCAAAAACCATTGTATCTTATAGGGATGTCTGCTTCATGAGCTATTTTTGAAAAACCTTGTAGCATATGATTGGCACCAAACTTAAATTTTCTATTGCTTATCACCCTCAAACCGATGGCCAAACCAAAGTAGTCAACCGAAGTCTAGGTAACCTTTTACGTCTAGTAGGTGAACACAATCGTAACTAGGATTCTATTCTGCATGTCGCCCAATTTACATATAATTTGTCGGTCAATAGATCTATCAGTATAAGTCCATTTGAGGTAGCTAGAAAACCTGCAGACCTCCTTCCTATGTCCCCACATATTTAAATTTCTGAGTCTGCACATACATTTGCACAACATATTCATACTCTGCATCAGAAAATTAGCAAGCGCATTCATATGAGTAATGCTCAATATAAGCTACAGGCTGATTCTCATAAGCGGGATAAACAATGTCAAACTGGGGATTATGTTATGATACGTATTCGGCCTGAGCGGTTTCCATCCGAAACCGTCAAGAAACTGCAGGCTCGTAGTGCTGGGCCCTTTCGGGTATTGCAACGAGTGGGCACTAATGCCTATGTCATTGATCTTTCCTCTGATTTTGGTATTAGCTCCACTATTAATATTGAGGATTTGGTTGCTTACAAGGGTCCCCTTCCATTCCTACTGACCCTTTCACTGAGCCATCCCTTGAGCTTGATGATACTCCTATTCTTGATTCCATACCATCTCCGACCCATTTACCCTCACCACCAGCACAAAAAGAACATATTGATGCCATTTTAGATGAGCAGACTATTTCTACCAGTGATGGGGGTATTCAGCATTTCTTGGTTCGCTGGCAAGGACGCCCGGAGTTCGATTCTACATGGATTACACATGAGGAGTTCCAGCGCATTGACCCAGATCTTTTGGAGTACTACTAGAGTCATTCGTCGAGATCGACTTCTTCTTACCCGGAGGGAGTTGGTGCGGACACTAGTACCGGACTGATTGTTTTGCGGGATCACGGTCGTCACAGGAAGATGGTCCAGCCACTTTCGTTGTGGCTGGATAGATTTATGTTATTTTTATTTTATGTTGGTTGGATTTATTTGCATATTGTCATTTGAGGACCTTTTTTCGGATTTTTTTTTTGTAGGGACCTATTTGTTATTTTGTGGCTTTATATATATATATATATATATATATATATATATATATATATATATATGATGCATGCATTTGTTTAGAATTAATGAACGATGAATGAAAATTAGTCTCCTTTCTTCTTCCTCCTCCTCTCTTCTCTTCTTCTTCCCCCTCTTCTTCCTCTCTTCCCCTCTGTCTCTCCTTCCCTACTTCCGTCCTGCATCAACTTGTCAAATCAATTTTTATTTATATGGTTTATTTCTATTCACATATATATGTTTCTAGTATCTGATACACATACTATCATGCAAGTATATTCATACTGGAAATCATATAAAATATACCATCATATACCAAATCAAATTTATCAATGTAAATCACGATGCAAATCTAGTAGTACAAATCAAAAATATGCAAATCCAGCCGTGCAAATCAAAAATATGCAAATCCAACAGTGCAAATCAAAAATATGAATATATATACAGAATGGTAACTAAGTATAGAAATTCTTACCCCTACTAAAGATCGACTAAGCACGGCAATTATTGATCCACTTTTCAATCTACGAGTGCAAACTATCCGGATCAAAACTTTCTCTTGTAGATGACTCTCCCCTTAATAATTATACGGTGGCATGCTCTAGTACATTCTTCTGCCTGTCCGATACCTTTGTCCTGGGACCATAGTGCCCCCGCTAACCATGCCAGAGTTTCCAAGAACCACTTATGTCCAGTAAACCATGACAAATGCTCATACGAACCACCAATATCGGTACACTTGGATCCCCCAACCAGAATAGCAGTTAAATAAAAAAATCTCACCTCGGCCCACCATATTGGGCCGAAAGACGGCCATGAAAGGCCAATTCCGCTGGCCGAAGCGACATCAACATCCCCTCCGGCACCCATCTGCTGTCCCTCGACTCCGGGGCGGTGGGCGCAGCCTCATCGGTGCCAGGGGACGTTGGCTTCACCTTCTTCCCATCGGCCAGCTTCCAATTTGTAATCTCTTTGGCCTGCTTGTTGAGATATGCATCTATACCAAATGACATGATATTTAGGCATGCTTTGCACCAGATATAATTGGATTCATGAATATATGCAATATCTCTTTTGATAATTAAAGCAGAAGTTAATTATTTGATACAGAGAGCTGTCTGTATGCATGAGAGAGAGAGAGATGTTGTGGGATGGGGTTCCGTAGTCCCACATCGGCTAATCAGCGGAAAGGTATGTGCCTTATAATAAGGAGGCCTAAAACCTTTCCTCGCGAGGCGCCTTTTGAAGGGCAAAATCGTGAAGGACGCAGTCGCTTTCCCTGCTCGGCCGGTATGCGGGCTGTTGCCGGGGTGAAACCCCACAACAGATGGTGCTAAAAGGAGGGCCCCGGCCGCGCACAAACCTTTCCGCTGGGGGGGCTGTGTTGTGGGATGGGGTTCCGAACTTTAGTCCCACATCCGCTAATCAGCGGAAAGGTTTGTGCCTTATAATGAGGAGGCCTAAAATCTTTCCTCGCGAGGCACCTTTTGAAGGGCAAAACCGTGAGGGTAGGGGCAGTGCCTCCGCGGACCCCGCGCCGTACGGTCCAGGAGCAGTACCTCCGCAGCCCCCCTGGCGTACCGTCGGCAATCCCAGAACGGACAATACCTCGGGAGGGACGCATTTGCTTTCCCTGCTCGGCCGGTGTGTGGGCTGTTACCAGGGTGAAAACCCGCAACAAGAGAGAATATCTTTTATTTGTAATCATCAAAGCAAAATTTTAAATTCTACAGCACAATTACTTTGAAATGATATTAAATTGGTTTAAACACTCAACTAGTAAAAGTTATCACAAATATATTGACCAAATACAAATATATTGACCAAATGACAATATTAAAAGGCCTTGTCTTATATGGAGAAGTTACATCAAGCCATGGAAGAGAGGGGGAAGGCACTTAGTAGAATAAATAGAAGTTTCCTAAAGGACAAAGTTTGGTATGCAAGTAGATGTTATTAGCTCGACTTCGAATTCCTGAAACAAAGACTAATGGCCATAACTGTAACTTTCATGATTTGATTGCATGTTTTGAAATCTTTGTTGATTGAAATTTTGAGTAGGCTGCCTTGGAATTTGTCTTTCATATAGATATTTCGAGGTAGGCCTAAAGAAGGTTAAACTAAGGCAATGACTTTTACCCACACCACATTTTTTTTAAAAAAAAACAAGTAATGCGCCAGTCATGGTCTCGAATCATTATTATTAACTAATTTTAGCGAGTATACCATCGAGCAAAGTAGCAATTTTCTTGATCGAGGGAGATCTATTATTGCTCACCAAGGAGCTCAAAACAAGTCTTTTGTGGTCGCCAATTTGTTAGTCACTAGCACCAGGATGTGCACTCTAAGCTACCCATGACCCTCATGCATGTGTGTGCGAATCTTGATGACAAATGGCCGACAATACATGAAAAATTCCGTGTGCCCGCTTGTTCTCCATATATGAACCTAGGGTCCGGGGGTGTATCTTTAGCGCGAAAGAAGGATTCACCTTCCTTCGCAAGAATCCACCGTTCGATCACTCTCCGCACAGTTCCTAAAGCGCTCCAAACAGCGTCTTCATCTTTCGTACAGCTCTTAGAGCAATCAGTAGATGATTCAACGGTGGATTCGCGCGAACAAAGCGAATCCTTCGTTTGTGCGAACGGTGCAACCCCGATCTACAAACCAGACATTTGCTTGATGGGCACTGCGGCGGGTCCGTCGCGAGGGCCATTCTGCACACGTAAGCATATGAGCTGACTACAGCTGTCGGTGCCCCGCACGGGATTCCCGTGCGGCACCGCGCACCGGTCGTGCGACCCGTGCGGTGCCCAAATCCCACTACTGTCCTTTCCTCGGCCTTTTTAATATCAATCCGCTGCGAGCCCGTGGCCCCTCCTCTCTCTTACGCGCTCTCTCGCTCTCTCGCTAGGGTTAGGGTTTCTTCTAACCCACCCCACCCCTTTCTCTGGCCACCGCCAATCTTCCCCTTCCTTTCTTAGGTTTAGGGTGTTTATCTCGTCTAGGGTTAGGGTTCCCCTTCCGTTCTCTGTGGTTAGGGTTGGTTCTTATTCTATTATTCCGAAGATGATGCAGCCAGCCGGCGGGATGGTGCAGCCACAGATGGCTCCCCCTCCGATGGAACAGCATCAGCAGACGCAGCCGCAGCAGTGGACGATGATGCCCCCTCAGCCGCAGCCGCAGTATTACCAGGCGCCGATGTGGAACCAGCAGCCGTCCCAGATCCCGCCGCCGGTGCCCCAGCCGGTGCAGCAGCTCCCGCAGCAGCCCCAGCCGCAATACCCGGGCCCACAGCCGGCCTCGGCCGACGAGATCCGGACGCTCTGGGTCGGGGACTTGCAGTATTGGATGGACGAGAACTATCTTTTCGGGTGCTTCGCCTCGACTGGAGAGGTTATAGCATTTCTACTTTTATTCTTTGAAACACTTCTTGAAACAATGCTTCTTAGTCAGTCTTAGTCGGTCTACTTGTTTTGATTTCCTTTATATGAATGGTCTTTTATTGCTTTCTTGGCGATTTTCATTAGTTGGATCGTGATTAATGTATTTTTTTTATGCTTTTAATTTCTATATTCCTTTTGTTTAGTAGCTTGTTCGCTAAGCTGGGATCCGTAGTATGGTCTTGAATTTGTTTGTTTAATGTCAATCAATTAAGTTTAGGGTCCAATTCCATGTAATTATTGAGAATTAGGGTTTCTCTTGCCTCATCATGTAGAAACAGTGAAAGATGCATTGTCATAGGTTACGGTATAATTAAATACAGGAGGTTTCCTAAGGTAAGAGAGCTACTGTTGGTTGTCTTTTTTGATTTTCCAGTTATTGTTTGTCATAGTTAAAATTAATTGAATAAGTAAAAGTATAGATTTATACCTTCTAGGTCGTAAATTATAATTGCAATAATAGAGAGATAGGCATATGAAGATAAAGAGTACCTAATTGATTTAATTGAATAAGTATGTATATATATATATATATATATATGTCCTTCTAGATTTAAATTATAATTGTCAGTGTTAGGAAGATAAGCATCAGAAGAAAAAGCCTACCCAATTGATTGAATTATGAAAACCTGAAAATGAGACAGCGAAGGAGGGATGGCTGTGATTTATACATGTAATTGGTTGTACTTGAAATTATTAATTTGGCATTGTGTTTGCTCAGGATTTGGGTAACTACCTCAGGACATAGTTCTAATGGTTACAGTAGAACTGTCGGGAGGGGTTAGGTTTTTGCCATATTATAATTTGCTGCTTGAAATACTGTGATCTGCGATTTGGGATGATATGTCAATGGTAATAATTTATTTCTGAGGTATATCCCAACTACATTTTTTTATTTACTGTAGAATTATTCTGATGTGGAAGGAAAGTGGTTTCCAGTCTTGGTTTGTGAGGTGCTAGAAGAATAAAGCTGGTTCCGAAGCTTGTCCCATTTGTAACCATGGATGATTCCCCTGGGTTCTTAATATTCTCTGTTGTTGAAAACATTAGGTTAGGAACAACAGCACAACCTAGATGAGCTTACATTACATCAATGCAAAGCCTTACTTTACCATCCTTTGGTTGCTGTTATCCAATGTAAGTACTCCAACCTGAGAGGCATGCTAATGTGATATCTCACTACTGCTATTCAAGTCTTCTTTGGTTCCTTTCTGTTCTAAATGGCCACTTTGCCAAGGTTGTCACACATATTTGTACTGTATTAGATGACCCCTCCACATGATACACTCGTTTTGGGCCTCACTTTTCTCTTGAGTATGCAAGAACGCTCATCTGCATGTCTTGCACTCATAGGTTCTGCTTGCTGGTATCTTACTCTTTGCTATCAATAGAAGTTTTGAAAATTCTCTGGGATGCAATAGTTACATAATTCATAATCATAAATTCATAACTAATTTGCCCTCTTGGTAGGACTTTCAGCTTCAAAATATGGTGCACTAGAAAAATAGACATTGTGTTGGCAAGTTTGACTTTGACCTAATCCATATGATCTGCACCATCTTAATGTTCCTAATTTATATGATCCATGTGATGCTGTTGCTAGATTGTGTAGATGCTGTGATACTTCAAGTTGAAATCATGGAAATACAAAATCTTAGTTGCTATTGGGTTTATGAAACCAAAATGGACTAAGATGTTGAAATTTGATTGGACATGTTTTTTTCCGTACCAATTGAAGATGCAAGGGGATAAAAGTATTATTTTCGTTTATTTTGTGATGGTTTCAATCATATCGAGCATCGGAATTATTTGGGTCATTCATCTTCATGTTGTTCATGATTGCAGGTTCTTTCTGTGAAAATGATCCGGAATAAGCAGACTGGGCAATCAGAGGGTTATGGTTTTATTGAGTTTGCAACTCGAGCAGCTGCAGAAAGAGTTCTTCAGGCTTTTAATGGCCAAATGATGCCTAATATTGAGCAAACTTTCAGACTAAATTGGGCTACCTGTGGATCGGGTGAGAGACGTGATGATAGCCCTGATTATACAATATTTGTCGGGGATTTGGCCTCTGATGTCACAGATTACTTGTTACAAGAGACATTCAAAACTCGCTACCCATCAGTTAAGGGGGCAAAAGTTGTCTCAGATAGACTTACTGGGCGATCCAAAGGCTATGGCTTTGTTAGGTTTTCAGATTCAAATGAACAAACACGTGCTATGAATGAAATGAATGGAGTTTACTGTTCATCAAGGCCTATGCGGATTGGTGCAGCTGCCAGCAAGAAAGCTGGTGCTCAACAGTATTCTTCAAACGGTAGGTAGCAATACAACAGTGATTTATTTTTGTCCTTACTGTTATGGTCAACCTCTGTTTTGCATTGCTTATAGAGAGATTTGCAGGGACAAAGATGATCTCTTGATATGTATATTTCATTCTGAAATATTCTGTATTTACATCAGCTGAATGCATAGCGTGGTAGTGGAATCCGCTAAATGTTATCCTTAGCATGTTTTATTTCCCAGTCATTCACTTGAAGATAGGTGGCATTGCTTCGATAGATGTACAAAAGTCATTTCCTTCCTAGCACTTTCCTTTGTGAAGTGTGGCTCATTTACGCGTAGCTTTAAGTAATAAAATCTTATAAAAATTCATGTTGTCTCGAAGCAGGATGCCATGCTATCTTCATTTAGGGCCCGGAATTGACTTCAGCTGAGATGCATATCTCCTATAATGGGTGGCCTCAGTTAGGTCAGTGTTTTTAATTTCGTGATAATTTGGCTCCCAAGTGTTTTATGTGGCATTATATGCTACATTTTCGTTCTATCTCTTCAGTTTTTAAATTACAAAAGCTGTCTATATTCACAATTTACTTCTAGTTCCTCAAAGCAAGAAATCTATCTGCATTCCCGCTATATAAATCCTTCAATATCTCATATTTGAACACCCATCAGTCCAATTAGATTTCCATCGCCTTTCGACTCTTTATGTTTTTAGTTGGATCATTCTAAATGGCACTATTCTAGTCACTTTGTCGATCAAAAAGTTTTGCTTTATCTTTTTTGCATAGCTGTGCATGAATCTATTTTCATATTATTTTTTCTGAAATGAAATTCGGATTTATGTTTTGGATTATCTTTTCATGGGTAAAAGCAGTTCTCTTTGGTATTGATTATCTTGATTATCATCTTCAGATTGCCTGAAATAATGTTTCCAGTCATTATTCAGCCTCCTAGATGCATCCTTCTTTGTCCAGCTTGGGTGGTTTAATGCCTTCATATCATTATAACTCTCCTGCTATGTATCATCATATCTCACTTTTCATGACAAATTGTAACTTAAAAATGATTGCTTCTTTAACCAAAGTGCTGAGCTATCACATAATTTGATACTCAAAAGTAATCTAAACTTTTTGAGGGTGGATATTATTGGTGGTAGCATTGTTAATAGCAGTAATTTCATTATCTAAGCAGCAGTTGTTTTAGAACCTATTTTGGAGGTCTGAATAAATCTCATGGGGATGCCCTGTGATGTCATGATGTGAGCAGCAGATGAAAACATTGTTTGCTATTCCAAATCAATGTTAGAAGTTGCAAAAAAATGCCATGAATTATCTGTTTTCTTTCTGATATATTTTTGTGACTTATGCACCTTTTCTATTTATTATTATTTATTTATTTTTCTTTGTGCTTGCCTCTAAAGAACAGTAGAGAACATAGCTTCGTACCATGTGATCTCTGTTTGTTCCTTTGTTTCTTTGTTTTCTTTTTTTCTTTTGATTTTCTGAGTTTCACTTTGCAATTCAATCTGTATTCTTAAATAACGATGTCAAGAACTGAAACCCTAAGTTCAATTTCTAGCCCTCCCTTAATCGAACTCGTTTCATTCTCTCTATAGCAATCAATGTGTTACAAACCAATCACCTCTGCAACTATGTGTATGTTGGCATGAATGTGCATGTGATAAAAATGCCTACGTGTATATCTGTATCTGCATTAGAAATCTGGACAAGTATTTATAGGATTTTATTCTATTTCTATCTATAAATATGTGTAGGCACGCACAACCAATCACCTCTGCAGCTAACCCACCTGCTTAACCTGTACTTTATGTTTTTTGTTCCCCTGCTGTGGAAAACACATGGTAGACAATGTAGATCTAGAAGTAACATTCTTGTTCTTGGTCATCACCAATCCACTCCATACAAATGTGGAAAATTTTAGCTTGTTCAAATTTGTCATAATTTTAAACATGTCCCATGGTTATATTTCAGTTTGCAAGTTGCATTTTTTTGAAACCTTTTTATGGAGACTTCAGAACATTTTTAAATAACATTGAATATTACAAAGTACAACTAGTGGTGTAGATTGCTTGAGCTAGATGACGTAGCATACATTTCCTCATCAGGCAGAATGAGATTAGTTATGTGGTTTAAAGGTGGCTAGCCATGTCTTTGTATGTCGAGTTCAACTTCTTTCTAATGAGTAATTATGAATCACATTTCGACACTTTTTGGATATAGTGGAGTTCAAGTTATGACCAATCTTCAATAGGAATGTTTGGTGAATATGGATGCACAAAGCAAACCTGAATAGTCGGTATAAGGCTTGATTTCTATGGTGGGTATAGACTATGAACAGTAGTGGGAGAAAAAGAACTTGGCAGCAAAGATAAGTGATGTGTTACAAAAGATGCTAGAAACGGTGCATTTCTAATTCATCTTTAATGAAGCAAACTTTTTTCCATAGTTCTTATCTAATGCAGAAATCGTACTGTAGTCAGTTGGCAATTGGTAACTAGTTTCATAAACTGATTGCTATCAATGTTGTGTTTGAAATAGAATATTATAGGAGTTGCTCACCAGAGTTTGGCAGGGAATTGGTGGAGATGGTATGAAGTTGTGCCACAATCATGTGAGTGTGCCATAAGAAAGTTGACAAAGACTTGCATGAAAAAGGGTCGATCAGAGGTCATGGAAGGCTAACTGTAAAGGATATCTTCTTGACTATTTATGATGTGCAAAGGTGTACTTGTAAGGTTGTCCTAAATGTTCATGTGTTTGTTGATGATTATATGGATGGTTATGGGGTGAGTGGATGGATGGATGCACCAAAGGGCTTTCACCTATTAGATTTGGTTAGGCTTTTTAATGGTAAGAGAGAAGGTGGTTTTGAAGTTAGGGGATAATGAAGATGAATAGCTATCAGGATTGACAAGATAGATATTCATCAACATTGGTCTAAAGTAGAGGATTCATTGTGATGTTAAGTTAAGAAGGAAATCATTATTAGATGGATAGATCTTCTAGATGAAGGCAAGGAGGGAGGGAAAGGGGAAGGAACCTGTCCAGCAGAAGATTTCTCACATTTTATATGAGAATATGACTTTTAAGTTTTAGCATTTCTTTTGATTCTCCCCATATCAATGAGAGCCTTCTAATCCTATCCATTTTTTGGTACTGGAAATACTTTCCATGCTTTATATTTATAGGTGACAGCATGTCAGGTATAGCTTTTGTCGCGTTCTACCTCGTCTGTTAAATGAATGGGAAAACACTGCCTGCTTTAAACAGCTTAAGCAGCCCTTTTTTTGAGTGTTCTCACTTCTTATTATTTTTTCTGAATTAGTTATTTGTGCTCTTTCAGTGTCTGCATTGGTGATTGCAAGATCCATGATCTCCTTCTTGTTAGAATTTAAAGAATGCAAAATGGCTCCTGGATTGACATTAATGCAGCTACCTTCCTTCATATCAACACAAACAAAATTCCCCATTTTCCCATAATTTATTATCAGTTCTCATGTTAATACTGATTGTTACTGTGCAAGATATTTTATTCTCAGTGGATGACTTTGACAATCACTTGCTGATGAATTACTTTAGCATAACAATCCAGGCTTCCATACGCGATCAATATATTTTGTGCATTCTATGGTATTTTTGTTGCAGATTCTATGCTTCCTCTGTTGGTAAGTTGTTTGGCTCAGAAGTTACTCTGATTGAACAGAACTGCATGCCCATTTATGGTATATTTCTAGAATTTTCTAGTATTACCTTGGAGTCTTATATGGCTAGCATTGGATTATTAATGGCATTAATGCTGGTAAGTTAATAATTCTCAGCTATGAAGTAGATTTTCACCTGTATTGTTTTTGCAGCTTCTTACCAGACTGCACCAGGAGCTGAGTCCGAGAATGATCCAAATAATACCACTGTGGGTAGTTTGTTCTGCTTTAAATGTTGGATGTCATTTGTGCGTTTTGGTTCTGAGATATCTGATACTGGTCTGCAGATATTTGTTGGTGGGCTTGATCCAATTGTCACTGAGGAACATCTGAGACAAGTTTTTAGCCAATATGGTGAGTTGGTCTATGTAAAGATACCTGTAGGCAAGCGATGTGGGTTTGTTCAATTTGCAGTCAGGTTCGCACTTCTGTGCTCCGTTCTTGTGGGTTATACTTTGAACTTCATTTTGGTGAACTTTTTTTTAAAAAAACTAAATGATTCTCAGGTCATGTGCTGAGGAGGCCCTGCAGATGTTAAATGGAACCCAACTTGGGGGGCAGAACATACGGCTTTCATGGGGTCGTAGTCCAGCAAATAAACAGGTTCAGGAATTGAATGATATTTGAGCATTATTAATCTTCTAAGTGACAAGTAACTTTCTGTTGTTTTATTAAATTGAAGAAGCACTGAAGGTGCCTGTTTAATCTTTTCAGCCACAGCAGGATTCTACCCAATGGAATGGTAGCTATTATGGGTACACCCAGGGCTATGATACATATGGATATGCTCCTCCTCAAGATCCCAACATGTATGCATATGCATCATATCCAGGATATGGGAACTATCCGCAGCAGCAGCAGCAGCAGCAGCCACCGCAGCAGCAGGTTAGTGTTTCTGTTGATTCTACTTTGTTTTTTCATTTCTATAGCTTTCATGTTTTAAGTATGAGGTTTGAAATTGATAATTCTATTTGTGAATTGTATTGTAATAAACCAAGTTGCGTGTTGTTGGAACATGTCTTTTAAGGCAACATGGGGTTGTATGGACAATGACATTTGACCCAAAAGGTTCCTGATTCTGGACCTATTGGGTTGTGCCCATGTTAAATCCTTTGCTTTGGTCATTAATCTGGGCAAGTATGATCGTTCTTAATGACCTCAGATTTGTTGTTGCCTCTGCTTAGCCATCCCAACATCACCTGCCCTCTCTTTTGGGAGCTGGTCTTTCCCCTGGATACAGAAGGAACTGAGGTTCTGCCTAAGCTTCGAGTGCTATTAGCCTGATTTGCTTGAGTCTTGTTAATTGGACCTCTTTTAATGTCTTAGGTTTGTTGCGGATGCTCTGTAAAAGAAGACTATGGTCATGTGTCTGAGAGTTTGAAAACTGTTCTAAAGACAATAGATAAGCATGAGCAGACAATGCTTCTCTACTGTAAATTTCGAACTTAAAAGTAAGGAAACATTTCGGGGATTTTAAAATTAGATTATTTTATCACAAATTTTGTGATTGCTGGCTATCGACCCCATTCCCAACCCATGCATTAGGAAGAATTTGGAACATCAGCTAAATTTTCATGCATTATTTCCCCTGGATAGAGAAGGAACTGAGGTTCTGCCTAAATTTTCACTATCTTTTTTTTCATCTATGTTTTCTTTATATTTATTTTTTAATCGCTTGGGGTTTGATTGAATGTAATCCTTCTAAGTGTGTATAGAAGACTGATTTAATCATTTCATTGTGCAGTGATATTTTGATGACATGAGGGGCTACAGACATGCGTGGTTCTAGTAATGCTAGTTTCTGAACCTGTGTTTACTCCTGAGCTGTTGTGTCTATTGATAAGAGTAGTCTTCCTTGTTGAAGTGACCTGCCTTGTATCTTGTCCAGATCCTTGCAGGATTGCTCTTTATAGTGCAACTTTGTAATGCTGCAGGGACCTCAGAGCTGCAGCTGGTGGTGGTGATTGGAGAGTTTCTTTTTCTGTTTTTTTTAGTAGTTCTAGCTTTTTAACTTATCTTAGTTTTATTGGGAGTATTTTGTTTGAATTATATTTAATAGCATGCTATGCTGGATGGTTAGTATAAGAAACTTGGTTGATGTGACAATTCATGTCTTTTGCTGTGAAAATTTATATTTGGCCAGTTTCTTATAATTAGGATCTCTCAGGTGCTTATGGTTGCATTTAGTCGTACAGTCTTACTAAAAAAAATTACAACAGGTATCTTGTTTGAATTATCTTTTCCTGTTTTGCTATAGGCGCAGGTGGATTGTTGGTTTTTGCCGGTTCTGTTTGATTGTGTCGCATCAAACATGCACTCTGGCCACAGATATGCATCGATATGCGGTAAGATAAAAAATCATGGTATATGGCCCTAATCAAGCTTGACTAATTGGACACCAGGAATTTGAAATAAACTGGTCCAACCAAACTACTTCAACTGAGATGGGAGCTTGGGTCGTTGTTCCATATAAATGTTCTTGTAATCACATACGAAAAAAAGTTTGCACGCGAGATTGCAGTTATAGCATTATCATTAGGAACCCCAACAGCCACTCTCCCACTGCTGCCCGTCGGGGATTTCCACCGTCGGTTCGGCTGCGGCTCCCCTCACGGTTGGCTCGTTATGATCCGCCGAAGTTACGACATCCACCTTCTGAACCCTCTCGACAGCGCCCAGATCATCGTGGAGGCTGATATGAGCTTCGGCCACGTCCTATGCCACGGTGCCCTAGTTCACGCGGGTGCCGATGCTGGAAACGTCTTTTCGACGAGTCGATGTCTTTGTCCATGTTCGACTTTCGGGTGTTGAAGCTTACTTGTATCTACTTCATGGATAACCATATTCCGGAACTTGCCTTTGATCCGGAAGTATACCGCAATATGGGGCTGTATCATTTAGAAGATAAAAAGAATGGAGCCCTATGATTTTTATGACAAACAATTAAATTGGCCACCTCCTCTGTGGTTCACAATATGGTAAGGAGAATGCCAAATTCTCCACCAAAAGTATGTACTCTAATCCTTGTTTCATATATCCGTGGAGCTGTTTCCCCAGAGATGTTACTGGCAAATGCTTTTGTTGGATTTTCGACTTACTATTTATCATCTGTAATTAAAACGGAGGCGGACTGGTTCCTTTCTTTTTGCTTTTGTCATTTGTCTCTTGCAGAAGGTGCACGCTGTCCATGTTCTGAACACGGCATGACCTGCTCACCCCCTGTATGATACTATTGTAATTTCCAGCATTATTCTGAATGACGTCTCGATGAAGTGTCAGTTGCAACTCGAAGATTAAAACGATTTTGGTTATAACTGTGAGGCTGAAAATAACTCAGAAACCCCAATCTTACACCAAATTTGACTCATGGAATGAACAAGTGACAGAGTCGATGACAATGTTGTTATCACTCTCTCTTGTTTTCTCGAAGAAATTTCACCAGTAGCTAGAGTTTCTCGAGACACCTCGAGAGCTGAAATTCAAGCTTTGATGTGCATAGTTGCAAGCAGCGTATCCAAGAGGATTTCAGGTACCATTAATGTCTGCGGTTGCTTTTGAACTTCAAACTCCCCATAGGATAAAGCATTTCTTGAACTGAAGTTCCGCAAATTGCTGCCATTGGATTGCTTCAGTACACAGCTACAAGAATAACGGAATTTTTAGTCCATGTTCTGAGAAGGCAAGAAATGCCTGCTTTAGCCACTCCCACAAAGAAAATGATGGTTTACTTGAAACATTAGTTGAAGAATCAGGTGCTGATATATATTTTGTTGTTGTTGCTGCTGAACTTTTTCACGCTCTTTTTTACATCTGATTTTCCAATGGACTAGCTTGTTTGTTGGTTTATTTGTCGTTTGGGAATAATTTGGTTCTAAGCATTTTTTTTATGTGGCAATATATGTTAAGTTTTTATTTTAGATATTGAATTTTTAAATTAAAAAAGATGTCTATATTCTCAATTTGCTTCCTTTGGTTCCTCAGAATAAAAGATCTATCTGCTTTCTCTCAGTATAAATTCCTACGGATTTGTAGATTTAAATACCTATTTGTCAAATTAAATTTTCTTTCCTTTTCAACTCTCTTAAAGTTTTTAGTTTTGATTGTTCTAAAAGGCACTATTTGGTGTATATTGTAGACTAAATTCTTTGCTTTATTTTTGCATGGTTGTAAATGAATCTGTTTTTGTAGTATATTCTGCCATGAAACTTGAGTGTATGTTTCTGGTTATCCTTTTCATTTGTTTTTCTTGATTTTTGCCTTCAAGTTGCCTGAAATAGTGATTCCTACTCGTTGTTCAGCCTCTAATTAGATGCATTCTTATTTGGTTTGTTTAGGTGCTTAGTTCCTCTATAGCACTGCAAGTCTGCTGTTTGCATAATCATCTTTTGTTCAGTTTTCTTTATAATCCTTTGCATATCTTTTCCATTCCTTTTGATACTCTGAGTTGCATCAATGCATTGCTTGCGGAGGTTTTAGCCCATTATTGATTCTTAAATAACCATATCGAGAACTGAGACCTCAAGTTACATTATTCTACCCAAATTTCTATTTCTCCCCTATTCGGACTCAATTCATGATCTTTAGAGCAAAGAATGTTCTATAAATATGAGCTGTTTGTGTGTGCATGCATATGTCAAAACGAATATTTGGTTGTGCATAATACAAATACCTGCCCTTACATCTTTATGTGCATTAGAAATATTTGCAACTATTTTCAAATATTTTTGTATATGTATGCATATGTGTGTAGCCACATGTGTCCCCATTCCCCCAGCCTCCCAATCAACCCAACCCATAACTAATATTTTTGTTTCCCTAATGTTGAAAATATACAATACTCAATCTAAACCTATAATCCACATTGTTGGTCTTAGTCATTATTGATCCATTTTAAACACAAATTTGCAAAAGTTTGTCAGTTTCAAATTCTGTAAAGTTTTGTTCATTTTCTAGTTATATATTTGAGTTTTCAAGTTGTATTGACTTGATACCTTGTCATGAGGGCTAAAGATTTTTTCCTGCTTTGCATATGCATTGAATATTGTAGAGTATGACTAGTGATATCGATTGCTCAAACTAGATATGTTTTTGTCTGATCCAACTTCCTGTCTGTGCCTAGAAGACTGATTTAATCATTCATTGTGCAATGATATTTTGATGAGACAAGGAACTTTGGAGGTTGGAGATGCACGGTCTAGTAATCCTAGTTTTTGAACCTGTGTTTGGACCTGAGAGTTTTGGCTCTGCATCTATGGAAAAAGGGCTTTCTTCGCCTTGGATCTTGTCCAAATCTTTTAGGTTCACAGTTTGTCGTGTAACTCTGTAATGCTTCATGGACCTCGGAGGTGCAGCTGGTGGTGGTTGGGGAGCTTTTTATTTTCAGTAGTTCTGGCTTTTTAATTATCTTAGTGCTGTTGATTCCAGTGTTCACATGGTTGTTTATGGCTTTCTGTGACTTTGTTTAGTTCTCTTGCATCAAACATTGGAAAAATATGAAACTCTGACATTTTTGCAGGCTGGTCTAATCTACTGGCTCATTGACATTTCAGTCCATATGCAGCCTAGAGTATTTTGCTTGAATTATAGATAATAGTATGCTACGCTTGATGGATATTCAATGAAATATGGTCGGTGTGACATTTCTTTTTTTCCAACTCTTTTTCTGTCAATGTTATAACTGGTTAGTCCTGCATATAAGTTGCTTGGACCTTGGGTATTTACATGGTTGTTCTTGGCTTTCTTAAACTCTGTTTAAACATCTGAAAATTATGCAGGCTGGTCGTTCAGCAACATTTCATTCCATATGCAGCCTATACTGCATCAAGAAGGCTAAATCAGTTCCCTGGGTTGTTAGATTTTGGACATTGCCTCTGTGCTGTTTATGTGAGTGCTGAATTTTTGCTGCTGTAAATGCTCTCTTCTTGGACCAATTGTTTTGCAGTTGTCATATGAATTGCCTGAGAGGGAAAAAATGTTTTTTATTTTTTATAATGGAGTATGTTTCATCACTCTATCAGGGAAATCTAATAATTAGTTTAGCATTTAGTATGTTTTATAAGGGGTTTGACCGAAGTATTCTAATAATTAGCATTTAGCATGAGCATCTCTCACTGTAGCAGGGAAATCTGAGTGAAGAATTATAATTAGCATCGGGATGCATGATTGTTCTCCAAAGGAATAGGGAGCCTAGTAGTCCAACAGATTGGCTTTCAAGCAATATTATGGACTAAATGTCCTTTATTTTACTAAATTAAACATTCTTACGCAATGATGACAATTGGGATAACTTAAAATTTGGAATCCTATATTATTGTGTTTACAAGGACACCAGAACTTGAAATGCATTAGCTGGGTGCAACCACACTCCGATCTGTTCTTCAGATGATAGGAGTGCTGGTCGTAGGTTCATGTATATGTTCATGTAGAAATTCAATACAGAGGTGCAGAAGAGTAACGGTAGAGGACATTGTCTTGTTCTCTTGGCTCTCTCTTTCCATCATGTTTGCTAATTATATTTTCAGTGCCTTGTTCATAAATTTATTTTTGATCTACTGTTTCTTTTCATTTGTTTCTTAATCATATCGGGAAGGCCTGGGTCGGTTTGGCTTGGAGTCCTATCAGCCTTCTATGGAAAGGGCCCTAAGAGGGTTGGGTCCGGGTGGACGCAACGGTCCGATCGCAACTACTTCGGCTCGAACCGGATATTTGAATCACAAATCTGGGTACAACCGCGGTCGACTCGAATGATCGAATTAAGTGAACCGAGACCAAGAAGTTGGGTATTGAACCTAACCTGGGCCTATTACATAAACAGGCCAGCTGAAGAGCACAGAATTCGGCTCTTAGTCAGTTATGGTATAATTGGCATGAAAGGCAACATGCCTGCAAGTAGTCAATTGTTGGAAGCCTTGTGATTTGTAAGTATTGGAACCATGATAGTTTCATCAAATGTGATTCAGCCAAGGACCATTCAGAGAAATTTTTCTAATAGCTTTTGGTACTTTTTTTCCAGCGGTTTTAGCTATTGCTAAATCCCCCATCTTTTGTAGCATGGATTGAAAAACCTAAACCCAATGTTAGGTTGGACTAGTTTTAAGTTGAGATTTGGGTAACCCAAAACCATCAAAATCTCTATCGTGAGCCATCTAACACGAATTTCTATGATTAGTTAATCAAAGTTGCATCCTGATTTTTATGACTTAAGTTAGAAAAAAAAGAGGGTTTTTTATATGGATACCCTTCAAAATATCAAATTTTGCATAAATACCCTTCCAAAATTAATATTTGCATGTATACCCTCGTAAAACTCTGTTATTATACAAATGCCCATAATATAATGGTTGTTCTAACGGTATTAAGAAAAATCATGTTTATATTAATTAATAATAAAATAAAATTTTAAAATTATATTATTGTTCTTTTATTTCTCTGCTATCGGAATCGCGATCTAACTGCATGTCTATCCATTAAAGATATTTTAGTCAAATCGTTAATTTTTTAACGTCGTTAGATAAAGCTCTAACGACGTTATTTTTTAAACCGATTCTGAGATTCTCTCACTGGCCGCGTCAGTTACGGGGCGTTAGAGTTGGCAAGAGGTTTATCTTAGCACGATTTCAACGAACTTCTAATAGTAAAAGCTATAAATATTAAAGGAAGGCCAAGGAGGTTCGCAAGTGGAGACGAGAGATCAAGTCTTTCTCTTTCTTCCCTCTGACTACCTGAGAGCAGTTCGGCTCCAACGACAGCCAGTAGGATAAAGCACAAGTCTTCTTGAACTCTTCTTCGCTCAGAATCTTGATAGAGAAGAAATTAAAGGAAGGCCATGGAGGTTCACAAGTGGGGACGAGAGATCAACTCTTTCTCTTTCTTCACTCAAACTCCCTGGGAGCGGTTCGGCTTTGACCTCCAACGAGCCGTCAAAGTTGGAGACCAAGAGAAAGAAGAGAAAAGAGGAGTGCTGGGAGGGAGGAAAGAAGGAGGGAAGAAAGGGGAAGAAGATGGCGATGATGGCTTTTTCTTCACCCAAACAGCCGAGGAATTTCTTGGACAAGATCTCCTTCATGTTATCAATGGAGAAACCCAGGGAAGAGAAGCCAAGATCAAGAAAGAAGCGAAAGAAGGAGAGGATGAAGGCAATCTGGAGGAGCTTTGCAACTGGATGTTGGGACGGGAGCCTATGAAACAGGACAGGCTGCATTCTTTTTGAATGATGGGGTTCCTAGTTTGCTTCCGTTTTATGTTCTTGTGATCCTTAAGTTGGTTCTCTCTCTCTCTCTCGAGGGTTTATGAGAGTTGCGTCTTGTAGGCTGTCTATGAGATGCCAATCTTGACACAGTTCAATCAATGGACGGTGTATTCAGTTGGTTGGATCTTTTTGTTCAAAGATTTAGGGCTCTTCCATGTATGTATGTTAGAAAAACACCGTATGAGGGGTCAATGGGTTTGGGTTTTTTCGATTTATTCTTGCTATTCAAGTATGTGTTTCTTTTCATCAATGAGTGAAAGCGGATCGATGCGGACGGGTGGATCCGTAATAATATTGGTGCAGGGTGTAGAATAATAAAAATCACGTACGATATTATCGCAAGCACGTATATAGATAGATAACAGGGGATCGAACACTAGTGATACTATATATGACTTTGTGTTAAAAACATGAACGATCCAACTAGTTTTCAACTAATTATATAACAATGCATACTAAGATCTTTACAATCTATATCTAAATCTGCAGATAAATTGCATGCATATATCTACCAATGAGATACATGCATGCACTTGAAATCATCAGTTGCACTGATCAAGGTCAAAATACAGCCAATAGTCGGGACCAAGAAAATCATATCCAATATTACTGTTCATCTGAAAGTAGGTCCCGATCATGTTAACGCCATCGGTGGTGCTATGAGAAGGTAGGTCCTCCCATGATCCACCTCAACATTTAGTTGGGACTTTACCAAGGGTAGCGCTAATTCACAATCAAAAGAGACTGCCAACATTTAGTTGAAATACAAGTCCCAAGAGTCATTAAGACGGTGCGGAGCCTCCGCGATGCGCGCATGTTTCCCCACCTTGGGCGCCACCAGATTGAACAGCGGCTTCCTCAAGAAGGTTAGAGGCGTCGACGAGACGAAGACAGTCGAACAATTGCCACCCAACAACTTCCCGGTGAGGTTCAGATTCTCCGGGCCAACGGCGCCCATCCCTCAACAATCAATACTTATTGATGGGAAAAAGGCTCCTTAAAATTAGGCTCCTCAACAATCAATACTTATTGTAGGCGACACCGTTGATCGTGAACACGTCGGAGGTGAGGACACCGCTGGTCGGGACGTCGTTCGCATAGGAGCGGATGTACTCGCAAGTATCGTTGCCACCGCATTCATATATGCTTCTCGAGACTAATACATTCCATCGACGAGCAAGAGAAGGTGCTGTGTGTCGAGGACTTGGAGGGGTCATAGAGCGGGCCTGAAGACGGGTTGCAGTAGGGGCACGGCACGCACTAAGTCCAGATGAAGTCGCCCGGAACATCTAGCATCCCTGTCACCCGCACTGGAGGGGTGCCAATGGCAAATTCCATCACGTATTCTCCACCGATCTGATCGAAGCCTACCTCCTGATTTTCTCTAGCCAACAGCATCAGCGACTTGCGGCGGCCCTCTAGGGCTGCTTGGAAGTGGTCTTGGTAGGCAACCGAGCGCTAGTGGAAGTCTCTAACATTATAACTGGTCGGCCTGACAATCCTGCATGTAAGTAGCATGGACCTTCTGCTAAGTGCAGTTGATGGACCATCGGTGTTCACAGGGTTGTTTATGGCTTTCTGTAACTTTGTTTAGTTCTATCGCATCAAACATCGGAAAAAATATGAAACATTTGAATTTTTTGCAGGCTAGTGTTCTACTGGTTCATTGATATTTCATTCCATAGACAGCCTATCGAGCATCGAGAAGGGCGCCTAAAGTTTCCCATGGTTGTCAGATTTTGGAGCCCTAGTCAGAGGTTGCTGAACATGTTTTTTTTTTTTTGGCTAAAGCAGGTATTTCATACAGTACGTGTACGAATACACACAATAAAATTAGAAAACAAAAGATCGCGGAGTGCCTGGGATAACTCCCCCTCCCCGGCCCACATGGTACTCACGAAATGGTTGGCCACATGGATAGCCACTCAATCCACAGCCCCATTAGCCTCTCTAAATACATGCCTGACCTGAAAGGCCCCTTTATCTCTAACCATCACCCAAATATTCCGAAGTAAGGAGCGGTCCATGCCAACACTCCTCGAGCCCTCTTGGATCTAACTAATCACCATGGCCGAGTCACCCTCCAAAATGACTAAGCTGGCTTGTAGCACTCGCCGTGTATGTCAAAAGCCCGCCTAGGCAACCCTCAGCTCCGCGCCGGGGACTGTGCATGTCGTTGTACATGTTTATAGATGAAAATACACAAGAAAGTATGCACTTTGCACAAGAAATTGGAATATCCTGTAACTTTAAGACACCACCAGCTCATGGAAGAATTTCAAATATTTAAACCCATTAGATTGTTCAAGGCAATGTAGTTAGTTCCTCGAGTTGGAAGGCTGCTTTAAAATTCTAGTTGGGAAGAACTTGAAATATTTAACCTGCGGGTGTTGAGAGTGAACAATGGTGTGTTGCTGTATGCCATCACTTCTGAGGCCAATTTACAAAAGAAGGCTGCTTCAAAATTCTAGTTTGGAAACAGGAGACATTTGTCTTTGCCTAGTTTCCGGAATAAATATCAGGCAGATGAAATTGCATGGCAGAATTGTTGATCTTCGACAATTCCGTTAATTCAGGAATCAGCAGTTTCTTTGGCTTTCAGAGTTTCTCTAGCATTTCAACTCCACTTGATTTTTTTTTAAATAAAACCCACTTGATCTTCTAATATACCGATAAAAGGCTATCATTATACGGTAACATTAGATAGTAATCAAATCTATATATATATATATATATATATATATATATATATATATATATATATATATATATATATATATATATATATATATATATATATATATATATATATATATATATATATATATATATATATATATATATATAATTACTACTTTAAATACGAATATTGTATTATTCCACTTATTCCAATTTCTTCCGGAACCAGCTAGAGCTAGGAATAACAAATTATCCTCAAATTCCTTGTCTTGTTTCTAGACAAGCTTCCAAATCCTAAAAAGGAAATCCCCGCCCAAGCGCCTTCAATATAATCGTTTAAATAGTACGAGTAACCCTGGTCATATGTCCATATAGTTGTTCATGCAATGAAGTATGAAAGTTTGCAAATGAGATCGGAACATGCCATATCATCAAGACAGCAATTCATCAAGGAAATTGTAACATTCAAACATATTGGATTGGTGAAGGCTATATAAATTCCTCAGCAAGAGTCCTACAACGCAGAGCATATGTAATTCCTTTGGTGGACTGCAACAGACATACTCCACCTGCACACTACCATTTAGAGGTTGGAGGTCAGCAACCATGTCTTGAGAGGCAGCATTTTCATGACCCAGCTTAATGAAAAAGAGGCTACGAATCTAAAAGTTCAAATCACATCCTATGGTATACACATAGATATGAACAGATCCACAATTGAGCTGATGTTTCATTGAAAAGCAAAACATTTAAAGCTGCTTTGATGGCCGCACTCTCCAACCTATACTGAAGCAAGTAGTTTCAAGTACCTTAAAACAACTTTTCGAGGAAATTCCTTTCGGCTGGTGAGCATGCAAGTGAGCAAAAGTTCAAAAACCTAGCTCAAATAAATAATGATCACCAGAAAATTTTCAAGCAGCAGAAAGATGGAATTCCACTCCTCAATTTAAAAGAAAATAATGCTACGAAGCAGCATACTCGATTTAAGTAACACTTGGTTAGGAATGCATGGAACTCAACAGCTTGAGTGCCAGGGCTTCCTGCTCTGCTATAGATATAGAATCTGCAGTGACACCAATATTCTCTTTTCCCTCCTTCCCACCACCATCATCATCACTACCAAAATATATCTTTGATCTCTTGGGCTTTCCCTTTTCAGTATCATCTGATCCTCACTGACCATCCTTTGTGTCCTCTTCATCATTTTAAAAGTAGATAATGCTACAAAGCAGCAGATTCGATTTAAGTGACACTTGGTTAGGAATGCATGGAACTCAACAGCTTGAGTGCCAGGGCTTCCTGCTCTGCTAGCGATATAGAATCTGCACCGACACCCACATTCTCTTTTCCCTTCTTCCCACCACCATCATCATCACTATCAAAATATATCTTTGATCTCTTGGGCTTTCTTTTTTCAGTATCATCTGATTCTGACTGACCATCTTCCATGTCCTCTTCTTCACCTTCCCTCCATCTCTTCAGCTTTATCTTCTCCTTTGTTCGTCTATCACGCAGACGCTGCTGGTGCAGAAGTTTGTCCTCTTTGTCCCGCACTTTCATTTCTTCTCTCAACTTTGCGTATCGCTCTTTAACTGCAATCCCATATGAAAATTCTAAGTACTAGCCGCATGTGATAAATCATGACCCACTCAACCAAATTATGTGTTACAGTATATCGAAAACCGAGCTAGTACTAGATTTAGCATTTAAATTCTTATGAACATAAGAATTCGTGCTCAATTGCATCTAAAAAACAATGCTTGAGACTTCTAAAAATATGAAGCAAGTGAACACACCTTTATCAGGGTGAAGGGCCCCATCTCCACTATCCATATCAGCCAAGACAGCTAGTGGGGGGATTACATTTCCCTCCTCATCATATTTGACCCTCGTTCCAAGTGGCCTATGCACATTGATCTTCAGCTTCTTCTTTTTCAAGACCCTGGTGGCTAAACTGTAATAAGAAGCAAATCAATCAGCATTGGTGACAGTTACATCAAAACCCAGATGCAAAATTGAAAATCATTAAGCTTCAGCATCAAGAAAGAGGGGGGGGGGGGGGGGGATCAACATACTCTGCTGGTTTGTTTCCCTCCGCATCTATCAAGGAGGTTTCCTTTGGCAAAAGGACATCATCTTCTATTTCCATATTTGATCTATCAATACTTTGCATTTCTCTGTTCACAACCTTGGATCCATTCTCTTGTTCATGAATGGTTTCTACGGATGGTTTTTGCTTTGTCTGTTTCTGACTTATGAAGCGGATCTTTGGGGTCATGGGTAGACCCAAAGATGCAGCAAACTCTTCTATAGGCAATTTGGACACATCAAAGACCTCTTTGTCCCGTTGCAAATGTATAGACTTCAGGTATGTGATAAATGTCCTTTTTGCTAGATGTTGCATATCAGGATACTTAACCAGCAATGATGACAATAGTTCAGATATTGATTGTAATTTTTCTGTTTTTGGCTGAAAAGGACAAAAAAAAAAAAAAAACTTAGTCCCTCCTTTTAAGTTATGAGCCTTTCCATTTTCTTTATTAAAGAATTAGCTATAGTAAATGCAGTAAACTTAAGATTGCAAGAGAACATGTAAACAAATTAATAAGGAGTATCATGATCTGACTCCAGGGATCACTTGTACTTCCCCCACCCAGAAATCCTGGATGTTGATCTTCCAACATGTAAATGAATTTATACTGAAGAATCTCTCATGTATTAATGCTTAGCATGTAAGCTGAAACATGTAAATAACTGCAAGTAGTTGAGATATGGCCATTCGAGGTATTGGTTTAAGTATTTTCCATCATATATAAAATAATTGTAATGTAAAATCCTTGCATAAGTTGCCTATGGTTGTTTAGGATATTGGTGCGTAATTTGGTAATGCAAAGCCTTTTAGACCAATCATGCAATGCTTCAGACTCCAGACACTAAAATGCATATTAGCCCAATAAAATTGAAACTGACTAGAACACGACTATTAACCTTTTTCAGTTGAATTGGTATTTTAGGTTCAACTGCTTGTAACTTTGTGAACATTTCCTTTTCTGATGGCAAGAGGAATAATACTGACTTTCCCTCACTGGTAAAGCGGGCAGTGCGGCCAACTCTGTGAATGTATGCTGGAATGTCTTCCGGGCAGTCAACCTGAAAGTACATAAAGCAATTACAAGACAATTCTCTTATAGCAGACAAAGCCAAAAATCTTGCTACTCACCTGGACAACCCAATTGACTGCTGGGAAATCGAGTCCTCTAGATGCCACATCAGTGGAAAAGAGAACGGAGGTTTTTTCACAAAACTCTAAATATATTGCCATCCTTACATTTTGCTTCATCCGTCCATGCAGACATTTCAAAGGGATTCCAGGGCGAAGCTTCTTGAATGCTTCGTAGACAAATTTAACCTATTGAGATCAAACAAAGCAGCACATGAGAAAGTCAATTGATAAAAGGGAGTTTTCAAGAAACAATAACTATAAAAAGATACATTAGCCATGTAAGTCAGAATCATCAGAATTATGCATATGTTAACACCAGCAAAGCAGTATCATACGTTAAAATGGATCAATCAGTGGATAGCCTACAAAACCTTGGTTCACGTGGTTCATGTTATGGTTGCCATTCTATTCATATGGAGTGCTTCACCATAGATGTTCTCCAACAAGTTGACAGGTAACCCCTCCTAGTATTTACTTCTACCTATATTGTGTCACATTGAATCATCACGGAACAATGAAGCATTATGCATCTCTTTAACTATTCCATCACAAAACTCTTGACACTACCATCACTGAGACTCTATCCCCATCTCTTCATTTGACACTCACAACACCGCCATACTACTAGATAAGTAGACAATATTGCACAGTTGATAAAATGAACTACAGTAGATAATTCTTGACGCCACCATCACTGAGACTCTTTCATCTCTTCATTTGACGCTCACTACGACATTGCCACACTGCCACATATGTAGAAGATATAAGAACTACAGCAAAGGAACGACCCTAGCATTAATTTAAAGTTTTAAACTGAGCACCATTTCACCACTTTCTTTTTCCGCTCCAGTGTTGCCTTCTCTTTATAAAAGTGCTTGTTACATAAAAGCATGCCTAGCATATGATGCATGGTTCATTTCAAGCTACAATATAACCAACAAAATCCGAGCAGAACCATCAGAATCTTTGTCTTGGAAATGGTGATTGTTCCCAAGACATGTCACTTTTTTTTAAAGAGATAGAAGGATCATACATATCTGGTATGAATACATCCAGCAAAATCGGAAAATAAAATATCATGAAGTGGTAGCAAGATGGAAGACGCATCGGTCCACAAAACTTCACCAAAGTGCTGTGCAACGTAATAGGCAATCCAGTCCACCACCCTATTGGCTTCGCTATAATTGTGTCTAGCCAGCAGGGACACACTCCCCCAAGCTCCTAAGCAAGATATGTTACTTTGACACATCTCCCAAGAAAACACCATAGAAGACTAAGGCAGTTTGTGCTTTTCTATTGGATACACGTTGCAATTTTCCTGAACCTTCCCACTCAACAACAAGAAGCCGAATCAGCATCTTTTGAACCATCAACATGTCAGGAGAGGTCAAGTCTAGTCAGTTCAAGTGCAGGTCATGTCAGGAAGATATCACTAGGTTGTATCTGATCTTGGATCCAAACCTAGGATGGAGACAAAACCAACTGTTGATAACTAACAGGAGCAGAGGGCAAGGGTGAGCCGAGCATAGCACCCCCACCAAGTATAAAAATAAGCTTAGTAATCTAACAGGAGATGGGATTTTGACATTATTGACTTAGGACAAAAAGTAGAAAAGGGCTTATTAGTAATCTCCCCATATTCTTATCCTGCTTCTTCCCTTTTTCTTATTTCTTCTTTTGCTATCTATATTACCAGCAGCTGGCCATAGTCCCACATTGACTAATTAAAGGAGTTCCACATGGGCTTATTAGCCTAGCCAGTCCTCCCCCCAGCAACTTAAGTTTTTGAGCTGTGAGCACGTGACAGGTGGTAACAAAGGCAGGCCCAATATGTGGCATAACTCTTATTATTCATGCAGGCCCCTCATTGGAGATATCAGGGTCGCAGTAGGAGCAAACCATGATGAGAGAGTCATAAGATTGGGTGGAGGAGACTGTCATAGTCCCACATTGATTAATTATAGGGGTGCTACATGGGTTTATTAGTCTAGGCTGGTCCTCCCAACAGCTTAAGTTCTTGGGCTAAGTCCATTACATGTTCCAGTCTAATTTCAAATAATCAGATAAAGCCATTTCTTTACAATGATTCAGCTTGAGTTTCCGAATGTGTATACTTTCCAACACAAAGATCCGTGTTACAACAATTAGTTGCAAAAGTCGGGTTTACTTAAAACATCTGTTGATCCAACACCACTCTTTATGTGGTCAATTTGTTTCTCGATGTTCATAATTTAGTACACATTACTTCTCCACCCATTCCAATCACCAATACCTTCAAAGGATCATCAGTAAATTCCATCTGTTCTATTTTGCCTCCTTGTTAGAACTCTAACTTCATAAGACAAGTTAAATAGCTAGTGTTAAACATTAACTGGTGGTCCACTAATTGCTCTTACAACTTCTTTGAGTATTTAGCTCCTCTTACAAAGTCAAGAAGCAAGACATTGTGCCTTGTTCAACCTTTGAGACCACATATGAGGCTTGGCAAACATTGTAATTGAGTTTGCATGTTTCCATTCTCTTGGTCCATCGTTCCATCAAAATGCAAGTGCTGCTCAAATAGACGACAATGTTCAACATAATGACGTCAATTTTGTATACACTCTTTTGGTTCAGAATCAATGAGCTGCATAGGAAGTCTCAAACTCTGGGCTTATAACTTGCCATGAGTTAAGAATAGGAAGGATTAAAAGATGTATGCATGATTCAGTAAAAATGCATAATGCACTCCATGGAAGTGCAAATCTCATAAAAAAAGAAAAAAACCAAAAAATACTACCATTAACCATTCTTATGTGCATTATTTTGAAAAAAAGTCTAATTGCTCTTATAGCTTGAGTATTTAGCTCATCTACAAAGGCAAGAAGCAAGATATTGCACTTTGTTCTACCTCTGAGAGACCAAATATGGGGCCTGGCAAGCATTGTTACTGAATTTGTAAGTTGTCCTTTCTTCTCTTGGTCCATTTTTCCATAAAAATGTAAGTTTTTCAAGTAGACAATCCTCAACACAAATATGCCAATTCTGTATATACTCTTTGCTTCATATCTGATGAGCTACATAGGAAGTCTCAAACTCTAGGTTTATATTTTGCCATGAGTTTTAAGCATGGTAAGGGTTAAAAGAATTAGGGCCCATGAGATTTAATAAAACTGCATAGCGCATACCACACCATGGAAGCACAGGTTCCAGGAAGATAGCAGATTCATTTCACTATTGCAAGATGCAGCATACCAAAACTTGCATAATTATTAATACGAAAACCAAATTTACATGCATTTTAAAATAAGGGGTATAAATAAACATAGTGTATTACCTGCTTGCAGCTCGAGAACCAAATTTACATGCATTTTAAAATAAGAGGTATAAATAAACATAGTGTATTACCTGCTTGCAGCTCGAAAGAAAGACAAGTATCTTTGAGTGAACATTTGCTTTGATGAAGCTCCAGAGCATATTTAACTTCTGGTCAAGTGGAACTATCATAGCTATCTGTTTTAGTCGCTCAGGTGTTGCTGTCATGGATTCTGCATGCACACTGATATACTCTGGGTCTTTTAAACTGAGCCTTGCCAAGTCTTTAACAGACTTTGTTTGGGTTGCAGAGAAAAGCAAGGTTTGCCTTTGTTTGGGAAGTTGAGAGATGATTGCATCAAGTTCCTTCTTAAAACCCGCATCAAGAATACGATCTGCCTCATCAAGAACCAAAACCTGTCTCCTGGCCAGGAAAATAAAACATGATCTACAATTTTTTTTTAATCCTTTATGATGAATACAAGAACTATTTATATATTGACCTGGAGCTGCGAACATTCAAAATTTGGGGTCTCGTCCATGTGCTGGAGGAGTCGACCAGGGGTACACACCAAAATGTTTAGACTATTAACACGTTGTTTCTCTTCATCAACATCTTTACGGCCACCAATTAAAAGACCTGCACTCAGACCGTGGTGTTTCCCTACAGTTTTCAACTCCTCGAAAAGTTGTCCAGCCAATTCTTTTGTAGGTGATATTATGATGCTCCCAACACCATCTTCAGGACCCCATCTTGCTCTGTATAACTTCTCTATAATCTGTACAACAAATAATATTGTTATTCATTTCAATCAGAGATGAGAACTGAGAAATACTTGGAAAAAAGGAATTGAAACACCCTTGAAAAATGCAGATGCAAGTTGCAAAGCATGGATAAGTCTCTAAAGTAGGAATCCGTCAAATGCGAAAATCACTTAAACAGTACTATATTGGGAATTAAACTAGCACTTTTTGAGGCTAAAATACAGAAAAAGGTTGGAAGGCTTCAATGTACAGTTCACAGGAACTTGAGGTAGAGCACATGATTAAAAAGATGGAATTGTCATAACATACTGATATTAGCATATAAATTAGCATATGATCAAAACATATAACCAAACCCTAGATTATTCATCAAACAGACAAGAATGAGAGACCACCTTCTATATTAAACGATAAAAGATCCACTAAATGGAAAATAGATTATATCATCTTGAAAGTACATGAGCTAGAAACCACCATCACCGTGCAACAAAATGTTCAAATAAAGCCTCAAATAGCTAATATGCCATCAACCAACAAAACAAATCACTGTAACAGCTTTCAGACCCATACCAGCTGAACTCCAGACCAAAATAACGCAAACCAATAAGAAAAAAGAATCCTGCATATTATGTACAGAGCCTGTGTTTGATTGGAAAAAAATTACAGTAATCACTACAATTATGCTAAAATTAACTTGATACCATCCAAAAAATTATACAAGCAAAACGTCCACGACTACTCTGCTTGAACCAATCTCGTCATCATCATGCATTATAATACTAAAAAAACACTTCAGACACATAGAAGATCATCAAATGTCCTTCACCAACTTGAAGTATCACTAAATAAGAAATCTTGACTGCTTAATATTTGAAATGACGTACAGGGATGATGAAAGCTAGTGTTTTTCCAGAGCCGGTCTTGGCGGCTCCGAGGATGTCGCGACCACACAGCGAGTGGGGCAGCGACGCGCGCTGGATCTCGCTCATCTCGGTGTACTTGGGCGCCAGCCCGTCCTTGGTCTTCTGGGAGATAGGAAGCTGGCGGAAGAGCTTGCACCCGGCGTACGGCGAGAAGCCGCCGGGGATCCGGCCGACGGGTGCGGTGGGGGGCGGCGGAGGGATGGAGAGGGGGTTGGTGCCGGAGTCGGGTTTCATGGCCTCGATCCGTGAGTCCAAAAGCTCGATCTCGCGAGCCTCAGAGAGCCGCCGCTGCTTCCTGGGGAGCGATTTCTTAAATTTGGAGCGCTGCATTAGGGTTTAGGGTTTTCGATGGTGGGGGGGAGCGGAAATCGAACTCGAGAGGGTTTGAAAGGATCGCTAGGGTTTTTAGCGAACGATCCGATGAGGAAGGACAGAGTCGCGAGGCGTAGCGAAACGCGGAAGCCGGCTGGGGCCCGAAACCTAATTCGACTGCTATATCGAGTCGCCGACTAGGAAGGCGGCTCGCCTCCACTCTCGGCATGTGCCTAGCACGTGCTTAGATGACGTGTATTTTCTTTTTCTCATCTATTATATATAACTTAAAATAGGGCTCCACCGAAATGCCTCCTCACCACCAGGACATCGTATCGATCATTTATTTTAGATTATAAATGAGCTCTTATACCTATTATATATATATATATATATATATATATATATATATATATATATATATATATATATATATATATATATATATACACACACACATATATAATTGAGACTCACCTTGTGATGAGCTTCAAAGGTACTATTAATATAAATTTTAATTCTATTATTTATTTTATTATATTATTATATATTGTATTTCAAGAGTTGGTTAAATGAGAAGAAAAAACTGCACCCTATACACTGCATGGGTTATATGCTAGTTAGGTTATTATAATAGTGGTGTTTTTTTTCTAATAAATTAAAAATATATAGTGATGCAGCTTTCATTTAGTTATGAACCTCTAAATGTAGTGAGTACTTCGACTATTTACCAAAACATACTGCTTCTTTTTCTAAGTAAAATACGGTGTCACAGAAGGCCAGTAAAATTAGTAGATGTCACTCTAACATTGATATGTTTTGTTTTTTAAGAAAAATAATGTTAACATGTTCCTCTTTGCTATGAATTTTGTAATGATAGTTGATGATTGCCACCTTAAAAGCCATTATTGAAATAAACAGAAATCGCCTCCAACTCCAAAAAACCGTGTGTAGAAAAAGAGACTGACTTATTGCGACCTATGAAGAGCAAGAGGCCACCCAAGTCATCTTTCTCAAAGTCATTTTACGTCGATCCATTCTAAAGATCGAATATTTCACCATCCATCGTGGAGGTCTCGATCGAGATGCATCTCCAGACCAGCAACAGGTTAGTGGATGACTCCACTAGATATAGTTCATTATCTATGTAACAAGCTCGGGAATGATGGTCGTGAGGTGGCTTTGGAGATCTTGGAAATGGCAACTATCCCATGGTTGGTTGTGCCATATAGGAGATTATCGTAGTAGATGACATCATAAAACTAGAGCTTTTCCAACATCGTTAGTATAGTCCAGTAGTTGTCCTTGATTTTAACAATGGCCCAGGTTGCAGCAATAATGACGATGGCAGTGATTAGTATAACAACCGCTAAAGGTAGGCAACGAATGAATTCACTAAAACTACTATGGCATCGTGAAAGAAAAAGTTACGTAGCACGTTTAGCAAAAAAATATAAATGTGGATATGGATCGTACTTTTCACACAAGAGCACAAATTGTAGCTTTCATGTGAAGGACCATCTTTCTTCGAACGAATCTACTATTGAATCGCACAAAAATCGCTTTGAGATCTATGCACAAAAATCCACTATTGACTTCGGGTGCCTTGGGATTTTTGCATGATGTGATTCGATGATCGATTTTGCAAAAGAGGAACAGTCATTCTTTCGTGCGAAAGATACAATCCGAACCCTGTTACATTGCACAATAATCCTTTGAGATCTGCGTAGGTGGCTGTGGGAAGAGCTTTGGCATTTGTGCAGAGTGAGATCCGAAGGACGTCACAAAATCATTCTTTCGCACGAAAGATACAACCCAAACACTCCGAATGCATGTTAAAAAGGTGGTAGAGGCCAGCGATGCGGCCGAGGTTCTGGGCATCGATGATGACAGGCTTGACAATGGGGAAGGTAGTGATCGAAGGGAGTTGGAATTCCGCGCCAGTGAGCGCGTTCGGAGGTGGATGTTTGCGAACCAGTTGACGGTGATGAGCGATCCATTGGAGAAACCCATAAGCAGGGCCAGCCCAACCCTTTGGCGACCTAGGCGGTCGCCTAAGTTCTTGGCCTAAAGAAAGGCCCACGCGCACCGTAGTTCGTTTTCTTATTGGAGGCAGCGGTCATTTTCTTGTTTATTTTTGCTTTTTTTTCTTGTTTTTCATCACCTTCTTTTGTTTTATAGAGTTTGGTGGATCGATCTAGGGTTTCTACAAGATCTCTACCAGATTTCGAGGTATTCTTCGCCCTATCTTGCTTCCCCGATCTCAAGATTGGCGCTCCAAGCTCGAGTTTTCTGATCCGATGTTCTTTATTAGGGAAAAAAACTAGGATTTTGATTTGATTTCATCAGTTGGAGAATCAGATCGATAGTGAGGATGCTGTGCGTGGAGGCGACGCCGCGACGGATTCGACGACGGCGGACAAGGATGCGGAGTCGTTCCTAGAGGTGGACCCGATGGGGAGGGATGGGCGGTACAACAACCTTCTTGATGTCGGGGCGGTGAAGAAAGTGTACAAGGTGTTTGACGAGGAAGAGGGGATCATGTGTCGTGGAACCAGGTGTGGTTCCAGAGCTTCAGCGAGGATCAAGAGATGCTGGACTGGCTCTTCGCCGAGTTCCAGCTCCTCCGAGAGCTCCGGTACGAAAACATCATTGCATTGTATTGAGCGTGGATGGACTCCGAGCGCAGCACCCTCAACTTCATCACCGAGGTCTGCAACCCTGGCAACCTCCGCGAGTACCAGAAGCGCTGCCACCACGTCTCTCTTAAGGCTCTCAAGAAGTGATCCCACCAGATCCTCCTGGGGGGATCTTTGCCAAGAAAATTCATTTTAGAAAGCGAAGAACTTTGCCTCTTTTTAATTTTAATAATTCTGTTCTTTCTTTTCTTTTCTTTTTCTGTTAGTTTTATAAAGCCATATGTCAATTTTTTTGTGGAATTTTAGTAAGAACAGAGCAGTTTGTAGGTTGCCTTTTTTTTCCTCCCCTTCTAAAATCTAAAGTTACCATTTTATTGGACAAAAGAGAGATTTTGAAGGGTTTGCTTGGCTTTTGAGTCCTAAGAGGACTCATGAGTATCTGTTCCTGGGGTTTTAAGTCTTTTGGAGGCGAATAAGAGGAAAAACTAAGAAATTTGATTGGAGTTGTATGAATCTTTCAATTTAGAGTCACTAGTTCGACTTTTCTTCTTGTTTATTCTTTATCTAGTTTGGAGAAGTTAGGGATTTAATAATTCTTTTTTTAAAAAAAATAGATTTTCTTTTTAAGAAAAAATAGTTTTGTTAGGGTTTTTTTTATAAAAATAGTTTGGAGAAAATATTCATTTCTTCGTGATAGTGAAGAAAAACTTTGTGTTGAAAACTTTGAGTACAAAAGTTTAATTAGTAATTTTACATCTCAAAAAGCTAGACAAATTATTCTTAAATAAATTTTTAAAATATTTTATACTTATTAAAAAAATTATCATTTAAAAAAAAAGGTCTTCTTTAGTGAGTTCGCCTTAGGCTCTCAAATGCATTCGACCGCCCCTGCCCACAAGAAGGTGGTGCAACTCTTTTCATCAGTGGAGAGGAAGTTGGTGGATTGGCGACGGGGATCGAAATGGTTGGGAGCCAACAACCTGGGAGTTGGGGGGGCGATAGGGAAGCATTAGGAAATGAAAACAAAAATGGCAACGAATCACATACATCTCCACGCATCACTTTAGTCGAAAAATGGAATGTATTTCCTATTTGTGTTGGTTAGATCAGATTTATTTCATTAATACAAAGGATTTTTCAAGCATTTTTTTTAAAAAATGTATGATCCAAGCAATAGTATGGTGCCGGTATAAAGCCTATTTTGTTGTTACTCATTGCTTACAAGTCTCTTATATCAAGAAGAAAACAATCACGATTGATAATACTCTAACATGTCATACACAAATATAACAATCAAATAATGTTTTTAACTACTACTAACAATCGACTTTCATGCTCCATTTGGAGGAATTGTTGGCAGTAGAGCTTTTTGAAGTAAAGCTTTTAGGCCCTGTTTGAGGGAGCTGTTAGCAGTAGAGCTTTTGGAAGTATAGCTATTGGAAGTAAAGCTTTTTGGCCCTGGCCCTGTTTAGAGGGCCAAAAAGTACTTTCTGGCCCTCCAAAAGTACTTTTAGATAAAAAATGGTGTTTGGTAAAATTTTTGGAAAGCTGTTTCAGCTTTTACGGAAAGCTGAAAACAGCTTTTGGGGAGAAGCTCCAATTTGGAGCTTTCCGAAAATGTTGTTTTCAGCTTTGTCGGGAAGCTATTTTTTGGACCAAAATACCTCTATTTAAATCATACTTTTTTCCTCCAAAATCCTTATTCGAAGCCTCTTCTTTTCTCCCTTTTCCTCTCAATCTTCTTCTTCCTTTCTCTCTATTTGTTAGAGAGATAAATGGTCATTAGAATGATAAAAAATTAATTTACATTAATAATTATAATATTTTATATATTTATTATTGTATTATACTATAAATATAATATAATATAATATTATATCATAATACATTGATATGTTATGTTAAATAATTTAATATTATATTAAATTATTATTCTATAATACATAATGTTATAGTACTATATTATAATAATATTATATTACATTACATTAATATTATACTATATCATATATTTATGTATTAATACATATTATATTTTATTATGCTCTATTATATAATACTGGTAATGTCCTTTATAGTCATTTTGTCACACAAAAGTAATTTCTCAGTTTGTTTACCAAACACATGTTAAAGTGCCACAGCACTTTAAAAATATAGTTATCAAACAGCAAACAGCTTTTTATAAATGTTCTGCTTCAAACAACTTTACTTCCAACAACTCCACTTCTAAAAGCTCTACTACTAACAGCTCCCCCAAACAGGACCGAAGTAGAATTGTCTGAAGTAGAGCTTTTATAAAAAGCTGTTTGCTATTTGGTAACTACATTTCTAAAGTGCCGTGGCACTTTAACATATGTTTGGTAAACAAACTGAGAAAGTACTTTTGTGTGACAAAATGATCATAAAAGACATTACTAGTATTATACAATAGAGCATAATAAAATATAATATATATTAATACATAAATATATGATATAGTATAATATTAATGTAATGTAATATAATATTATTATAATATAGTACTATAACATTGTATACTAAAGGGTAATTTAATATAACATATCAATGTATTATGATATAATGTAATATAATGTTATATTTATAGTATAATACAATAATAAATATATAAAATATTTTAATTATTAGTGCAAATTAATTTTTCACTTTTTTGATGACCATTTATCTCTCTAACAAATTTTCTAGCTAAGTGATAAAATTAATTAAATAATTACTAATATTTATTTTTATTTACTTATTTATTTAGATCAGATTATTTGCCACTCACTCATTATTTTCCTTTTTATTTTATTTATTTGTTTATTTATTTATTTATTATTTTATTTTATTGAAATATATATATTTATTATCTTATTTATGTATTTATTTATTCATTCATTTATATACATATTTATTTATGTATTTATTTATTTATTTATTTTCTTTTTTTCTTTTCTTTTCTTCCTTTTCTTTTCTTTTCTTTTTCTTTTCTTTTTTCTTCTCTTCTTCTCGTTCCTTCCTCTCTTCCCTTCTTCTCATTTCGTCTCCTCCAACGAGGCCGGCGGCGCTGGAAGGGGGCCGGGCCACCGCGGCCGTGGGAGGGGGCCCGGCGGAAGGGAGCGGAGGCGGCTCGCCTGCCGCCGCCACCACAGGCGGACATCACCGCCCCACACCTCCACTGCCATGGGGGCTTCCTACAGCTGGGACGCTGCGGCCGGGCTCGACGGAAGGGAGCTGAAGCGGCTCGCCCCACAGCTCCCCGATCCGTGGTTGGGACGCCGCGGTCCCACGGCTGGCAGAGGCCCGGCCACCCCACGGCCGAGCCCGGCCACTCCACAGGCTAGCACACCAGCGAAGGGGTCGCCGGCCATGGGTGGTGGCCGGCGTGGTGGCTGCAAAACAAAGAAAAAAAAGTAACAGGGGGTTGCGGCGTTGAGAAGAAGAGGAGATAAAGAGGGGGAGAGAGAGGGAAGCGTGAGAGAGGAAGAGGCAGTGGGATGGAGGGTTTTGGAAGAAAAAAGGATCTTTTAAATAGGAATATTTTGGTCAAAAAAATAACTTTCCGACAAACCTGAAAACAGCGTTTTCGGAAAGCTCCAAAATGGAGCTTCTTCCGAAAAGCTATTTTCAGCTTTCTGGAAAAGCTAAAACAGCTTTCCGAAATTTTTACCAAACACCTTTTTTCATCCAAAAGTACTTTTGGAGGGCCAGAAAGTACTTTTTGACCCTCCAAAAGCTCCCCCAAACGGGTCTTAGAAGTAGAGCTTTTATAAAAAGCTGTTTGCTATTTGGTAACTACATTTTTAAAATGATGTGGAACTTTAACATGTGTTTGATAAACTAATTGAGAAAGTACTTTTGGTATGACAAAATGACCATGAAGGGCATTGCAAAGTATTATACAATAAAGCGTAATAAAATATAATATATATTAATACATAAATATATAATATAGTATAATATTACTATAATGTAATATAATATTATATTTATAGTATAATATAATAACAAAGATATAAAATATTATAGTTATTGACGTAAATTAATTTTTCATAGTATAACATAATATTAAATTCTTTAACATAACATATTAATGTATAATGATATAATGATATATAACATTACATTTATAGTACAATATAATAATTAAGATATAAAATATTATAATTATTAGTGTAAATTAATTTTCAACCCTCCTACAGATTTTCAGAATTATCAAGAAATATTTTGTGTAATTGTTATATTTTATCACGGATATTTTGGTCAAAAACAGCTCTCCGACGGAGCCTGAAAGTGCTTTTTCGAAGAGCTCTAAAATAGAGCTGTTTTTAACTTTCTAGAAAAACTAAAACAGCTTTCCAAAATTTTTACCAAACAAGTGAGAAAGTATTATTTCATCTAAAGTATTTTTGGAGGACTTTTTGACCCTCCAAAAACTCCCCCAAATTGGGCCGACCCTGTTTGGGGGAGCTATTGGCAGTAGAGCTTTTGGAAGTAGAGCTGTAGAAAGTAAAGCTTTCTGAAGTAAAGCTTTTATAAAAGCTGTTTGCTGTTTGATAACTATATTTTTAAAGTATTGTTGCACTTTAATATGTGATTGGTAAACAAACTGAGAAAATACTTTTGGTATGACAAAATAACTATAAAAGATATTGCATAGTATTATACAATAGAGCATAATAAAATATAATATATATTAATACATAAATATATCATATAGTATAATATTACTGTAATGTAATATAATATTATTATAATATAGCACTATACATTGTATATTATAGGATAATAATTTAATATAATATTAAATTATTTAATATAATATATCAATATATTATTATAATGTAATATAATATTATATTTATAGTATAATATAATAATAAAGGTATAAAATATTATAATTATTTGCATAAATTAATTTTCCATAATATAACATAATATTAAATTATTTAACATAACATTAATGTATTATGATATAATGTAATATAATATTATATTTATAGTATAATATAATAATAAAGGTATAAAATATTATAATTATTAGTGTAAATTAATTTTTCACCCTTCGGATGACCATTTATCTCTCTAACAAATTTTCTAGCTAGGTGATAAAATTGATTAAATAATTACTAAATTTTCAGATGAGAATCACACAAGTGAGAAACTGTTTAGCATGTTCTATATACACAATTTAATAAAGCTTGGAATACACTTCATATAGCCTGGCATACAGTTTAGTCTTTCTGACACATAGTTAAGTTTTTCTGATAGACAGTTAAGTAAGCTTGGTACACAGTTAAATAAGGATTGAACATAGTTAATCTAGCCTAGTACACATAATATATCTTGATACACATTAATCAAGGCTTGCACACAGTTAATATCCTACCTAAACTTTACCTTGTTCATACTTTTTTACATTATTGATGCAGTAGCAACAAAAATACCAGAAGCAACATTCATGTTTGCTAAATTACAAAATAAAACAACCAGCTCCTTAACAATTTCATAAAAAAAAAGAAGTCAACAAGCTATAAGTTGAAAAGTAATATGATCACATAGAATATCCATCTCACAGTTATCCAATATTTGGCTTTGCTCTACACTCAGTTCTTCCTGTGGTTCATTAATCTCTAAACAATCAGAAGGAAAAAGTCCTTATTATCATTATAAGGCTGAAACTCCAAATCTTTGATTGCTTGATTTCTAATAAAATTATGAATAGCCACGGAAGCCACCACAATTTGGACTTATTTATGATAAGAAAAGTTGGGCATGGTACTCAGCATTCTTCATCTACTTTTTCAGCATCCGAATATCCTCTAAATAGTGCATCTCATGGAGGAATGTGCATGATTAAAGATTTCATGCATACCCCTTGGTTGACTTCCAAGTCAAAAATCTAGAAAATATACCTCTCTCCTTTGTAAGGGCCCATATATCGTGACATGTGAGGATATCTTCTAGGTGGGATTCCAATCTTCTCACTGATTTTTTTAATTATATTGGGTCACCCTACCCTATTGAAATGTGTTCCTGGGCGATTACTAGCTTCAACTTTACCAACACATATATTGATAAACTCCTCCATCAATTTGTCATTCCAAATGGCCTTCCTCTTCTTCTCATCTTGGGTTGATGGACCAGCAAGAGTATGTTGGCTCTTCTTAAACATCTGTTCTTCTTACAATACAACAAAAAAGACATGAAACATTTTGTCAATCATAAGTCATGATTTCATCTATAATCATAAATCACCTTGTAAAGCATATCTAAATACATACAACTTACATACATATAGATTACGTACATATATAACTTACTTTTCATTTTCGTTTAAACTCTTTTTAACATATAGACCCCTAGAATCCTATATATTCATATATTAGTCATATTACTCCTTGTGGATGAACCAAGAATCTACACCTATAAATAAGATGTTATTGTTTAATTCACAAAACACATATTATATGTCAAATAGTTGTATGACTACGGTCAATAACCAAGCTCCAATTTTTTCTTAATCAAGTATGATAATAAGAAAAATCTAGCAATGCAATCCATGCATAAACAGAAATAAATAATATCTTGATTCGACATGTATATTGATTGTTTCCTAATAACTGAATAATTTTACTAGTAAATACTATAGAGCCGACAAAGTAGGGCATGGCCATATCCTCTCTCTATCTCTGTGTTACAGAGAGACCCTCTCTGTAACCGAGAGAGAACGCTCTCTGTCTCTGTGTTACAAAGTGTAACGGAGAGAAAACCCTCTCTCTGTAACGGAGAGAGATCCTCTCTCTAAAACAAATAGATTCTCTCTCTGTAACACAATTGATCTCAAAAGTCCACCATGGACCGCGAGATCAAACGAGGAGGGAGTTGGTCCACCCTTGAGCCTGGACCGCGATGCTGCGGTCCATATTTTCTGATGCGTGGACCGAGATGTCGCATTCCATATGCTCTTCTGTTGCCCAAGGTGACAACCCAAGAGGGGGGTGAATTGGGTTTTCTAAAAATTATGTTCCCTAATTTACTTTGAATTGAATGCAGCGGAATGATAAGATGTTATTTACTTAAGCTCTAGGCAATTACAAGTAAAGCAGTGGAAAATTAAGCTAGAGCAATTATACTATGGCTTTAGGGTGCAATTGATCTAAAATTAACTTGTAGTTGTATGATCAATTTTAATCTATGTGAATGGTAGAAATGGAGTGGAAGCTAAACAAGTTCTAAATAATTCCTTATAAATCAATAGAAAACAAAGCTAGAGATATTACACAATCAAGTATGAATGTAAGGCATGAAACACAAGAGAAAGGCATCACAAACACAAAGATGTATAGTGGTTCGGTGCACCCCAGCACCTACATCCACTCCTCAAGACCTCTTGGGAATTTTACTATAATCCCTCAGATTACAGCCGATTGTTTTACAAGCTCACAACCTAACTTGTTGTTTTCACGAGATCACAACGAACTCGGTCGGTTTTCATGGGCTCACCGACTAAAACCAATCCGACTGTTTTCACGGGTTCACAATCCAACCCAGTTGGTTTTTCCCGGATTACCAACTACAACCTACAACGTTGGTTTTCGCTGGCTCACCAACAATCCTTAACCCCTTGATTCAATTCCTTGATTGAATCAAGTTACAAGATGTCAGAATAGGAGTTTAAAACAAATACAAGCTTCTCAAACAAGCAGATATAACAAATATAAACAAATAGAGTAAAAAGAAGAAGCCCTCAAACAAGATTTGTAGATGAAGAAACTCGGCTTCTTCTTTACTTGACCCTCTTCTGATTTCGCACGAGGTAGAGGATCACTGAGGCAGCACACAGTTGGAGAGGAAGCCTTGGGATTCACTCAGATGCTCTTCTTCTCTCTCTTTTGCTTTGAATGGCCCTTTTGTGCTTTTGGGAGGTTTCTCTTAAAATCTCTTTGAAATCTCTTCCCTATGTATTCTCTCCCTCTTGCGACCTTCTCCCCTTGCTCTCCTCTTGATTTTATAGCTTTGGATGGCGTGGGAGCAAAGATCTAGCCATTAGAGACAAGAATAGAGCCATTGAAGTTGAGAAAAAACTAGCCGTTATGCCTCCCAGCATGCTCGAGTCGGCTGAAGCAGGAGTCGACTCGTGAATAGGAGTGTGCCCGGCACTGTAGCTGGGAGTTGACTCGACTGTAGCTGGAGTCGACTCGAGAACTGTAGCGCTGAAAACTACTTTCTGTCCTGACTGAGAGAGACGGCTCGAATGAAGTAGGAGTCGACTCGGCACTGTAGCTGGAGTCGGCTCGTGAATAATAGGAGTTGGCTCGAGTACTGTAGCGCTGAAAATCAACTCTGTCTTTTTCTGCGAGAGTCGGCTCGTGAACAGTAAAAGTCGACTCGAGCACTGTTCCTTGAAACTCTAGAGTGCCAGAGTCGACTCTGAACTTTCAGGAGTCGACTCGAGGACTGTTCTTTTGAAATTTTTTTGGAGTTTGCTCTTCCAACTTGAATCCTTTGAACTTGAACCTTGGGCTAATGAAGTGTGGCTTTCTTCCAACTTTTCTTGAGAGCTTTTGAGGCCTTCTTGTATTTTTCCAACTTGCTATGTTCCTTGCAAAACAAATTATTTTTCTTCTTGCAATGCAAACATTAGTAATTATACTTCAAAGTTTTGTGATCATCAAAATCAATCTTTGGATCAGCAATCTTCCCCTTTTTGATGATGACAAAACTTGGAGTATATGCAATATAAAATAGATTGTGTTCTAGAACTAATGCATGGCTAAGTTGCATAAAGTAGAAAACATGCATATTTAAAACATACTTCATAATAATGTTTTAGATTTAATCAACTTAACATAATCAACACATAAAACATTATGAGCATATACTCAGATATTTCTTCCCCTTTTTGACAACATCAAAAAGGTTGCAAAATAATGAAACATTAAGCGCAGAGTAATAAACTAAACTTAGATATTTCTCTCCCTTATTGTACTCTGATTTTCAGTCAATGCATATCAAATTATTGCAGGAATATGAATGATATAACTCAAGGCAATAATGTCAGAACAAGATTAATGAGCATGTATCAGAGCCAATTAAAATGATTTCAGAGCAAATTTAAATGAGATCACATTGAATTTGATAATTTTAACATTCTTTTTTAAAGTTCTTTTACCCCTCTTTCAAAAAGAATAAACTCAATTATTTGGCTTTAAGAATGTCATCAGAATCAAGAATGAAAAGTTTGGCTTTGAGAATAATACATCTGAGATACGAACCAAAAGAGACCTTTAAATATAGATTCCAAAGATAGATTTCAAATCAAATGCAGGTGAAATCTTTCTCAAGTTAATTCAAGGAGTGTCAAGAATGATATTCAAAGAAAGCACGAATGGAAATCCAACCTTCCTCTTTTTTTGAAAGATCTTTAATAACAATTATGAAGGCTTATTCATTTAAAATCTTTTGCCCAATATATTAAATATATAGCAATATGAGAGCAATCTAATCAATTTTTTAGAATATAATATCAAAACTTATATACTCGAAAAATATAACATCATGTTGGATCATTAATTCTTAATGACTTCAAAGTTCTTTTATGATATAAAAACATTGTGGCACAAATACCAAAACATGAATTCATGCAATTTATGATATATCTTAGAGCATACATAAAATGCAAAGCTTCAAAAGTTCTTTTAGAGCTCTTTTAAAGACTTTCTTTTGCTCCGTTAAAGAGAATAACATCAAAATCAATTAAAAAGAATTGGCACAGGATAGAAACTCTAAAGTGCAAGCCAATAAGAACTCATTAGTGAATTCCAAAATAGATTTTCTAATAGAGACAGATGGAATTCATTTTTTAAATAATTTTCAAAACAGCTGATTTGCCAATTAGGTGCATTTTAAAATATATAAATCTATCACATGTAGTAGTTATTTTAAATTTGTGTTCATAAGAGATACTGAAGAAAATTTAGCTCAACACATTATTCTCCCCCTCTTTCATTAAACTAGAGGCTCTTAAGATCAATTGTTTGAATTGCAATTTGGTTCATGATTGATGCATAAGATATACTAACTAAATAACAAGCCTCAAGGTGTATCATAAAGATTTTCAGATTTAAATTTCAGATGATACATATTGGAGAGTATTAGGATCACTTCTCATTTAGTATTCTTTCTCTCTCCTTTAGTTATGAATTTATGCGATTAAGTTCCATATGATCTCTCCCCCTGAAATTTTCTTTCTTTCCCTTAATTGAGCATTCCATTTAAGAGTTTAGAATTTGAAGATAATTTTCAATAAAACATTCAAATTGTTAATCTTGAAAATATGTTTTTTACAAATTTCAGCATATTTTCAATCTTAACCCATTGAGAGCATATTTGCAAGTATCAAATCATATTCATTTGAGATAATAAACGTTCTATAGAATTAAACTCAGGCTATATATAACTAAGACAAGTAATGGCAACACAAGGAGGTTCATCAAAATCAATTCATAAAATATTCAAGGTATGCATGATATGATGGTGACTTTTGAATAAGATGCAAAATCTAGAGAGATTGATATGTCTAAAGCTCCCCCTCAAAAGATGCATTCTTCTTTAATCATTTTTTTCTTTTTGTTGAATTTCAGATTTTAACGATAAGCGTGAATAAAACTGAAATTCTATGATATCAAGAATGTAAAGTGATCTAAAGTTTTTCAAAATTTATAGCAATCAATCTTTTTCATCTTTCAAGAACAAGTTATGCTTCCTCTTAATCTTTGAGAAAATGTACTGAAATATTAATTAGAAAATAATTCTTTTCAAGCTCAATTTCTTTCAAAAGCAATTATATTTTCTTTCTTTTAAAAATTATTTGAGTGAGTTAAAATATTTCTAGCTTTAGGAGCATTCACTCTCTTTTAAAAATAGCTTTTTCTTTTAGTGATGGAAGCAACAATCATGCAGAAAGCGATATAGAAGATCATTCAAGTGAATCGTTATAGAATTTAATTTCTTACTCATAGATTCACAGCAATGTATACATGAAACACAATGAATCTTTTTAATATCAAAATAAAATCATATATTTATAAACATTTATTCGCAATCAAGATCATTGAAAAATACATTATTTAGACTAATTTTAGTACACTTTAAAGATAAGAAATGATATGTTTTAGATGTGTATCGGAGCAATCAACCAAGGCATCAAAATTAATTCTATTTTTTTTAAGTTAAAATTTTTATTTAGGAATCGCAACCCCTTGAGTCTCTAACTTCCGAATCCGAATGCCCAAAAGACCTACTAGTCGGCCACTGCTGCCTACGATCCAGTGTGCAGGGTGCTCGCAGATCGGAAACCCAATTCATACTCAAAAGGCCAATCCATCAGGCCCCTTAACAAAAGCAAGTTCATTTTCAAGTCTTTACATTAGTGCCTTTGATTGCCATCCGATCTAGTTTGAGTGGTAGTTCCATCATATTGAGTTATTCTCCTGAATGATGCGATCTTTGAAGCATATAACTAAGGTTACAAAGATGTAACGATATAAGCATTTTTAAATTAAGTTTAAGCTTTTATACAAAATCGGATTCTGAACTTCATAAAGAATTTTCAAGGAAGCTTTCAGGATTATAATTTGAGATATGCATCTTCTACATTGCAGCTCATCTTAAGTTATTAAGATTGAAAACACATATTTCAAACATATTAGAGCACATTCAGAATCTTTGTATTTAATATTGAGTTTCAGTATAAAATGAAGGATATTTTAACAAGTATTAGGACATTATATGCCAATATTAGGCAAGTTGAAAGATAAATTATAATCAATTTATTCTGCCTAATTTGCAAATTCAGATTATCCTTTTCTTTTATTTTTTCAGAAGATATTCATTAAAATAGAAGTATCCTTTTCTTCTTTTTTTTGTAAATATATTCAACTTTCAGATTTCAAAGGTGATCATGAATGACATTCTAAAATTTCTTTCAAAAATATTTTTAGAAAAATTCTTATGTAATTTTTCAAATATTCAAGCATTGGAACTGATTTAATAAGAAAAAAAATTTTGATCAAAAGAGTACAAGAGAAATCCAAAATATCATTGATGAGTATGGAATGCAAGTAAAAACAATTTTCATTAGGCTTTGGAACACAAGTTATTTCGAAATCAAAGGTGAAGCAAAGACTTGTGTACAAAGTTAAAGCCTATTTCAAATTATGAGTATCATAAAAAGAAAAATAAATTTGCTATTAGTAGAAACATATTTCAATCAAATTATTCAAGCATGGAGCATTTCAAACTGAATATTGAAAACATATAATTCAAAGTATGCAAAACATAACAAGCATGTCATGGATCAAAATTAATTCTTTTCAAATAAACTTTTCTTATATAATTATGCACTGATTTCATCCTTAAGGTGTGTTTTCAAGTGATTAAAACTTGACTTAATTCTTCTTATATATTTTCATTTACTTTGTCATTCATTTCCTCTTTTTTTTTTTTGAATTTCTTTCCTTAACCAATTAATGAACATTTTGATTTTGTTTTTCGTTTTTACTTTCTTATGCTCTATACTCTATTTGCTCCATATCCGATAGAGTTGGAAGGGGCACGAGGTATTACCACTAGCCTCCCTCTTGTGCCGTCCCTAATATACCCTACACCGAATAGTTGGGTCAAATAGTGCCGGGTACCACCACTAGCCTCCCCATTGGCACCATCCCTATGATGAGCAATATAGAAAGGTTAAAATGTTCACTTCAAACTCCCCTGTTTAAGTGTAATTAATTACGGATTTTATCTCTTACAAAAGAATGCTCACACAAGTCTCACAAATGTGCCGAATATATTATGCTTGTTTTGCTTTTCCTTAAGATTAGAGTATTTGCCTTTACTTAGATTTTACTTTCCTTGAATAATATTCATTTTCTTTTCTTTGTCTCTCTCTCTTTTTGTTATTCTCAAGTAATTTACATGAAAGAGCAGAATAAAGAAATAATCTAATATATCATATAGATGTATATCATGCAAACGACATTTTCATTATGCTCAAGGATTCATAGCTTCTCACAAGTTATTTTAAATCAAAATTTTAAGCATAAACTTGTGTATTTCATGGTTATGACATAGGCAAAGATATATTTTAGTTTGGGCAAACCATGAAACAATTTCTACAAGCATAAGTCAATCAATACATATATAGACATGATATCAAGAAATTAATAATTAAAGACTTTAATCATGCCACAATGAGATTTAAGTTATTGACTTTGCTCGGCTAATTTATGAGAGAGGTATCTAAAATTACCGATTCATTCTGTATTCTTCAAGTCAAATACCTACTAGATTTCTTATGTATAAACTTTTGGCTGAAGAAGGTTCTCTTTCTTATTTGCATGTGAATGTTTATTGTATCTTACGTGGAGGTGTCCTTCAAGTTGAAATCTCTCATTTTCTTGCTTAAGGATCCTGCATTATTAACAAAATCTTTTTCTTTCTTGAAGGAAAGTCATTAGTTTCTTCAAGATACAAAACATTCATACAACATATTTCTTAACTAGATGACTCAATATAAGATATGACAATAATTGAATATTGAGTCACTTTACTCAAGAGATTGCCTAAATATAAGCAGGTACATGTCACTTGAACTAAAGAGATAGTTTCATTAACCAAGATGGTTCAAGGACAAGCATGTGAGGCAATAGGAAGATTAATCAAGGTCAAATCAATTTCTTGTTTTCAAAATCAATTTAGCTTAGATTCTATTTGCTTAAGATAATTATCAATAAAACATGCTAGCTAAGTTTTAATCAAATTATCTTAAACAGTTGTTTCTATCAAAATTCAGATTGTTATATAGAATCGAAATGATAAACTATATTCTCAATAAAAGATCTAGTTTTAATAAGAATAGTATGAATTGATATTTCTACAACTAGTATCTTTTCATTGAATATTCTATATGCATTGTTTGAAGAGTAATATCCAAAGAAACACTTGTTTTATCAGATTTGGCATATCTTTCATTGTTGAGAACATAATATGTACAACTGAAAAACATAAAAGTGTGCAACATTTAATTTTCCCTTTTTTTGAGTTCACAAGAGGTTTTCTTCAAAAATAGATCTAATAGAAACCTTATAATATGACAAGCTATGATGATAGCATTAATTAAAATCAATTAAGCAAGTTACTATCACAAAGCATTGTTATTACATAAAATTTTTTTAAGGGTTCTATTTTTATGTTTTTATAACCCCTATATGCAATAGTGTTCTTGGTGCAAGAATAATTGTATTCAATACCATTTTATGTACAAAACTTATCAACAAATTGGTTTTCAAAGCTGTGCCATAAATTTTCACAATTTGCAAACCTTTTTCATTTGAAACCTTTTGTAAGTTTGCGCCAAAGCAGAAAATATTTCAATTTAAGTGCCAAGAACAAAACCAACGTTAGCTTTGAAAAATCATCCACAATTACAAAATCAAGAAACTTATCTCCTAGGTTCACAATTCTAGAGATCCAAATAAGTTCTTGTGGAGAATTTTCAAGGACTATGAGGTGGAAACAATGTTTTCAAATTTAGAAATGATTCTAGTTTGTTTTTCTAGATGACATGCATAGAAACTTTGACCTTGCAGAAATTAATCTAAGTAAACCAAGGACAAGGTCTTTTGAGATTAAGTTCATACTAGTATGAGTTGATTTTATATGCTAAAACTAGTTTCTTTAATCTTGATATTCATAATGCATATATTTAAAAATATACCAAGTACACATTCTTATGCCTAAGATCAATAAAAGATAATGCCATGGATATAAAAACTCTCAATCAAGCATATGGAGAATTCATAGAGTTATTCTTATAAAATTGATTAATCATTTAGCAACTTATCCAACAGTAAGTAAAGCATACTATAAAATGAAGTGTTTTGAATATATTTATAAAAATATTTTCTATATCACTAAATTGATTAATACCTGCAATTCATGTTTTAATCAAATACTAAAACAAAGAGAATAATGAGATGCAAGAATTACTAATTTTATTATTATTATTTTTTAATTACTTTTCTTAAGTATATTTTAAGTTTCATTCTTTAATATGTATCTAGAGCACCCACTGTCCAAATTAACATCTTTTGTTAGAGCCTTGAGTGCTAGACACTCCTACAAAAAATATTTTAGATTTTCAACCTAGGAACCCAAGCTCTTTTGGGTCCTTGTAGGTTAGCTATAATTGTTCTTTTTGGAACCCATATTTTCTTAATAGATATTTTGTCCATAAATTTGCAGAATTTAGGATTACAATGAATATATTTCTGCATCCTCTTGTTGAATTTAATAAACATAGATTTAACATAAGTAGTAGATAAACTTTCAGTTTTCTGTTTTTGCTTTTTAGGTTCATCAAATTTGTAATGTACAGATTTAGGAACAACAGAAGAGATTTTACTTAGCTTTTATTCCTGTTTATCAGTATTATAAGAATCTATTTTAAAATAATTAGAAACTGTTTTAACAAACATATTGTTGAAGGATTTTTGGGTGTACCAAGGTTGATATCCCAGTCTAACTTTATCAAATTCAGCTCTTTGATTATTTATCATTAGGTTCAACTTTTCATAGCTCAAAGTAAATCTTTCAACAACAAGTTTTAATTTGTCAACTTCTTTAGTTAATCTTCTGTTATCTTCTGAAAGCAATTCATTGTTTTTTTTAAGTTTATCATGGCTTTCAATGAGAAGTTGGCTTTTCTGATTTAGTTCTTTATTTTTCTCAATTAAGATTTCAGTTTTATTAGTTAGTTTCAGTTTTTCATCTATTAGGATTTGATTTTCATTCTTCAAGTTCTTGTTCTTACAAATAAGTTTCTTATATTCTAAATACAAATCAGAAAAGGCATCATGAAGTTCATCAAATGTAAAATCAGATTGAGTTTCGGCCTGTACTTCATCTTTGAATAAGAAATCACTTTGTGTTCTAGTACATACCTCATCTTCATATCCCACAAAGCAAAGATTTTCAATTTCAGTTTGCTGTTTTTCTTCTTCAGAGCTAGTTTCAGATTAACTAAAAATGTTAGTGCATTCATATTTAACTTCAAGCATATTGTAGATTTCCTTAGCAATTATGCAAAAAGATATGCTATTAAGTTCACTATCATCTAATGCACAATATAGTATATTCATGGCTTTTGAATTTTGCTGAGTCATTTTCTTATCATAATTAGTGTTTGTGTGCGGACCATTGACTATGATACTCCATAAATCATAATCATGTGCTTGAATGAAAATGCGCATGCATATTTTCTAATGTATGTATTTTATACCATTAAATAGTGGAGGTTTATTAATTAATTGCTCCTCTCCTAGAAAACTATCTATTTGAGTTGTCATGATCTTTGGCTCTTGATCGTGAGATCAATAATTAACCTTAGAGCACCTGCTCTGATAACACTTGTTGCCCAAGGTGACAACCCAAGAGGGGGGTGAATTGGGTTTTCTAAAAATTATGTTCCCTAATTTACTTTGAATTGAATGCAGCGGAATGATAAGATATTATTTACTTAAGCTCTAGGCAATTACAAGTAAAGCAGTGGAAAATTAAGCTAGAGCAATTATACTATGGCTTTAGGGTGCAATTAATCTAAAATTAACTTATAGTTGTATGATCAATTTTAATCTATGTGAATGGTAGAAATGGAGTGGAAGCTAAACAAGTTCTAAACAATTCCTTATAAATCAATAGGAAACAAAGCTAAAGATATTACACAATCAAGTATAAATGTAAAGCATTAAACACAAGAGATAAGGCATCACAAACACAAAGATGTATAGTGGTTCGGTGCACCCCAGCACCTACATCCACTTTCCAAGATCTCCTGAGAATTTCACTATAATCCCTCAGATTATAGCCGGTTGTTTTACAAGCTCACAACCTAACTTGTTGTTTTCATAAGATCACAACGAACTCGATCGGTTTTCACAGGCTCACCGACTAAAACCGATCCGACTGTTTTTACGGGTTCACAATCCAACCCAGTTGGTTTTTTCCGGATTACCAACTACAACCTACAACGTTGGTTTTCACTGGCTCACCAACAACCCTTAGCCCCTTGATTCAATTCCTTGATTGAATCAAGTTACAAGATGTCAGAATAGGAGTTCAAAACAAATACAAGCTTCTCAAACAGGCAGATATAACAAATATAAATAAATAGAGTAAAAAGAAGAAGCCCTCAAACAAGATTTGTAGATGAAGGAACTCGGCTTCTTCTTTACTTGACCCTCTTCTGATTTCGCACGAGGTAGAGGATCACTGAGGCAGCACACAGTTGGAGAGGAAGCCTTGGGATTCACTCAGATGCTCTTCTTCTCTCTCTTTTGCTTTGAATGGCCCTTTTGTGCTTTTGGGAGGTTTCTCTTAAAATCTCTTTGAAATCTCTTTCCTATGTGTTCTCTCCCTCTTGCTACCTTCTCCCCTTGTTCTCCTCTTGATTTTATAGCTTTGGATGGCGTGGGAGCAAAGATCTAGCCGTTAGAGACAAGAATAGAGCCATTGGAGTTGAGAAAAAACTAGCCGTTATACCTCCCAGCGTGCTCGAGTCGGCTGAAGCAGGAGTCGACTCGTGAATAGGAGTCTGCTCGGCACTATAGCTGGGAGTCGACTCGACTGTAGCTGGAGTCGACTTGAGAACTGTAGCACTGAAAACTACTTTCTGTCCTGACTGAGAGAGACGGCTCGAATGAAGTAGGAGTCGACTCGGCACTATAGCTGGAGTCGGCTCGTGAATAGTAGGAGTCGACTCGAGCACTATAGCGCTGAAAATCAACTCTCTATCTTTTTCTGCGGGAGTCGGCTCGTGAACAGTAGGAGTCGACTCGAACACTGTTTCTTGAAACTCTAGAGTGCCAGAGTCGACTCTGAACTTCAAGGAGTCGACTCGAGGATTGTTCTTTTGAATTTTTCTTGAAGTTTGCTCTTCCAACTTGAATCCTTTGAACTTGAACCTTGGGCCAATGAAGTGTAGCTTTCTTCCAACTTTTCTTGAGAGCTTTTGAGGCATTCTTGTATTTTTCCAACTTGCTATGTTCCTTGCAAAACAAATTATCTTTCTTCTTGCAATGCAAACATTAGTAATTATACTTAAAGGTTTTGTGATCATCAAAATCAATCTTTGGGTCAGCATCTTCTCTGCGTGGACCGCAATACCGAGGTCCATAACCTTCTAATGTATCACGGTCCACGCTTAGAGGAGGACCTCAGCGTGGACCACGATGTCGATGAAAAAAAATCGATGGATTTCGGAAGGAATGGAGAAGAAATTATAAATTTCTTTTCTTAAAATATGATTCAAAAGGATGCATACAAAAATAGAAAAGAACAATACATTTTCTGCACGAAAGGGAATTTGATCCACAGCTAGAGTTTCTTGTTGGGACTCTAACAAATTTTTAGCATTATAAAGGGACAAAGTGTGTAATTATTATATTTTATTACGGGTATTTTGGTAAAAAATAGCTTTCCGACGAAGTCTAAAAGTACTTTTTTGGAAAGCTTTAAAATGTAGCTTCTTCCAAAAAGCTGGTTTTAGCTTTCTAGAAAAAATAAAATAGCTTTTTAAAAGTTTTACTAAACACCCTTTTTTATCTAAAAATATTTTTGGAGGGTTAGAAAGTATTTTTTGGCCCTCCAAAAGCTGCTCCAAATGGGGCCTAAGTATTCCAACAGAGCTCAATCATCTTTGATTATTTTGTTGATCAAGATGAAACATTTTTTATGTTAATTACGATAGGCTAATCTCCATCTTTTGCTATCCAGCATTACTTGACTCCCAAGAGAGAGACTCTAGTTGGAATCCAAACGTGATCCTTTTACCTAAATGACAACATGTTATATGCTCAATAGTTGCTCGAGGTAAGTATCAAATTTCAGCTCTACTAATTTGGGCAATATGTTTTTTCAAGTTTCAACTATTTTCATTGGATGGAAAACATGAAGCCAAACCTCCTCCCACCTTCGAATCATAACTTTTATTGTCTTTAACATCAACTATAATCTCCATAATGGCGACTTTGCCTCCGGCCTCATTAACTATCATTGCGGTATCATCTCTCTAGACCTATCTAGCCACTAACAATAACCGTCTTCATATCCTCCTTTTTCTATGGCCCTACCACATATCCATTGATGCCCTTCTAGCCATCTACACACAAGCGACCAGCCTACACCGTTTATGAGGCCCCATCTATTGCTTCCTCCTTGCCCACCATCAATGACTAGTCTAAACCTATATGTCTATTCAGTTGAGAATCTTCTTTTTTTGGTAAAACACGAGAAGGGGGGAGGAGAATCCGCGTAGCAACCCCACTGGCCCCCCCTTCAACCAGAAAATATTCGATACAGATTGCAGGTTTCGCGTGCCTTCCCCGACCCGTGGGCTCACCGCCTCACATGTTGGTACGTCACCCCAGCTATCTTGGTACAGATAGAAGAAAAGCATATCCGCCAACAAACCATCCGAACGTGGGGCATCCGGTCTTCTAATTTAATCGACGCCCGTGCATTTTGAACTCGGACAACTTGGGTGGAATCCGGACAATTCTTTTTTGAGAATCTTCTTTGATGGCCAATAATTAAGGAGGATGGCAAGAAGTTTGGATCCTTCGTACCAGACTTTGCCACATTACGAGCAACACCACTTCACGCTACTAGCGTGGCAAGTCCATATTGTAGAGTCATGATGGTCGCATATAGGCCTGGTCATTCAACTCGCTTAGAGAATATTGGAGAAGAAAGGAGATTGACCGATTGTGTACTTTCTGCTATCATATTTTCCTTTTCAAAGAACATCGTGGAGTTATTTCCTCTTGTTTTCTCTTTGGATGTTGGATAACAAGTTTCATATTTATAACCATTCAAGTGTGCAGCCTACTCCATTTCATCTTCAAATGAAAATAGTTGAGCCGCACCTTGGAAACTTCCCTCTACTACACAAGTTTATTACTATATCCCACTTTATTGATGTATGAGGGAGGGAGAGAATATGAATTTATTTGAAGTCGACCACTTTGACTTCCACCACTTTCACCTAAACATACCGGTCATTAGTAATTGGATTGGATAGTTGATAATTGTTTCAGGCAAACCAAATAATTTCCTGTATAAAATTTATAATTATAAGAGAATTAGCTCTCCAATTTTAATTGAGCAAGGTTTTAAAAACATTGCACTTTTTTTTGATAAAAGATATATTTTTTGATAGGACGAACGGATCATATAAATCTAGTATGAATACATCCAAAAAGATCAGAAAATAAAATATCACGAAGCGCGACTAGAAGAACTGATCCACAAAACTTCTTTCGAGTGCTGCACCATATATAAGGCAATCCAATTCGCCGCACTATTTGTCTCACGGTAGGTTTGCCGAACTACAAAAGAGGTGTACTCTTGCTTCAAAAATTGACCAAAAATGGATGTGAGGCTGCTGTACCCATTCGGCCCTGAATCCAACCGATCACAGTAGCCGACTCATCTTCAACTATAATGCTGTCAGTCCTCAGAATCCGTCTAGCATGGATAACTGACTGCTCTCAATTTTGTACCCAAAAAAATCGAGATATCAAAGACCGTAAATCCATCTGCTGCCGGCAGCGGCTAAGTCCAAATCTCGGATCACCAAATTGGCTCCTTCCCTGCCGTCTCTATCGAACATGCTATTATTGAAGTTGATCTCGAAGAAAACCGGAGGTAGATGATCCTCGGCATTTCCAATCGTTTCCTTTTGCGCGAAGAATTAAAACCTTTACTCTCGATCTCCACAGCAAGTATTGCGTTTGTTTGCCGCAAATATCCCGAACCCTCCGCCCCGCTGGCTGGCTTGGAGCGCAGTCAAGCAGGTGGTTGCTTGACCCAAAAAGAAAGCGCTCGCGGTCTCACTCCCAAAAATTACTCCAATTCTGGGGGTATCATTTCCATCCCCTTCAAAAAACCCCCAAACCTCACTCCATCTTCTCCTCCTCCGGAGAGAGGGAGACGGTAAAGAGAAAATAAAAAGAAAGAAGAAAGGGTGAGGGGAGGAAAAGGAGGCAAAAACCGGTTCGAAGCTTCTCCCTTTTTCTCCTCTTTCTCTTTAAAAACCTCGCCCGCTCTTGAGCCGGAGAGCACCAAATCTAGGGTTTTCGGATTCCTTGTTCGCTTCCTCCATCTTCCGTGCTCTTTGATTCGTTTCTTGTTCGAGAAAGCGCGGCTTCGACATTGCTAGGGTTGGCGCGTGCTTGATTCGGGCTTCCTGCTGCCATGGCGGAGAAGCTGAGGGATTCGAGCCAGCCGATCGACGTCGCTCTACTCGATGCCACCGTTGCCGCCTTCTATGGGACGGGATCGAAGGAGGAGGTGACCATTATTCATTTCGTACCTCGCATATTTTCTTCTTCTTGCTTGGTATCATTTGGTTTTACTTCTGTTAGTTGGTTGGTCGCGATGGAGTTCGGGTGCTCATCTTGGTGGTTTCTTTTTTAACTTGTTCCGGAGGAAAGTCGTGGGATAGGATACTCATGCATGCGTTTTCCGTAATTATTCGAGTTTTGATCACTTAGTTTGAGACGAAAGACTGTTCTTTTCTTGAATTCTTGGTTCTTGTGTTCTTTTTCTACCTCCTGTTTAACTATGGTATTTTTTGATAGCATTGGTATTGATTCAGGTGTCCATCTTTCCGGAAGAAAGCTTTTATTCCTATTTTCCACTTCTTGTTTAACTAGGGTGTTCTGTTATTATATTTTTAATGATTCAGGTTTCCATCTTTTCTGGATGAAAGCCTTTTTAAGAGACATAAGTTGGGTTTCAGATGATGGAGAGCACCCTTTTTGAAATTTTAGATATTATTTTTGACTTCTTCTCTAACTACGAGTTCGTGAATTCATGTTTTGTTTTACGGCTGATAGTAATTCAGTGACTATTTTCGTCAGAAAAGAAAAAAAAATGCCTTTTCCCTGCTCTTGTGGGGTTTTAGATGATATAAGGCTGCTGTTTCGAAATTCTGGATTTCCTTTTCTACTTCTTTAATTATGAGTTAGTGTTTTATTTTAGGGTTGATACTGATTCAGATGTTTAGATACTAGCCAGTGTGCCTATATAGCTGAAAATTTATCTTTCAGTCTATCTTTATTTTGGCATGTCTTCTGTTCAGCATTGTTAGAAAGTTCTTGGAGCTTCCTGAAGAGTACCATGTAAACAGTGCTACAACTGCTGGCTTTTCTGTTATTGATTTACATTGTAATTTACTTCAATGGACATGGTTGCTGACCTACAGTCAAACATTTTGAGTCTCATCCCTTTTTATTGGTTCATTTCATTTAATCACTGACGACGAACCTTTATGTTTTCGAGTTTACATTATGAGTGCCCACCCTGATCTTAGCTATTTTCAATGTTATATATATCCCATGCTGACTAACACTGCCTTTTGTTGTTGTCAGAGGACAGCTGCGGATCAGATACTGAGGGAGTTGCAGAACAATCCAGACACATGGCTGCAAGTGGTTCACATTTTACAGAACACACAAAACTTAAACACTAAATTTTTCGCTCTTCAGGTAAATACAGCACTTCATCAAATGTCACATGATTAAATTAGTCACTGTTTTTGAATAGAAGTCATAACCTAATTTAGACCACACTGTTCTTTAAGTTTCCAAACAGTTCCTTGTATGCCCTGCTTTTGCATATGACCTTTTATTGTTCTTGTGCATATAACAAACTAACTTGCAAAGTAAAATTAAATCTATGCTTTGAATTCTATATTTATGTGGTAGTTGGAGCGTCTATAAAAGGTTTCAGATTATTGTCACCATTTTGCCTGGTTTGTTTGTGGGATTTAATTTCTTTGTGCAAGGAAAGGTGGTTTATTTTTTCAATATATATGATAAATAGAAACATGACCGATTTTTATAATTTGTTATCTTAAATGAGTATAGAGAGCCTTTTTTATTGTCTAGTAAGTTTACTTGTTTAAAGAAGTATTTCTTTGACTGGCATAAGATAACTTTCTTGCAATTATTGATTCGGAAATTTATTTTCCTTTGATCCATTTTAAGGTTGAGTAAAAAGAGATGGTAGGAGATAAGAAGAAGTGAAGAACCAAAATAGTGAAAACAACACATAAAGCAATTGACAGAACAATTATGAATGTTTCTGAACAAATTTTTATATGTGTTCAATCATACAGTATGAAGGCCATCATTGAACCAAAAGTGCCATGTCGCTTTCTAAATCATCTAGCAATTTTTCTTTTAAAATATTGGAATTATATTATTTTGAAAGATCCCATTGGTTCTTTCTTCCTACACTTACATCACAATATGTGGAAGCCATGCTTGAACCTTCATTCTTCTCTGATGACTTCTTTGTAGGTACTAGAAGGTGTCATTAAGTATCGCTGGAATGCTTTACCAGTTGAACAGCGAGATGGAATTAAAAACTACATCTCAGAGGTTATTGTGAAGGTATGGAGCTTATCTTATGCTCTACTCTTAGCCAATGCAAGTTGTGCTTTACTGATAATTGTCCATACCAATAAAATGTTTTATCTTTTCTGTGCATTGCCTATCTATGCTTGCCCTTGTCAATGCTTGTTCTCACCAGCTTTCAAGTAATGAAGACTCCTTTCGGCGGGAGAGGCTATATGTCAATAAGCTGAATATCATATTGGTTCAGGTAAATTGCTGGCTTGTGAACTTTTGGTTTTAGACATGCTATTTGTCCATTATAAACAATCATTGTACCATAGCTTGGACAATGAAGAGTTCAAACTTTTCCTTTTCTTTTTTAGTATTTTTTTGTTAATTATTTATATGCATCGAAATCTAAGATATTACAGCAGTCACTTCAATTCTGATATTTTGCTTATACCTTTCTATATATGTTGCATATAATTCTTGACATGCAGAATTACTTTTTAGGTTTTGATTTTAATATGCTTTTGAACTTCTTTATTTTACCATGTGCAATCCTTTATAGGTTTTAAAGCATGAGTGGCCTGCCAGATGGCAAACTTTTATTCCTGATCTTGTATCAGCAGCAAAGAGTAGTGAAACAATTTGTGAAAATTGCATGGCTATATTAAAGGTATTCACCCTTATCTCTGAATCTTTGTTTTAGAAGCACATTCTGTCTCTTTTGAAATATGAATCAATGTAGATCGTCAATCATGCAGCTTCTAAGTGAAGAAGTTTTTGACTTTTCAAGAGGAGAAATGACTCAGCAGAAAATCAAAGAACTTAAGCAGTCACTAAATAGGTAATACATTATGGTGACTATAAGCACTTTCTTTCTGCTCTGCTTGTAAGCAGTATTTTCCAAATTTGTTGTTTGCAGGCAAGCTTTATGAGGCTTATTACTTGAATGTTTGCTGATTGTATGCTCTCCATTTCATTAACCAAACATGGCTTAGACAGTTTGAGAATTTGCAAGTGTTGAGTTGAACACCATTCTCTTGAGGGCATAAAGTCCAATTCCTACTATATATGTAAGGCGCATTCCAGCCTGGAGTGAGCCAACTGAAATTGTCTTTTCACATGGTCCAGCATGAGATAAATAATGAAATAATCTCTTTAAATGAATTCTTATGGTGCTTCTGCACCAAAAATGACATCCACATGCACCTTTTGCTTATGCATGATAGGACTATATTTTGTATAACAATTCACCCCATGACTGGTAGAGCAAATTTAGGTGTACACTTATCAAACCTTGTGCGTTTATAATTCACATATAGCAAGAAATGAAAGCTTGCATATAGTAATGGTGCAACGTAGCATAAAAGTGAATCAATCCACATACCATACAATAAACTCGTATACTATTTCTCACTCCTTTCATTGTTTTAGGTCATACACATGCATGTAGATTAAAGATCAACTCATGGGAACTAGGTGCATAGAAAAGCCAACTGTTAATGATGGCGCATGTTTAGAACTAGATAAGGCCAAGATGCTAACCCACATGATGAGATTGGAAAATTCTTGACCACACGTCTAAAAGTCTGAAGGTTGGGAGCATGAGGAATCACTATTGAGCTGATAAGCATATTATTGAAGGTGGGCTGGTGGTGACAATATATTCATGTGGGTAAACTTAATTGTAGAATAGGAAGGCCGACAATGTTTTATCGTTCGGAAAGTTGGGCAATAGAGAGGGTCCAAGAAAACCAAGTAATTGTAGTAGAAATGAAAATACTGGGATATACAGGTGAAAAAAAGATCTAGGAAGATTACAATGAGGAATGAGTATATATTAGAGGATCTGGACGGCATGCACCAACTTTGGATATGGACACAAATAGCAAAGATCTGAAGAGGTTCTGGTAAGGAGATCTACTCTAATCTCTGTTGAAGGATTTAGAAAGAAGATATCACCTAAAGTAGCATGGCTAGAAGCTGTAATAAAGGATCTGGAAAGCCTTCCAGTAACATCAGAGATAACCTTAAATAGAAATGGTTGGTGAGTGAGGATCTGTGATGCTGACCCTAGATAGTTGGGATACTTGTTTTTCACCATCATCGTTCTTCTCAGGTGAAACTTTGCTGTCACGCTTTTGGCCTGTTGCATGAGTAGAGTGATCTTTCTTGGTAGGATATATCTGAAATTAAACTTTAGTGTGATAAACACCTGCATCCATAGCCCAATGAGTTTCTTTTATTGCTTTGTTTGTTGAGTCTAGCTTATCTGGCAGTGAAATAGGTTAACTTGTACAGTTCATTTCGAAGAATAAAATTTACTTGTCCTTTAAGTTCCATTCTTCTGCTTTCACCATCTTCATGTTAATTTTTGAGCGTTCATGTTTGTGTTATTTCCTACTCTTTATTCAGCTAACTTACCCGATATTTATTTGATTTTTAAACAGTGAGTTTCAACTCATTCATGAGTTATGCTTATATGTGCTATCAGCATCACAAAGGACTGAACTGTTACGGGCTACTCTAGCAACACTGCATGCTTTCTTATCATGGATCCCTCTGGGTTATATATTCGAGTCTCCACTGGTTTGTCATAGAAATTCTCTCTTGTTTTGATCAACAAGTATGTGCTGAATGCATTGCATTTTTTTGAGTTCAGTTTAAAACTGATACATCTTTTTTTTGTTCAATCTGTGATAGCTGGAGACACTCCTGAAATTCTTCCCCGTTGCATCATATAGGAATCTTGCACTTCAATGTGTCACCGAGGTATGTGTTTTCTACATCTTTCCTTTTAAGTACAGATCTTTCTTTGTGCATTTTCTATACATTGTGCTATTCCTTGAAGTCAGAGAGCACATGTGGTCTCATGAGCATCTGTTACCATGAGGGTGTAGCAAAAACAGATACATTACGGAACCAAAAACATGCCCCCTTTCATGTCCCTTTTTGAGAAAGACTTGAAATGTGTCTCTGTTCAGATTTGTGCATATTAGTGTGCATGGTTTATGGATCCTTGTATCATATGCTTCTCTTATATGCTTTTCTGCTTGTTCCAAAACAATCTCATTATGCTACTGTACGCCTGTGGTTAATCCAAGTCTTGCTATTCACAGATCGCAGCTCTTCAGTTTGGTGATTTCTATGTCATGCAGTATGTCAACATGTATACCATATTCATGGTGCAATTACAGGCATGGTTTTTACTGTACTATTGAAAAAAATACCTAAGAAAATGTTTTCTGTTTTATTCATTACTTTGGTTCTTGCTGAAGATGCCTTCTCTTTGCATTTATGTGGAATGCTGAGAGCATGTCCTATGTTTTTCAGACTATTCTCCCACCTGGAACAAATATACCAGATGCTTATGCAAATGGTTCCAATGAAGAGCAGGTACACCTTTATTAGTTATGTGGTACTTGTTAGACTTTTGTTTTCTTGGGGTGAATAACCTAGTCCTTTGGCTCTTCATTTTAACTGTGCTTTTTATACCTACTGATGCATTTTCCTTTTTGTCCCTTTTGAACAGGCTTTTATTCAAAATCTTGCTCTGTTTTTCACTTCTTTCTACAAGGTAACTTGTTTTTCCTCTACTAAATACTTGTAATTTCAGGAAATTTATGTACTCACGATTCGATGAATACACTCAATTGAGAAGCTGTAATTCATAACGGGATATATTTATGATGCAGTAATAAGTAAACAGATGGCTCTGTGACCTGAGCTGTAGTTTTGGCTAGCATAATGTTCGTAATCATCCATAGTACATTTCCAAAACTGTTGGTCTGTTAGGCAGCTTGTTGACCTATGTTGTTCTATGTGGCCGCTTTGGTTCATGACTAAAGCAGGCATAAGGCTTGACATAAGCCTGCCAAACAGCTTTTAGAAAGTAGGTATATGCAAGGAATAGTTCTGCCAGTCTTGATTACTCCAGGGATAGTTATATATGGAAAAAACTGCTAAAATTTCTGGCACAGGCCCATGATTTTGCCTACCTCCTTTTCTTTAATGGACGATAACGCCCTCAACCACATGCTGTTCCAGAAACTGGTGCTAGATACAAGTAACTTGTGGCATAAGTATTCCAATAGGCATTACTATTCTTATGTCACTTTTCTTATTCCCGATCAAGCACACCCTGACTAAATTTTATTGTTGGGATAACTTTTGTAACACTGATTTTGAGTGCAGTTTATACCCTATGTCCTTTGTTAGCAAAGTGTACTTGGGAATTTGCTTCTCGGACTTGACCCCATTGATACATTGTATAGTTGATGGAGTGAAAGAAAATTTTTGCTGCAGGCTCATATTAGAATATTGGAATCCAATGCTGAGAACCGAGCTGCTTTGCTTTTGGGTCTTGAATATCTGGTTGGCATATCATATGTTGATGAGACTGAGGTTTTCAAGGTATAAAAAAGTATCATCCACTGTTCACTGTATGCTGATTGCATGCTCAGATTGGTGAATATCTGTACTAATTATTTATCAAATGGGCATCGGTAGGTTTGCTTGGATTATTGGAACTCATTTGTCCTGGATTTGTTCGAGGCTCACCGCCAAAATTTGGAAAACCCTGCAGTTGCTGCCAGCATGATGGGGCTCCAGGTACATTTTTTAGGATTAGTCACAGACATTATGGATTTCCTAGTTGTATCTGGTCTTATGTCATGCATCACTTGGTTATCTTTCAGTTTACAGCTAATTCCACTATATGCAATATTTGGCTTTTGTCAATCTCTATTACCATATATTCTTTGGAAGTTACTGGAAGAGGATCTGTTATTGGATCAAAGCATTAAGGCAATTCTCATAGTGGTCCATTTCAATATGTTATACGATGGCTCCATGTTGTTACCCTAACTTAGAGGCAGCATGGAGAATTTCCAATAGATCCTGGACAACTTTTAAAACTTAAAGGCATAAAGGAATGAGACTTTATGTAAGCTCTATAAGGATTTTTCTAATACACCAATTGGGACCTTTTATATGATGAAATATGGTTCCTTTAATATAATGAGCATATGCCTGGAATAATGGGTTTCAATTTAAGGGGTGAAGGTGAACCACCAAATTCTCAATGTTCCTCTCATTGTTTGAAATGACTATGCAAAATAAGAAGAATCAGGACTACGGTAAGATAATTAATGCGGGTATGAATTTCACTTTAGTTTTCTCGGGAGGTTCCAGAGTTTGTTAACTTGCCATTTTCCCTGCAAATACTTTGCACACGCTACCGAATTCAAAGATGTAAATGAAATTCTGAACTGTTGGATATGATCTTCAAGGCCTAAGGCTCTAAACTGTCTATGAACAAAAAAATATATGTTGTGGAGATGCGTTACCTATTCAGCAAGTTGTCCAAAATCAAAACACAGTATGATGCTTATAAAACTGTTAAATTGGGACAACTTGATACACAGGCAAAGAGTCTGAGAATTTTTTGTTTATAAGTGTTTTAGACGTTGTAGATCATACCCACAAGTTTAGATTTCTATATCTGAAATGTCATCTTTGTTTTGTATATGTTGTTGGGATTACATCTATAGTCCCCCTTTCAACCTTTTTTTATATTAATATATCTCTGCCCCTATATGCACATGGATGAACTGTTGGATTAACAATGCGGTTTTAATATACCTCATGTTACCTACCAATTCTGTAGGCTCCACTACTCCCTGGGATGGCCAACGGTCTGGGTACACACCTTTTGCAACGACGGCAGTTTTATTCAGGTCCGGTGTCAAAATTAAGATTGCTCATGATATCTCGGATGGCAAAACCAGAGGAAGTTCTGATTGTTGAAGATGAAAATGGCAACATAGTTCGTGAAACTATGAAAGATAATGATGTCCTTGTTCAGTACAAGGTTTGTTGGATTTCCTTTTTCTTGTGAAAGGACCACAGAAGCATTCTATTGTTAATTCCCTACATGATCGCCATTTTTAGGATTATGGATCTGATTATGGCTTTTATGTGAGAGATTCTTTGATTTTAATTCTTGATGGCCTGTTTAATGAACATGTAATGATTTATTTTTGTACTAGAGAAACGTCATCAACAAACCAAACCTTTTGCTTGGGTATCGCAAATAGGGGTTGACTTGTCATATAGTTGTATAAGGTTAGCATTTGTAGTATAATATTAGATATTGATTGCTTTCATATCTTTATTTGGATGATATTCAGCTTGCCATCTGGGAGAATCAGCTCTGAGATTTTCAATGGGGGAAAATGTTGTATTTAACTGCAAAAGTACTAAAGAAGTGCTTGAATAAATTCTGAAACCAGTGAAAATATTTTATTTTTATGTCTTTCTTTAAATTTTTTAATGATAGACCTCCTTATGTTGAGCTATAAATCACCTTTACAGATCATGAGGGAAACATTAATTTACTTGTGCCACCTTGATCACGAGGATACTGAACAGCAGGTATGGGTTGATCGCTGAAACTTCATTCATCTAATCTGCAGCAACTCTCTTTATCTATAATCACCAAGAGAACTGCCTCTTGTGATTCCCTTTTGACTGTATGTGCATTAGTAAATAGTGTCCCTTGTTGACATGATAAATAAGAATTTGTTCTATTTTTCATTAATTCTATGTTTGAAAGTCGAATATGAAAACAAGACTAAAGAAGAAGAAAGACATGACATTTAGTGTAGTTGGTTGTTACAGAATACATTTGTATTAGTATCTGGCCACGTCTTCATTGCCATGTTGAAATCCTGTTTGTATTCTCTCTTTCCTGCCTGGTAATTGTGTTGCGAGCCTTCTAGACAAGTAGTGATGCCGGCACAAATTTGTGCTTTCATGGCTGCATCAGGTTGTTTAGTCTAGCTTTGTTAGCCTATGCCTGAAAGATAGTGGATCAGAAATTAAATTGCATGCAAAACTAGAATCACTTTATCAAAGTTGGCAATAAAGATTAAGATAAATCTGTGTAAGAGGATATCTATAGTGGAAGTTGTATGGTCTGCAATAGGAAATCTGTAAGTGGGGATTTAAGGAACATGTGGATGTAGGCTTAGAGATTCAAATTATTTATAAGTATGTTAAAATAAAAATTTAATCTAACAATGAATTTGAAAACTTCAGTGATTAGGCAATTACATGAGACTGATCGTGACATGGTGAACTTGATGTAGTTTATTACTATATTACTCACTTTAGTAGTTTTGGTTAAGTCTTCTATATTTGACTAATTAGAACTATAACATTTTTGGGGATGTAACATGTGAATTGAGCGTCTTTTCTACTTATAATATATGATCATGGGACGTCTTGACGGCGCATACCTTTTGGATGTGCTAGATGCTTTAAACAGGCTTCTTTGGATCAATTTGTCATGGCCTGAAGGTGTGGTAATGGGATACCAAGTGTTATCATTCTTTCGTTTTCCTTTGACTTAAGTTTCACCTAAATTTTAGGCTTAGTTAGTTCTGTGGTCCTCATTAAGTCCAAATATTACTAGGGTTCAAGTTATCATGGTCCATATGTCTTGTGAAAGATCATATCTATGACATTGAATAAGGTTAGTGAGAATTTGTTTCTTTATTTTTTTCTTATTTTGCATGCTTGGTGGATTCCATTTTTAAGAGTTTTTTGGGCTTGACGTATCATCCCAGCATATAAATCAGAATTCTTTGTTCACCAGTTTCTGTTGATGTGATTCAAGGTCTCAAGTATTGATGCCTATGGCAGTGGTGGTCGCTGTCTGTCACTGCACATGCCCTGCTATGCCAACACCAAAAAAAGTTAAAATTAAAATGTATTTCTATGATAAAAAGCAATCCTGACATTGCTCTGGTGCAAATCTGGCCCTGCTCAGACTGGCACTTAAAACTATGATCTGATCAAATATCAGATCCAAAACTATCTATAGATTTGATTGGCATGTTTGAGTTTCTTTCATGTTCTAGTCATATTTAGTGATAGCGACGGTTATAGAAGTGTCAGGAAAAGCTAATAAATGGGACTATATTATGTGGAAAAACCAAATTCAGAGTTATGTTTTGCATACTAATGAATTTAAATAAATCGTCTTGTACATTGAACTTACATGTTACCTTAAGCATTATTTAGTATTTTTTTGCAATTTATAAAATTTGGTTTTATTATTGTTTGCAGAATACTTCTTCTTGGTAGAATAATTTCTTAACACATGTCCCGATGAAACTCTGAGAGATGATCTGAATATTTAATTCTCTGATATTGTTGTTCATTGTTGAACATCTTGTTGCCGTGTTCCTGTCGTATGATCTAAGCACGTCGAATTTTGTTCTGGTTGATATCTCCCTATTCTAACTTAAGTGGCTGATGTATGAATCCAACCTGCCTTTTGAATCTTATGGTCTTCACTGTGCCAATATCTGTTTACACTAAAACTCTGGAGTAACTTAAGTTTATTGTGGAATATAAAATTTAAATGCGTAATGAAGAGAGGAGTAGAAGACCTTTATAAGTAATATATGTGCCAATAACAGCCAAACATGTTATCTTCTTCTTGTTTTTGTTTCTCTTACATTCCATTTGTTTTTTTTTCCTGCATCGAACAACTACTTGGAAATTCTGCAGTTATACCTAAGCATGACTGTAACTATCTCTATTTGATTGTTTTTTCATACTGGTATTTTTTCATTTTGTTTTTTGGAATGCCATCGCTCCCCCAAATCTATGGAACACAGATATTGTGGGAAGTTGTATTGCTCTGTAACTTGGTTATTTGTATAGATCTACCTTACAGAGTACTCGTCATATAATCTTTGATTGGTAATTTCAGATGTTGAAGAAATTAAGTAAACAGTTAAATGGTGAGGATTGGAGTTGGAACAATCTGAATACCTTATGCTGGGCAATTGGATCAATATCTGGATCTATGATGGAGGATCAGGTACATGACTTCAGTTCAAAAAATTGATTCATGTAGAAAGCATGTTCTTTGTGTTTTTGATCAATATCTCTCAGTATGTTAAAATTGATGCTGATAGGCACGACTCCATTGTTTCTTAGCTGGTTTCTTGTCAATCATGGTTGTTTCTTTTACTTTTTAATGCTTCATCAAATGAAGGGGAATGAAATTTTGAGTTGTGTTTGATTGTTCAATTGATCATGTTGCGTTTTATATTAAATTTATGCTGAATTATTCTGTAATTCAACAAGAATGATTAGCTGACTTTTGTAGCTAGATGTCTGTTGGTCAAAAGGCTAGACAATGGACATGTCTTCAGCTTTAAAGAAAGCTGAGGTCATGGTTATTCAAAATGGAGCTTTGAATCCATGGTTACATGTATTCCATTTTTGATTTTTCCTTCTTTTCTTCTTGTTGACTATCCTAGCATTGCACTCTACCTTTAATTTGGTGTCACTTTTAGCTGCACCATAAAAAAAATATCCATATAAAACTGTCCTTGCTAATTATTATGTATCCTTGCAAATTTTACTTATTTCATTACAGATATTGATTTAATTTTTACTTGTGGTCTTTACATCAGTTGCTGTACTACCTTTTAGTTTGGAAGGGTGCATGAAAGATTATGCTTGGTGGAACCATGTTTAATTGGAGATAAATTCTATCATGTTGGAATATTTGCAAATCCATGAGGGCCCTTAAAGATTGAGAACTTAATTGGAGAACTGAAAAGATTCAGTTGTCTCAGTAAGGTTCTCCTTAGGAATAGATACATCGGGTGCAGTGCACATTTTACAAATTGGTGTTTACTTTGGAGTCTTATTGGTCTAAACCATGTATCTTTTATCTGTCGTTTGGTTCATTAAACTGCAGCATTGTGCCTGGTACATGTTTCGATGCTTGGCATGATATCCTATGCATGAATACTAGGCAATTTTATGCAACTAGTTGGGTGACTACCTTCTAGATTTCTAATAGATGATGATGGTACCTGAAAGATAATTGTTGAAATTAGGAAAGTAATTTCTGTAGAACATTTTTACTTCTTTTTCGATATGGAGGAAATGGGCGAAACACTTATCTATCTGTACTGACTGGTACCTATCATTTTTATTTGTAATGTAGGATGTCTAGTAAAATGGTTGATATGGTGCCTTGTAATCCATATCGAAACATTTGATGTTCATGGATTTTATTATTTTGATGTTGATTTTAGTTTGGATTTGTTAATGTGGTGTTGTATATCTGTGCATTTTGCTGATGTTTATTGAGTACTGTCTGCTTATCTGGGAATATTGAGTATAATTTCGTATATGCATCTAATACAGTAGTATGTTCAGGCAAAGGTTTTCATGATTTTTCTTGCAAGTTAGGTTTCCTATGTACCTTCACGTGCTAACCTAGTTGCCATCCTTATTGTTTCTAGTAATTCATTTCATCATTTTCATGGAAGTTTGCTTGCCTTCACTTCTTTCTGTAGCTTAACTAGTTTTTATTTCGATAGTGTACTTATTTTATTTTTTATGTATGATTTCATTGTGTCCATACCTTTCACCAAATTTTCAAGTAACTCATTTTTTTTTAATTTATGTATGACAGGAAAATAGGTTTCTAGTGCTGGTTATTCGTGATTTACTGAATCTTTGCGAAATCACTAAAGGAAAAGATAATAAAGCTGTTATAGCCAGTAACATCATGTAAGAATCATTAAGATTTTGAACCATGCATGTTTAACAATTCTATTTACCTCCTCATTAATTTTATTTCAAATTACCAGGTATGTTGTTGGACAGTATCCGAAGTTTCTACGAGCTCACTGGAAGTTTCTGAAAACAGTTGTTAACAAGTTGTTTGAGTTTATGCATGAAACACACCCAGGAGTTCAGGTGTATATCCTCCTCTGTCTGTATGTGTGTGTGTGTGTGATTTTTTGGACTTCTGATATAATGCTGGTGGTCGCTGACCATATGAGATGTTATGCAATATAATGTTTGGTTTGCTGACTAGCATGATTGTTCTCTGGCTAAACTACCATGTTGAATGCATTTTTGGAGGCAAATATTTATATTTTTAAAGAAAGTTGGTTATTGTGTTCCACTCCAGTTTACCAGTGAGATGTTGCATCAAGATTCAGGAAAATAGTTAGTTTTGTTTAGTTGATGTTGCTTGAGATTTATATCTTTGAAGAAAGGTTTATTTGGTTCTTTTTGGAAAATTGTTCTTTTTTATTTAAAATAGTTATGTTATTCACTCAATAATGCTTAGATTCACTATATAATGCTCCCATATTAGCTAAAACCCAGTTACATGACTAAACAAAATGTGGAGTCCAATGCGATGGTCCTACATGGCCTGCATGCTGATGAATTAATTGTCACAGAGGTGAATGAGGTAGCAGAAAGAGATGAGGGCCATGATCTTATGGCGCAGTTATCTGCCCAGTAATGTTCACAAACATCATGCAGCCGTTCAATCTTACCTAGTAGAGGGATTAGGGTTCATGCCAGCAGTATGACTCCTCTTATGCTTACATAAAGAAAAGTACCACAAGAGTACATTGCAAAATAAACCTTTGATGGTCCTGGAGTTCAACATGACCTGTCTAATGAGATAGGCAGTTCTTGACAAGATGATGATGGAACAAATAATTGATATGCACTAATGGGGATCAAATTGGAGAAAGAGCACCAAGAGTGAGTGAAAACCTTTATTGACGGAAAATTGTTAGACGGAAGCACCATTTCACATTAATACGGCTATTAAGTGGAGAGGACCATGCAGTAAGTAGCAACCAAGAAAGGGTGTGAATGGTGAAGCTGACCTTGAAAATTTGTTTTAATCGATTTTCCATTATTTTCTTGGGAATTTTTAAGGTTCTAGTCACCTTTTATCTGTTGCAGTTTGTTTTCACTTTTCAGCACTCCATCCATTGTGAGTTTTTCACATGTTAATTTTACTCATCCTGTTGATTTTTTGATATTTGAGCTTTTCTCACGTGATTTTGTTTCCATTTTTTCAGTTTTAGGACACCTTTGGATGGTATTACTGATAACAAAGCAAAAAGTTAGTTAAGTTCAAATTTACTTGGATTTCGGAACTTTATTTGGATAATTTTTTGAGTGTATTCTAGAGACCTATTTCAAATGGAATTGGTGTTGAAAAGTTCTATTTTTAGCTGCATAGTGGGTTGGGTGAGTTAAAAGTAATTAAGATTTGACTTTAAGCTGTTTTATTGTGGGATCATGAATTTTCCATTTTAGAAAAGTTTTTGGAGATTAATTTCTTAATTATTAAGAGTTCCAGTTGACTTGAAAGTCATGTCAAATCTATAAAGCCTTATGGCTGGCCATTAGTGACATTTTATGTGATTTATTTTGGAAGAAAAGAGGATTTCTTATAGGCCAAGTCTTGCCCCACCTCTCTCTCTCTCTCTCTCTCTCTCTCTCTCTCTCTCTCGCTTGCTCCTTGTTCTCTATTCCTCTATTTTCTCTCCAACTTGTATTATTCTTTCTTGCGGTCTTTTAAACCTTGCTCTACCTTCTATTTTGATCAGAATTTCTGTTACAAAAATATTATGGGCAATCATCAATCAGCATATCACCATCAGAAGCTTGTTCTTAGGCTAAAAACAGAAATTTTTGGCCTCCTTGAATTAGACAATCACCAAAAAACACATTTTTTTCTCAACTAAAACCTAGTTTGATCTGTTTCCTACATCCACCAATGCATTTTATGCCATCCCCATTTGGTCCAAAATCAATTACTGTCTTGTCCGAACCCCTTGGTTTGCCTAAAAAAGAACCTGCAGTGGACACTTGAGACTTGGTCATGGGTCCACAGGTTGGAATTCTTAAAGAACACAAGGACCTGTCACTAGACAATTACCTGGACACGAGACTACTATTTAGGTCCTAACGTGGATTTTACCTTTGGAATTGCCTCTTATTTTCCTTTATAGGGCCTTGTTTTGCTCCCATGGTGACACATCACTATGATGATGTTGGATTGTCTTGCCCAAGGACATCAATTTTGCTGGCACGAGCAGCAGAATTGTGTAGCCTGTCAGCGTGTTACCTCTTCTTAACTGGAATAACAAGCCAACTCCTATAATGAAAAAAAAAGAGAAAATAATTATATCAAAAATGCTTTGGAGAAGGATGCCTTTCTGGATATGGAAATTCTAAATGGACTCTATGTGGAGAAAACATAGATGAAGAAGGTACCTTATGTGGCTGAGACTCCCCCTGTTGAAGGTCCTATATGCTGAATATTGTCTCCAGGCTCTCCAAACATGAACCAACAGCAATTTTATTTCTGATTACCATCAATCTCAAGTATATTTGCTTGCTAGCTTTACCTACAAGGACCCCATCTTTTTTTTTAGTATGGAGAAAAGTATTAGCAACTAATTAAATGTTTGTAGGGCAACATTAATCTCTGATGTTAATAATGCTCATATAATAGTTAATTGGCATTAAGTTTTTTTGTTTTATCCTTCACAACAATATTGGAATGTTTATTTGATTTCAGAAAGTGTACGCATTTTTCTAAAAACCTTTTGATAACTGATACAAAATCCTTTCTTAATGCATATCTGTGCATGTTATGATAGTGTGCTGCTTTATTTTTGCGTTTATTTTGTGCAGCTTTATTTTTCAGTTTGCTTATGCTGCTTTATCATACCTGTAAACTGCTTTTCTTTTGAGTGATAGCCTAATTTGAAGTCAAATTACATGTTTTACCCATCAATTGCATTGTTTTGCACATATTTTTTCTATGCTTAGATAGTCGAGAGTTTATGTGTCAACTGCCTTCTTTGATTTTGAATTTGGCTTTAAGGCAATGTATTCTTGCTTCATTTACATTATTAATATCATTATTTTTATTGCAGGATATGGCATGTGATACTTTCTTGAAGATTGTTCAGAAATGCAAGCGTAAATTTGTAATCACACAGGTATTCCATGCAACTTGTACTTATAATTTGATATTTTTATAAAATTAATGATCTATTATTGCTGAAAAGTGGTCAGGTAAGCTGCATATCATAGCTGAAAATATGTTCCAAGTGATGCATTTCAGCTAATGGAAATAATCAATGGAATGACATTGATAATCATTTATTATCGGCGACTTTCTCTTATTAAATGATATTCATTGGTATTGTCTGGGATTATTTATAGTTATATGCCTGCCATATTTCAAAAATTTGATAAGTTTTGATTAGTACAGATAGTTTCTATTCACTGATCAAACCTGTGATATATAATCAAAACTAAATATTCACCAAATATTTCATGTTTCAGGTAGTATATCGATTTCATGATCATTCATGCCATGCTCATGAAATAGATCAGTCATTGAAACTTTTGGCTGCTGTTTTTTTCCCAAGATATCTTGTAATTTGTATAATTCACACTTAACTCCAAATAAATATTAGTAGACAATAACATATCTCATTGTTGTCTTAACTCAAGTGGTAGAGATTGCCTGTTGCTGTTCATTTTGCTGTGGGCTATATCTCTGATGCAAGGTCATGAATAAAATAAGTTTTCTGGATGCTTGTTTGACACTTCAGCCTGAGTTGTTTTAAATTTATCAATATATTTTTATTTTCCATAGTCCAGTGATATATCTCTCTTCATTATTAAATTCCCTTTTTTATTTATAGAAGGAAAATTATTTTCAAATACTTATAAGACATGTCATGTGTTTATCTATGTTTTTGTTTGTAAATACATTATGTAATTATATTTATATAAGTGTGTATGCATATTTTGCATATGTATGCAATGTCTATATATGTGTTCATGATTGTTTTCACATTCAGACATGTGCATGCGCATGCATGTGCACATAAATAGTTACATAATGTAGTTGATGTCAAGCCAGATCTCTGCTTTCATTCCTTCTAATTTTTCTCTTGCCTTGCTATCGAGGTTTTATCATTGTTTTTTTCTTGATCAGTAAATCTGCTTAATTTCACATGAAAAACGATTCAGGTGCTAGAGTGAAAACACTTTCATTTGATCATTATCTATTTTAATTATGTGCATATTCATACCTCAGGTAGGGGAGAATGAGCCCTTTGTTTCTGAACTTCTATCTGGTCTTCCAACTACAATTGCTGATCTTGAGCCTCATCAAATTCATACATTTTATGAATCGGTAGGTTTAGGCAAAATCTATTATTTATCAAATTACTCATTTGTATTTTCTTTACTTTTTACCTTATAACATCAGTATTCTGAAGTGCATTGATTGTTACTACTTGGTGTACATGTAGGTTGGCCATATGATACAAGCAGAACCCGACCCTGCAAAGAGGGATGAGTATCTGAAAAGGTTAATGGACCTTCCAAATCAGGCAAGTGGTTTAGCTTAATACATAGACCTGACTTTTGAGTTTTGACCTTGATGGTCTAGTTCCTTTAAAACCTATATAGCTTTCCTAGAATTTTTCTCTTATGTACGGTTTCAACTCTTGACCTTCTGATGATCTGTGATGGCTGCATAACATTATGTGGCAGAAATGGGTAGAAATTATCGGACAAGCAAGTCAAAGTGTTGATGTTCTGAAGGATCAAGATGTTATCCGAACCATTCTTAATATCTTACAGGTATTCTGTTTGGTTTGTTTGATTATGACAATGTGTCTAGACTTGTGTGTGTACTCAACTTGTTCTTTGAAATGTATGATGCATCTACTGTTGCTTGAAATGAGGCTGTTGACCATATCATTATATCTACGTGATGGCAAATTTGCAAAAACCAGTCTTAGGTATTGTAGCATTAATTTTGTATCTGGTGAACTTATTTTTTAAATCTGAAGTTATTTCTGATATACCCTCAATATAAGGATATCCAAGTATGTAATGTTGAAGTCTTTCTTTGCAAGTATTTCTTGTTTTGGTTGCAAAGTTTTGACTTTCTTAAATAATGCTTTGGTGAATTAAATGGGAGTAACACAACCTACCAATGCTTGACAGACAAACACTAGTGTTGCTTGTTCTCTTGGGACATTTTTCTTTCCACAAATATCCTTGATATTCTTGGACATGCTAAGTGTCTACAGGTACAGAATTTAGTTCACGTCTTTGAGCGCTTTCACACTTTTTAGCTTGAGAAATAGTTTCATTTTTCTTATTAACTTGTTCTTTATTTATTTTATTTTTTTCCTTAACAGAATGTACAGTGAGCTTATGTCTAATAGTATTGCTGAAGGGGGGCCGTTTGCTTCAAGAACATCCTATGTAAAACTTCTTCGGTGAGGCATCAATGTGGCAGCTTTGCCTCATCGCGTTGTTTTTGCAATTTTCTCGTTATCTAGATTTCTAGGAGTAATTTTACCGGTACTAAGTAATTAATGATGATAACAGAACTGTTAAGCGAGAGACTCTCAAACTGATTGAAACGTTTGTGGACAAGGCTGAAGATCAACCACAAATTGGGAAGCATTTTGTGCCACCGATGATGGATCCTATACTTGGCGACTATGCTAGAAATTTGCCTGATGCTAGAGAATCTGAAGTGTTATCGGTATTTTCCACAATTATAAACAAGTATGTTCTACGGAAATATCTTTCATTTACTGCTTATTCTTATTATTACATGTGAAATATGCAGTATTATTTTTTAATTATTATTTTGGTTACCCTGCTTACATAGAGTGGACTCAGGCCTGAGTTCTGAAAAATATAAATCGGAAAGAATGCTGATTTCCTCTTTTCTTAACCTAGAGCTCTGACCTGTTCTTTTTAACTATTAAATGATTCAAAAAATGGATAACTTGTTTTCTCTTTACATTATTAGGAGAGATTGGCTTAGTGTTCAATTTGTACATCTGCATTTGCATATTTGATTTTTGTTAACAGAGGTTACTTTTCTTTTTAACAAAAATATAGGTTACTTTATGTACGTAAAATCTTTTGTATATTATATTAAATAAACTACTTTTGATTTTCATTGGAGGAATTAGTTGAATTGGTTATGCTGATTATTGTGGCAAAATCATAGTGTTGGGGCTGTCAAGTGATTCAGATTCCAGACTTTGTATCATTCTAAACTCACAAATTCAGATATCCATTGAGCCCTTTCAGCAAACTCCTGAACTACCTTAAATCCTAATGCAATTGAGTATGGAAGTCTTCATCGAGGATATCCAAACTATGGCTGTCTGATGCTAAGTGTACTTAAAAATATGGTATTGTAATAACTCAAAGATTCTATGTTTTGTCAAGAAACTAAAAGTTGCAAGCAACTGAAAGTTAATGTTTCAATTAGGAATTTCATTGACCTTACAATTTTTTATGGTTAATTGTTTCTGAAATTATATAATACATACAAAATAGATTAAAATATCTCAATGTTAAATTTTTTTCTTGTAGAGAAGAGGGAGGAATTAGAAGAAGGATAAGAAGAGGGAGTGGTAGAAAGAAGAGACGAGGGGATGGGAGATTTCAGGTAATAGAATATCCAATTACGTCTCCCAAGTTCAAGTCCTCTATTAACAACACTCTACTACCTTAAAAATGCCAGCATTGTGAACTTGAGGCTTCCTTAACCAATCCATTCACTTAAGTGGACACTTAAAGATTTCAAAACGTGCTAAATCCATGCCAGTCACAGTCTGGCACCCCATGCTGCCTTGCCAGTTGCCATGCCATGTGCCAAGGTTCATTAAAGAAACAGCGATTGATGCTGCCTTTATTTTTCATTCTGGTCACTATTGTTTGGCATAAGCAAACATGAATGGGCATGGAATGGAATGGAATGGAGAAACATACACAATAAAATGGTACAGCTAGCGTGCAGTACTGTGCTTGTATCTAGTCAACACAATATGTACTGGAACAAACTTGCACTACTTTCCTACAAAATGTAGTTTTATAATCAAACTGAAAATCAACTCCTTGTTTTTTGAACTTGAACTCCTACCAGGCTGTTCCACTCATTGGGCTATGCTTCGGGCTAGGACTTTGTAATTCTTGGATTAGTTCAACCTAGTTCTAGCTCATTAGCAGCCACATATACATGTTTTGGCCTTCCTAATTTGGTATAGAAAATATAAAATAAATAATTCCTAAAATTTAATTTTTAAGCAGCATTGCTTCCATTCTTATGTAATTTTTGTATCGTCATTCTTTAAGGTTTGTCACCATCAATTGCATAATAAATGACAAACTTGTTCATTTGTTGGACTCGTGTGACATTCTCTACTTACTAATGGACTTAAACTGCCCTTCACATTGTCTTTTTTTTTTGTTTAAAATTTGCTAGTTACACATTGTAGGCCATAATAGTCATTTATATTTCTCGCCCTTTTTTGATAGATATAAAAATCTAATGATGGAACACGTCCCCCATATATTCGAAGCTGTTTTCCAATGCACTCTTGAGGTGAGAATTAACATATTAAGATAATCTCTCTTCATTGTGTAGGTTTCTATCGAATAGTATTTATTAGTTTCCATCTTTTCTGCAGATGATTACAAAGAACTTTGAAGATTATCCCGAGCATCGTCTTAAGTTCTTTTCTTTATTACGTGCAATTGCTACACATTGTTTTCATGCTTTAATCCAGTTATCAAGTCAGGTTGGGATCCATATTTTGTTAAGTAGCTTCCATATGCTTATTCAATGGTTGTGTGTACAATTCGTATTAGTTGCCTGCCTTTTTCACTATACTCTTGCCTGATATAGCAATTGAAGCTTGTCATGGATTCTATCATCTGGGCTTTCCGGCACACTGAAAGGAATATATCTGAGACTGGTCTTAATCTTTTATTGGAAATGCTAAAGAACTTTCAGGTTTGATTCATTCCCACCCATTTTGGCTGTCCAATGTTTGGCTTGATGTTGTTAACATACCGTGTGTATGGTGTCTTGACAGGTTTCAGAGTTTTGTAATCAATTTCATAGGACTTATTTCTTAACGATCGAGCAAGAAATATTTGGTGTCTTGACAGACACATTTCACAAACCTGGTTTCAAGCTGCACGTTTTGATACTGCAACATTTGTTTTGCCTGGTAATTACTAAATTTATGTTTTGCATCTTCTGATATCCATGTTCCTTCGTGTTAACTTAATCTATTATTGCCATTTCAGTTGGATTCTGGTTCATTAACAGAGCCCTTGTGGGATGCCTCAACAGTTCTTATTCCGTACCCTAGTAATATGGTATTTGTTCGTGATTACACCATAAAACTACTAGGGACATCTTTTCCGAATATGACACTGGCCGAGGTAAGAGATCCAGGTTCCATTTTTTTTATTATCAGTTCTCTTTTGGTGAAGTTATCTGAGTATTGAGTATTTTTTGCAGGTGACTCGGTTTATTGATGGGCTGTTTGAGTCAAGAAATGATCTCCATATATTTAAAAACCACATCCGCGACTTTCTCATACAATCAAAGGAGTTTTCAGCTCAGGTAACCTGATGAATGTTGCTAACTAATGGTGCTTTCTTCTCTTGCAGCTAGTCATGTGAGCAGTAAGTTTGCTGTCTGTTTGGGTAGTAGCATCCCTCGGGGCTTAATTGTGCCAAATCTGAATAGAGAAAAGCGTACATGCCTTTATCAGACTATTTACTAAATATTGGGTCATGTATATTAACAATGTACTGGAGTGGTTTGAAATTTATTTCTTTGGTCATGTAGATTTTCATATTTAGAATTATATCTTTATACTTATTATACATAATCCACAAGTAATGGGTGGTGACTAATTGGTGAGATGAGGAATATTCTGAAGAATTATTCTCAAAGCAATACAAGAGAGCTGCTAAGATTGTTTATACTATGGATGACCTTGCATCAGCTTCTATTATTGGAAGTTGACATGATCTCTTCAAAGATTTTACAAGGTGCCTTCTATTTGACCTTCCAAAGACATCTGTCATTATTTCTACCCTTGGTTAAAGTGCGGGTTTAGAAAACTGCAGCTCGTTTTGGACCATAAGTGTTTTACCAGTAACTTATCCAGTTCTTAGTTCATAAACCTATGAAGTATTACTAGACCATAATAGAATCTGTTTGCAGTTGCAGGGCCCAAATCAGGAATTTAACAATAAGATGTCAGAGCCTTAATTAAGATGCCTTTAATGCTCTTATACGTGTGTGCACACATCCACGAGGTTGCTAGTACACATGATTACTGATTTCATTTTGATCAATGATTGTTTATTCCATTCTTGTTTATTTGAAAATCTGATAAAATAATTTGGCTTTATCATTTGCATGTTTAGTTTAGCCTATTATATTATATGCTAAGAAAATAATAACATAACATTAGAAAAATATGCTTTGAACTCTTATTAAGGAAGAATAGTAATGCAAAACATGTTTTGCTCTTCAGCCTTGCCAAATTTATACACAAACTGCTCTGTAACTGTTTATTTTGTCCGCATGTATATCTGTATGCATGCTTACATGCATATAAGAAACTAAGAATAACTTAAAATACACAAGTAATTGATGTAGTCAAAAAACTAAAAAGTAGGTTGGAGTAGACATGTATCTTCCCATCTGCCTTTCTCATATCTATTTTAGCTTGTTTGGACGGACTATGAATAGAGTATGTTTGTACCACAGGATAAATATGAGATTGAAAAAAGTAAGGAGTGGTGTGCAGTGCAAGGCAAGGCATTGAGATTTAGAATGAAAAGGGAGCATGCAGGAGAACAGCTGAGGTTGAGAGAGAAATAGGTGTGGGACAATGGATGAGATTGAGAGTGAGAAATAAAGGTCTCTATGCAGCCACTGAATTTATGGAGGGATTACAAGGTTAAAAATTTCTTTATGATTGAATTTAAGGCAATTAATTCTGTATTATGATTTGTTATGGAGTTGTTATGGGAAGCCATATATTATTAGTTACTGGAACTCTCTCAAAGAAGCAAGGGGGCATTTGATGAGCAGAGTGTCTAGAGTGGGTCCCTCAAACATACACAGGAATTGAAGATAACTGATCAGTAAAGGCCTATATTAATAGGGGTGGGTGGGGGTAGTGGGGTGTTTGGCGGGGAAGGGGTGGGAGGGGGGCAGGGATTGGTGGCGTGGGATAGGAGGGAAGTGATTTTCTGTTGGATACAAAGTGCTTCAAATTTAGGGGGCTCGGCTGCCTCAAAAAACACCCCACCCCCTGTATGTTCAAACCTCCATAACCTATAATCTGGTCATGCCCATGTCTGATGTATATCTATGTTCCTCCCATGTGTAAATAGGCACTGCAATAAATAATCATGATTTGTTGTCAAATCTGATTTTACAAAATGGCATCAACTCATTGGGATACATTACTTATGGGAGCACATTTTGATTTTCTCAATGGCTACAAATTTCTCTCAATAATTAGAGCCGAACTTATGCTTTTGATGCCTTATAACGATCACAATACTTAATGCAAGTTAATGTCTAGCAGTAGTCCTTGCATCTAGTATTGTATGTAAAACTGTTAGGCCCTGTTTGGGGGAGCTGTTAGTAGTAGAGCTTTTAGAAGTAAAGCTGTTGGAAGTAGAGCTATCTGAAGCAGAGCGTTTATAAAAAGATGTTTGCTGTTTGGTAACTACATTTCTAAAGTGCTGTGGCACTTTAACATGTGTTTGGTAAACAAACTAAGAAAGTACTTTTGTGTGACAAAATGACCATAAAGGACATTACCAGTATTATACAACAGAGCATAATAAAATATTATGTATTAATACATAAATTTATGATATAGTATAATATTAATGTAATGTAATATAATATTATTATAATATAGTACTATAATATTATGTATTATAGAATAATAATTTAATATAATATTAAATTATTTAACATAACATATCAATGTATTATGATATAATGTAATATTATATTATATTTATAGTATAATACAATAGTAAATATATAAAATATTATAATTATTAGTGTAAATTAAGTTTTCATCCTTCTAATAACCATTTATTTCTCTAACAAATTTTCTAACTAGATGATAAAATTGGTTAAATAATTACTAATATTTTTATTTATTTATTTATTTAGATCATATTATTTGCCACTCACTCATTATTTTTCTTTTTATTTATTTTATTTTATTTTATTTATTTATTTATTTATTATTTTATTTTATTGAAATATAAAGGGGTCGCCGGCCATGGGTGGTGGCTGGCATAGTGGCTGCCGCCGTGGGCAAGCACGAGCTCCCAAAACAAAAAAAAAAGAAAAAAAAAGAAGAGGAAGAAGGAACAGAGGCGGCGGCGTTGAGAGGAAGAAGAAGATAGAGAGGGAGAGGGAGGGGATGGGTGAGAGAGGAAGAGGCGGGATGAGGATTTTGGGGGGAAAAAGTGAGATTTAAATGGGAGTATTTTGGTCCAAAAAACAGCTTCCCGACAAAGCTGAAGACAGCGTTTTCGGAAAGCTCCAAATTGGAGCTTCTCCCCAAAAGCTGTTTTCAACTTTCCGCAAAAGCTGAAACAGCTTTTCGAAAATTTTACTAAACACCATTTTTTACCTAAAAGTACTTTTGGAGGGTCAGAAAGTACTTTTTGGCCCTCCAAAAGCTCCCCCAAACAGGGCCTTAGTATTCAATGCTTCATTTTGGTCACATATCACTTTCATACAGATACTTAATATACCCGTCTATTAAAATATGTACACATTCATGTTCTAGATGTTAATCCATGTTTTCTGTATTTTGATCATTGGACTTTGCCATGTCCAACTCCCATTTCCGAGTCACCATGCGATTAGAGTATATTTTTAAAAATATTATAGCTTGATAAACGGACATAAAATTGTTAATTTAATTAGCTACTTTGGTGAACTATCATTTTTTCTTTAGTCAGATCGTCTTCTCAGGGGTTTAATATAGCTTTGCTTGATGACAACTTAGGGCGGTTAAAATTTGAATCTAGGTGTATGAATTTTTTGCTTTGATATTCTTGAATGATGAGATGTAAATAGTTCTGCCAGTTAGCAGAAAACAAAGTTCTCACTAGCTCAGTTGCTGCTAAATGTGTCTTGGAGATGCACGAAAGCTTATTTTCATTTTATGTTTCTTTTTCATGGTCTTGCATGCTTAAGTCCACTTTGAATGACAATAAAGATGTGTCTAATGCTTTCTACCTTCGCATGCAGGACAATAAGGATCTTTATGCAGAAGAAGCAGCTGCCCAAAGAGAAAGGGAACGGCAACATATGCTCACTATTCCAGGGCTCATTGCCCCTAGTGAGTTGCAAGATGAGATGGTGGATTCATAATGTCAATGCATGGCTGTGATATTTCTGCATTTTCTTCAATCTTGGTGATGCTTTAGATCATTTTGCCAAATTCTCCGTCAAGTGGATTGGAGAGGCCCCAGTTTCTTTTTTCCGATATTTTTTACATGGTCGGAGAAAGAAAGGAAAGACACCGGTCTGTTGCAGCACTCTTCAAACTGCTGGTGATACTCGGAGATCAGTGTACGTGCCAGTTGAAGAGGCAGCAGTTTTTATGCAAGTTTATATTTTGAAATATAGGGTTTATAATGTTGTTTTCAGCATTCGGTGTTGGGATCATTTGCGGCTGCTTGTACTTATTGAGGGTTCAAGTGGCCTATGTATGTAAACATTCAGAGGCTTGTGAAAAGGTTTTTTGTTTTCTTTGAACTGCCTTTGTGTGAGTGCTGGTCCATCCGTGTTTTGTTTCCACAGTTCAACTGTTTTTTTGTTATGACTTGCTGTGATGAACCAATATCTGATCATGGAAAAGGTTGGGAACAGCAGTTCTTTGTTCTCGTCTTTTGTGCCTTGGTTCTGTTTTCTCATTGGCTGGGGACTGGGAATAAAAGGTGTGCCATAATAACATTGGTTCATCGGAAACGGAAATCTGGAATGTTTCTGTGATTTGTGCGACAGAAAATAAATTCTTGGAGTCGGTTTTTACTGTGCTGTCGAACAAAATTAGATCACCGGGGATGCGGAAGGGTGTTTATTGCTGATTGCTGGTTGTTTTGATCAAAAGCTTATATAGGAGGCTTGATATAAGTGTCTGAATTCGTGCTCCTTTCCATGCTTGCAATTCCTGTGAATGCAAATGGCTTAGCCCAAATTCTATATCCAATCTTCTCCAAGAGTTACGATTCGGACTTAAATTTTGACTCTCTTATTCCCCTTTACCTTTTCTCATATTTGTGCCCCTTTTTTCACTTCTGGTAAATAAATTCCTTATCCATGCTGAAGGGAAGCACGCTTGGAAGAATGAGATTTCCACTTCTGGTAAATTCCTTATCCACCTGACTTTGCTTCCTGTTCTACTGGCTGCTACGTCCTCTTCCCCTTCATAGAGCTCCGTCCCCTGCCCCTGCTTGGAGGGACAAGGATTAGAAGTAGAGCCATAATATAGATGAGGAGATTTCTCTCGTTTCTCAGAGAGAAACCGCTATCGTCCTTAGATCTAAATCTATATTGATGTGCATGATTTTTGTTATGAGTTCCTTATGTATTACGTGTTGCTATGGTGTCCATTTGGTTATTGAGTTAGTGTTCTCTTAGATAACATGCAGTCGTGGGTTGGCGTTCTGTTTCATGGGATAGTGTTCTTTTTAAATCATGGGTTAGTGTTCTGTTCATGGGATGGATGGTGTTCTGTTGAGTCATGGGCTAGTGTTTGTTTCATGGGATGTTTCGGTGTTCTGTCAAGTTTATTTTAGTTATTTTATTATGTTATACGTGGGTTCATGGGAGCTATGCCAGTATGGTATTTAAGTTACATTAACAATAAAAAAAAGGAAGATTTGATCATCCAAATATTTGGCTTATTGTGGAGGTCGGGTTCCTCGAAGAAATCCAAAGTTGTTTGTTGTCCAACTCTTTCTTTTCCTTCTTCTCCCATATCAATTTTAGAGATTTGTTTGCGGGCAGATTTTCCCCTTATTTTTTCCCTAAAATTTTAATTATGATGTCGAACCATTGTTGAGTTGTCTGCATCGATTCGGGGAGAACGAAAAACAATTCCAACTACGAAAGATTCCGGATTTTAGGTATGCAGCACTGCAAGCAATCGTTTGTCTCGAGATCGTCGGTTTGGGGGAAAAAATGGGATGGGATTTTGTAGACACATATTTAGTGAAAATTTATTTGCAGGGTCAATCGAATCGAATCCTAAGAGTTCCTTAAAAAGTGTTCTAGGTCTTGGGAACCTTTTGGAGCCTGGATTTTTCATTTTTCGTTCTCTTTTTCTGTGTGTAAATTGAGATTTTCAAAGGTTATTTGTAGATTTTGTGGGTTTTCAAAAGGATATTAGAGGGCTATCAATTTGATCTGAGAGATCTTCAGACATCAAAAGAGAGAGAGAGAGAGAGATCTTCACTTGGAGAATGATTCACTGATTCTATTGCGAACAAGTTATCAATCTGGTAAAGGTTTGCTGCCATGAAAAATGCCCCTCAAAGACCTGTTCGCCACCAAGGATGGAGACCTCGTAGCAGTTACCATCTCACATCCACAGAAGCTTGCTTCAACTCCACCGAAGGCGGAAGCACCGGCTAATCTGTGGAGGGAAACTCGTAAGAGTACATGTCCTGCGGACTCCATCAAGCAATCATGGGAAGAGAGGGAAGAGTTGGCTATGAAAATATTTTATTCCCCTTGCTTTGTCGATGGCCAAAGTCGATGTGGAGAAGGAAGCGCAGCTGTAATTCTCATCGCCCATTTGGTCTTCTCCCTTCAAAGGCCGATGGGATCTTCTCTGATTCTTGGGGAGGTTTGAGTTCCCAAACTATTCCTGTGGAGCTTCCGCCGTACCGTCCCATCCTTTTGATAGTTTAACGTGTGGATTGAAATGAAAAAAATAATAGAATAATTCAAAGCTCTGAAGTACGTAAATCACAAAGATGATATTAATTCCTACTCGAATAAGTTTGCTAAAGGATTCATCGCAAATCATACAACAAAATCTTACCAAATTTTGCAGATAGCAATTTTGAAGAAATTTTCAAAAAAAAAAATTTAAAAATTGTTTAGAAGTCAGAAGAAAGAATAAAAATTTTAAGGAAGGAAGAAAGAGAATATTGTTGTTTCTGGTCACAAGGTTATATATATAGAATCCAAAATATGTGCAAAGACATTTTTAACATGGGTGCAAAGATACCGTTTTATACAGGTACAACACTTTTTTGTAAATAGATAATATTTTATTTACAGATATATAACTCTTCAATCCATAAATATACGACTCTTTAGTTTAAACTAAAATCTAATACCATCCCACAACAATGGTAAACAGTAAAAAAAAATCTCTTCTAAAAAAATAACCATAAATATCTCCATTTGACTTTTGTTTTATTTATTTACTTCTGAGAAGGGACCATACCTATCTATTGGCCATTCTTTTTTATTTAAATATTACACTCTGTCCAACGTAGCACGTGCTAACTGCCCCCTCCAAGAACCGCCTTAGGTCATTGTTGGGCCACAGGTTCCAAATTAATGTATCAGGGACGGTGTAAGGGCTCGGTGGTAGGTTGAGTGAACTTGGTGAGAGGCATCCATCAGGAACAGGGCTCCTCCCTTTGCTCGCCTCATGCCCTACTTTCGCTGAACTGTAGATTGGCGACCTATGGGAGCTGGGCCCGTCCTCTCGAGCTAATCCAACTCGATGAATGTGCCAACTTTCCTCACGAAAAAGGCCTCAAATCTTGCGTGCAAAATGCCAAGCAGGTGCATTAGTCTTTTTTAATTATAGAAATTGATAACCTACTTTTTTTTTTTTTTTTTTTTTTTTTTTTTTTTTTTTTTTTAAGAATAGATTATCAATTTACCCATTTTTTATTGAACAAAAAATATCTTTACTTTTTATAACTCTTAAAGATATTTTATATCTTTTTACAATTCCGCATTAACTCATTCTCTCAACCCCTAATTAATACTCTTCCCCTCTTATCTATATATATATATATCATAAGAGAGAGAAAGAAAGAGAGCATTAATTGGGAGGTTGAAAGGGTGAGTTAATGTGGAATTATAAAAAGATATAAAATACCCTCAAGAGCTCGTTTGGTTCGCGCGAAAAAAAGGAGGGAAGTGTGGTCAACAGAAAAGTAATGAAATGTCTCTTGTTTGGTTGGAGTTTTCAAAGAAGAGAGACGGAAAAGTTGTATTCCCATGGAAATATGATTTCCACATTTCATGGGAAAGTCTTTCCCATGAGAAACATGGAAAAGTTACTTTCCCATGAGGCGGGAATCACTTCATTTTTACTTTTTTCCAAAAAGGCCCTTTAGCATTTAAGAAGCATTAAAGAGGCATTAAATACCTAATTTTTATTAAGGGCATAATAGAAATTATACATAACTTTTTCAGAAAAGTGGATGACCAACCAAACATAAGCACTTTGGAAATTTGTCACTATTCCATGGTCAACCAAACATGCCAAAAGTACTTTCCTAGGCATCCTCTTCCTAAGAATTTGTATTCCAGAAATCATATTTCTAGGAGAAAAAATGATTCCCGCGAACCAAACAAATCCTAGAGTTATAAAAATAAAGGATATTTTTTATCTAATAAAAAAAATGAATAGATTGATAATTAACTGAGAGTAGATTATCAATCTCCTATAATTATTTCTTTACCGGTTAATTGATGCTTAACGTAATCAATTTGTATCAGCTTGCCCCTTTCGCAGACAAAAATATCTGCCGCCTAAATTGACCACCTTTCACATGCTCCGCAGCACCAAATTTAGGAATCTCGATCGAAGTGCCTAATTTTTTACGTAAGATAATTCTTGCGGCTGTCACGCACTTACGGGTCAATTAGGTCGCAAAAAATTCCGATAAAAGGAGACCTCTCTCCCCCCAAAAAAAATCCGTCTCTATTGGCTGTTCTCACCTGTCTTCCCATGGAGCTCCTCCCCTACCATCACCACGCCTTCCCCTGGCGCTTCTTCCTCGCCCGATCCTTCCTCTCCCCACCCAACACCACCATCCCTCCGTCCAACTATGTCCATTGGAACGAAACACCGGAATCCCATATCTACACCGCCAACATAACTGGTATTCTGTCTCTGTCTTCCTTTCTTCTTAGATCCTTTGCTTCTCGTATTGATGCCAAGCTAGCTGGAATCTTGGAACGTATGCAGGTGTGAGGAAGGAGGACATCAGAGTAGAGGTGGAGGACTCGAGGTACATGGTGATAAGGACGGAGGAGAGCGAGGACGGCGGGGAGTCGCCGGAGAGGGACCGGAGGAGCTTCATGAGGAAGTTCCGGCTGCCGCAGATGGTGAACGTCGATGGGATCTCGGCGGGGTATGAGGATGGGGTGCTGACGGTGACCGTGCCCAGATCCATATCTAGGGGAAGGCTCATCGTTGATCCCCAAGATTTGGCGGCCCAGGCCCACCATTCGGTGGCCCGTGCCGCTTGAACATTCGATCATATTACTCGATTGGATTTAATTTATGGGCCATTTGTTGGTGACTGTCATATGTTAGAAAGTAGGAATTTGATTCTGGGTCACCTTGTTGGTATCAAGTTAGGCTGTCACATGTGGTTTGAACTCGGTGTGGTACTAGTAGATTTAGATACATCCATGCAAGTGGAAAGATTAGAACCTTGTTGTTATTTGGAATTGATGGTTTGTCATCCTTTGATTTGTTACTGGTTGTTTTATATATATATATATTTTCCTCTTTTTAATCCTTGGATAACCTTATCTATATGAGGGCTCGCTTGTGTCACAAATGCCTTATCTTGTCGGGCTTCAGAGCCGCGGGATCTCTGGGGAGGAATCTCTGGGAATGGGTGGTAGATATTTTCTCGGGGAAAGCGACGTTTCCATGGGAGCTGGATCTGGATCTGGATCTTCTCTTGGTTGGCCGGTCTCAATAAACTTGGCACTGATGTCGGCAATGAGACTGCCGGCACGAAACTAATCGCTTATCAACAGCTAGGACAGAATTATTTGCTTGACGCATGATGTATCTCCGTTAAGTTCTCGGAATTTAACCTCACCAGTTATCACTTACCATGACCTTCGTACAAAGGTAACGCCTCGACGGGATTCTACCTCCGTTTATTACTTGGAGAACGATGCTTTAGCAATTTTAATGGCGTCGATGAGGAATCCGCCAAGGCCGCTTAGCAGTAGAGAGACCGCATAGAGATCCAACATGATCGACCTGACGGATAATTTAAAACATACCACAAAGTGTCATGAGTATCTGAGATGAGCATGGCTGACTCAAATGGATGCAGGACCCAAAACTCTAGTTCACAACGATACAAGCTTCATTCTAATGGATCATGACATCATATGAGAAAAATTAGCCTGCACGACAGACAGAATACCATGGTTTTTCTCATTTATTCAAAACTGGACATGCATCAGTCTGACCATCTTCTCACTAGATATCTCTCCGAGAGGGAGCATTGTTCATCTTAAGCTGCTGCTGTGCCAAAACGTTTCCTGCACCATCCCAGAGACGTCAAGAAACAAACCAAAATTGGGACAACATATCTGCAGCATTTGCATCCAGAAGAGTACAGATAGATACCATATGTTCAGAAAGAAAAGACATACTAACGACCAACGCCAACAACAAAGGTTCCATGCACTAACCTCAAACCATCAGTGCCCCTCATTTTGGGGCATTATGATACAAGATTACAGGGTTCTATGAATCCTACTGCATATGTAATACAATGCATTTCCAAGATATCAGACACTGGATTGACTGGCTCATACCTTTGTGGCCTTCAAAGCACCAGATCCATTTGGAAATACAACCTAAGCAACAGACAATCCAAGCTTGCGCTTCATCGAAAACCTCAAGACAGAAAAGAAAAAGAAACAGCCGACACGCACCCCACAAAACATGTATATGCATATATCTACTACATCTCCAGAGGCCTCAGACATACCGTCTTCCGCTATAGGTCTCAGATGCCACCTTTTTCACACAGGTCCAGTAGTGACAGAGTCTATACAAATGGAAAAATAGATAATCAGTCTCTACTTAGTTTAAGGACAAACAAACGTAAGGTAAATATACGATCAAATAGTTCTGGAGCGGTAGGAGAGCCTCTACAAACATCCAAAACAGACAGAAAGCAAATGATAAGCCTGTAAACATTCTTCCATCAATTTCAGATAATGCAAATGACAAGAAAAAAAATAATCTAAAGAACTTGGTTAGCTAAAAGCAAATTTAGCTTAAGTTCAAGAATAATGAAAAAGAAAGAAATAACCCATTAGTGGCAGGTTGACTGGAACTCGAGAAAGAAACCAAAGACAAGAAGTCCAGCCCACATTACGAAACAGTGCATATAGATTTATTTTAGAAAAGAAGTGAGATACTTTAGACTTGGTTAACTTGATACATTTAGACAGTTCACTTAATATCAAAAAGATTTTCCCATGCAAATTCCAAGCAGTAACCAAAACTTGATGAATTAGCATTTGAACAGATAAGCAAAAGGCAGTGAAACTAGAGGGATTCTGAATAAAAGAAGTGTCAAGCTTAAGAGATATATAGGATAGTATGTAAGTTGCATGAAATGGTAACTATATATAAGATCATGCTTTCATTCTTTCGATCTCCCTCAGATTTTGAGAAGACAAAGCTATTGGCAGCAAAAAGGTCAGACGAGTATCAATAATGAATTAGTTTTTCAAAAGGGTCAGCTCTTTAGGATCCTAAATGAATTAGTTTCTCGAAAGGAGCAGATCTTTAGGATCGTAAACCAGACCAGAAATAGATTTGTGTGCATTAATTTCAAAGCAAGCTCAAAAAATTAGATAGCACGTTAGTTGAGGATGTCATTGTTGATGCCTAAACTTCATAAACATGGCAAAGAAAAATAGATTGACAACTTCAAGATGCCATGTCGTTACACGGCAGCAATATGTCAAACAGTTTATAAGAAACTTAAAAGATCAGCAATTCTGCACAACCGTGTTGAGCAACTTAAACATGAAGAGAATAACATTATTTTCCCTTTTGATTGTATGTATATTCTGTTTACTGAATCGCATGAAATTTCAGCCAACTCCATATATGTAATGTATTTCATACGTATGAACGGAGATGAGACGGAGGAATGAAGAGCATTTTCGATGCAAGATCGAATTTGCGGCATGTACAAATGGAAATGAACAGATAAAAGATTGCTGGAAAAAATTCTATCACTTCCTCAAAAACATCATGATGAGAGGATACTTGCTGGAGTATGAAAAGGAGTTTCAAAAAATTGAAAATCAAATGCATATTCCAGCGACATTTCATAAGCATTTACATGAGAAACTATACTTTTGACAAAATAGATTACTACTTCTGATCTGCTTTAGTTTACATTGATATATATCTACGAATATAATCAGAATAAAGAAAACGAAAAGATCAGCTATTTAAGCTGATTCTTTCAAGATCCATGCATAAAGAAACAGCATGAAGGCAGGTATTTCTTTTTTTCTCTCTCTCATTTATGGACAAATGACAGATGAAAAGAATAAGTAATATAATTTTGTTTAAGCATAAGTATGATGTATCAGGTTTGAGGATATAAAAGATATGGAAGCACATATCACCTCTGCTACAGAGAGCTCAAGACGAAACTTTGGACCATCATAATGATGCAAAACTGGCCTAAAAGCATCCTCTTCTAAAGGCTTGCAGAGCTTTCTAACACGGATCCTCACCTATATCACCAGATAAGAAAAGTCAGTATAGAATAAAGGAAGCAAATATTTAAACTTTAACTCCTATATTCTCTTTACCTGTGCAGGAAACCTAGACTCGCCTTTACACTTCTTGTCTTCCCAGGCAGTTGGATCAATGTTTGAACCCCCAAAACTAGCAGCCTGCAAGAAATAAGCTATGTTAGGTGGCGGGTACAATATAAGTTGTTAATACTCTTAGAATTGTCCACAATAGTAATTTTAGAATTCTGAGATGACTAACTAACTATTGGACAGATTGAGGGGCGAGGCAAGCATATGGATACAAGTTTATTATACATGGCAAGCAAAACAGTCAACCTAATATCATGCTGCACTTCTGATGCTCTGGTGTTTCCTCGTGTAAACTGGCTTGTAAAATTCACAGGCATAATTAATTAAATTTAAACTGAACAAGAAAAGAGGCACTCACGGGAGAAAATGTCACATATAAAATTGGAAGGATAAGAAAAATCAAAAACATGTCCAATCACATATTATAAGCTACAATCTACTCATCACATAACACCAAGATTTAGTGCCTCCCAACTCCTAATCACCTTTCCGGTCCTCCAAACAATTTGAACAGGAAATAGAAATCGTATATTAAATAAAGAAAGATGACTTAAATTTCCCAGGGCAGGGGGGCTAGGTTCTATACTAGTTTCCAGTTTAAAAATATATTAAAAAAAGCACTGCCCAAACATCAAAATTTTGACCTTGAATCATTCGAAAAAGGGAAGGGGGAAATTCAACAACAAAGTGAATTACAGGTGGACAACAAAGCCTATTTTAACCAATGAGTATTCATTGTATCAACATTGCAGAACAAGTACAATTAAACGAAGGATTCAATCTAGAAAGAACCACCAGAAAACAAAAACATGGCCAACCAGTGCACAAGTAAAGACAACACTGCATACAGCACAAAAAAGAGTTGCCCCCAAAAGAGGACAAAATGCTTGAAGTTTTCACTTCCTGTCATAGACAGATATAGTAGTCTTATAACCCACATAAAAATAACATAATGATATAAATCTAATATGGAATGTTTCATAAATATACAAACCTCAAATATCCCATGAAGCTGATGGGTTGTATAATTATAGAGGAAAAGAGGTAACCCTGGGGTAATTGCCCGGACAGAATCACGGTACCTTGGAGGCAAGCCTGCAATTGAAAATTAGAAGCAGATGAGAAGTATGTTACACAATGTGAATAATAGTAAAATTCATAAAACTAAATCACACTAGTTGGTAAAAAGGCAGCCAGCATGAACTACAAGAGCAATGAGCACAGAGAAAATATAATCGATCAAATACCAAATTGCTAACAACAACAACAACTGTGATCACAAGTGAAATATAAATACAATCCTAAAGAGGGGACCGGCATCCATGGTACAAAGACAACAGCAACAAGAATCCCCGTAGCATGCCATAAAAGATAAGACATGTAGGTGGAATTAGTTTGAGCAAAAGATAGCATCTAGCAAGACTAGCTACAGGAGGATTTTGCAGTTTCCTCAAACTAGAATATCAGAGTACCAGTTTTCTGAAATAATATTAACTAAACAGTATATGCCTTCTGATGAAGCCCCAGATTCTGAAGCCCTGGATGCATGGCTAAATTTCTTAGGTTATTAAACATAATGAAAATTATAACACATCCACCATTTAGAGATGCGAAAAAGGAAGGAACAGAGAAGAAGGAAGATGCTGCACTGAAAGCAGTATATAAACTAGGGCCATTTCAAAGATAGTAAATAGCATTTTCTTGTCAGTAGCATGTGCAAGTAAGGCAACAGCACATGCAATGTTCTTTATGTTGGTTACAAGAGTATGTATTACTTGAAGCTCAATATCCAAGTAATTATTTAGAAGGCAAAGATAATATTATTTTGCTTACAATTTACTCTTCCCCAGAGTTCAAAATCTCAGACACAGCAAAATGTTCCATATCTTGATGAGCTCATCCATAACAAGATGCTGAAACAGAACTCAGAATCCTGGACCCAATTTCTTCATTTGTCTGTTAAAACATTGATTTAACCTAAAAAACTGAACCTCATTCTAAAAATATTCTCCAGAAACCAGCTGATATCATTCAGATGCAGCCTAACAGCCACCTGACTGGATTGATTAACACAAATCAAAATACTTTTGATCCTAGGTAAAGCAAAACAAGATCCACGACTGAAATTTTATAACTAGCTCTTAAGCAGCTGCAAATCATCAAAGCTGTCACCAACAACAATAACCAAATCCACCAAAGCGTTAGGCCAACACAAAAAAGGATAAGACCCAATTAGAAAGTTTCTATACATGACAATTAACCATATCCACTTCGACTGAGTTCAGTATAAGAAAAAAATCAGAGGTACAGAATCATCATAAAATTCTGGTGCTTTCCCTGTTCCATCTAATGGTCGGCTCAGGTCAAAATCTGTTATGTCCAGCTATGGACTAGATCTTCAACAGATATACCGCAAGTTAAATTCTTCTTCATATGTCTTTTAACAATAAACAGAGAGCAAAAACATGTATGCAAAATCAGCAAATCGACAGAGAGTGAAACATGACCATACCAAACAGCTGCCGCTTGAGATCTTCCTGCATGGTGTCATTGTTGCACACAAAGATATAACCACCAAGGACTTCATTCCTTGGTAGCATCTCAGTTGAAGGTAGTGTCTTGAACCGCTTGTCAGCAGCAGCGTTGTTGCTGTTATTGTTGTTGTTGTTGCTATTATTGTTGCTGTTGTTGGTGCTGCTGTTATTGTTGTTGACCTCTTTGCCACTAGTATTACTAGCATACTTGCTGATCCCAGTGTTCAGCTTGAAACTGCCGACACTGTTGGTGTTGCTTTTCTGGTACACTGGGTTCATGTTATAAACATTATTACGGAAAGGACTTTTCACTGTTGCCTCATTCATCTTGAGATCCAGATTCATAAGTCCAAGATTGAGATTCTCAAATTTGTTATCCACCTGAAATCCCAATTTGTCCCAAGATTTTGTTTCAATGGCGTTCCGTGAATAATCGAGGTTGTTCATCCGCTCAGGCTTTGATCTTGTGAGCTCGGCCAGTTTCGAAGTGATAACAGACCACTGATGGTCCTCCGATATCTTTGATTGTCCTCGGAACTCATCCCCTAGTTGCCAAAGATTATCCATCTTTGCAAAACCCTGTCAGGGAACTTAGAAAAATTCATTTTCATGATAGCTTTCATCATATATGTAACAAATATGTATTGCAATCATGCAATCAGGAAACAAAAACCTAGAATCCATGAAGGGAGAACCAAAATTAAAGTCATTTTTTTTAAAATTTTGTGGCAGCTGTAAAATAAGCTTAACTTCATCAGAACACAATAAAACTTTATTGAGCAACGAAAATCATAAAAAGAGGAATTTTTACAAGAAATAATTTCCTCAACCATCAATGAGGTTAACCAAAGAATACACCGTGCATCTTCCAAAAAATTCCTTATAGTTACAGAAAACCAGATTATTTCGGCAAAAATTCAACAGGGTTAGATCAGAATCAAACCTTGTCGGGTAAAAGCAACCAACAAAGTATCAAAATTTCTATTAAATATGGCCGTTCTTGAACACCACTTTGAGTCCAAAATCATTAAGATGTCCAACAGAAGAAATATACCCCTACCCCACATACCATAAACATCAACTTTTAAAAGAACAGCATATATAAAGAATAACAGACATAAGAACACAAATACAAAATCGAGGTGCATTATTTGATCTCTACATCAAAAAAGATCAAATCCTGACAAACGAGAAGAGCATCAAAACACAACCCTAACCATCAAATCCACGGAAAAAAACAAAAAGACCAATCATTCTAACCGAGCAAACCAACCTCCAGTTCACAACAAAATAACAAGAAATCGGTCCAAAACTAAGCTACAGAAACTGATCTTAACATCCTTGCAAAGGAATTGAAATCGAAGGCATGAAATTTGGCGATCGAACTGACCTGGAGATGTACGGGAGGTGCCGTGCTGGATCGGAGAGCTTCCAGATCGGATCGGTAGAAAGGGATAACGAAACCCTAGGTTTTTAGGGGCGGGATGGGAAGGGGAAAAGGGGAAAGGAAAGGGAAGGAACCACCTCTCCTTTTTCTCCTCCCACGGACCACGCCGGACAGAGGAGGAAACAAGGTCCGGGACCCGTCCTCCCCTTATAGAACCATTTGGACGAGACTGACCCCGCATACGCCATGAATTTTCTCTCCTGCCACTGTTTTTGAGATCTGTGGTTGGTGGTGTGGTCTTCATGTTCTCTCCCAACTCAGTTTGGTAACACAATGAGAGTAAAATAAAGCTGATTTACTGCTTAACTACTTTATATATTCATGGATGATATATGAGAATGTGGCTCAGCATAAATATAGTCAATAGAGTCGGAAAAAAAAAAAAAAGATGGCGCAAAAATGGAGGAGCAGGCATATGGCATGTCCAGATAATTTCTTCGAAGTATTGAGCAGTAAAGAAGATGGTCCAGTCTGCAGCCATGTTCACTTCTCGATATATATGAACGGTCTGAAAGATGCCACAATCTTCTGCTATCCCACAAATGTCACAGAATCTTATTTTGGGTCTTATCAAATAAATGTGCAATAAGATTTAGTTTCATTTTATGATCGGTCTTTTTAACTTTTTTTTTTTTTTCCTAAAAGGTTTACCTTTGTATCTTATATTTGGACACTCCCTCTAACTAATTATTCATTTGCTTTAATTAGACTTTGTCGGATATAATTGCATGTAGTTACAGTGACACTGCATGCGACATCGTTGGGTATAAAAATTTTAACATTTCTATGTAAATCTCTGTTTAAATTTGCTTCGAAGTAGAACATTGATTTCCACTCTATGCTCCCTGCCTTAGTGGGTGGACTTTTGGAAGTGTGGCAACTTTCTAAATCTTAAAACCAACTGACCTGAAATAGAAAATTAGCCAAACTGAATTCTTTGACAATTTAGGAGATTTAATTCTCCTTTCTAGGATTTAAATGGGTGGGATTGAGAAACCACTTAGGTAGTGGCATCATTATACTATTCCATATATATTGCACTTGTTTTTAGAAGGAAAATACTATGAAAGTTTCATCAAGGCCAAGACCAGCTAAATTGGCAACTCCATATTTATTGACCTGCTATGTTTGGTAACAAATCATTGCACTAGTCCCCCTCGAGCCACACGATGGAGAACCATTCATGTGCACATAATGGAAGCCACGTAGCATTACTCATTTCGAAATGAAATATCTCTAATGCATAAAATTTTTATATCCTTTAAATTTTAGGATAGTGAAATGATAGCGACATCTAATTATGCTATTTAGATTGCATATTGTCTATTCGTGCATCCACCCCCGACCCTAGAGCTTAAATTGTATGTATTTTACATTTGAAAAAGAGAATTATTGATGATTTTTTAATTAATATAAAGTTGAAACATGGTCGAGTTATGGTACTTCAATTCCAAGGTGGGTTACCTTAATATGTAAAGTGTTTTATTTAATTCAAGGGATACATCGTGGTTTATGAATTTGAATTTATGATATAAGGTAGCAATGATCTAATCATTATTAAAATTATAATATTTACTGGACATATGGAAATCTGTTGACTTAATTACAATTTGCCAGGTTAGTTAGCCAAGGATCATACATTTTTATTTAATGGATCAATATAATTATGTGATTTTTTTTCCTGAATAAAAATATGACTTGTTTGCAAGTGTGTTACATGGCAATTTCTATGCAAATACTGGACCACCATCAACTTGTCCCCCCTTAACCCCACTTCATTGCAAAAGGAAAGCAATGTTGGACACAAATAAGATGATTGCTTCATCAGAAAAAATGAATGTGTGATCAAACGCACATTTAAATTATTATTCAGGTCGCTTCAATGTTTTTATTTTTTTTCATGAAGGTTAAATCTCGATGTTTCAATTGGAGAAGGGTTAAATATTTATATACCATTTCGACCGATTTAGCCAGGGCACTTAAAATGTCTCGAATACTCACTAATGAGTTCTACATGGATTAAATTAACTAATTAACCATATGTATCCTTTTTTTGTTCCTTCTCTCTCCATATTACATCTTGTTTCTAGTTTCCAAGTCTCATATCCTTCTTAGTCTGCGATATCGTTCGGCTTCTTCTATTCTCTAGCATAACCCTTCTCTAGTGTGTCGCTCCCTTCCTCTCCCATGTTAAATCCTTATAGCCCTCACTCACATCCTTCTGACTTTTTGTGGCCATTTTTTCCTTCCATAATCTTTGATACCAATGGATCTTATGCTATTCTTTTTTCGATAAAATGACCTGATGCCATTCTTTCACGAAAACAAAAAATAAGAAGACTCAACCATTCATGGCTGAGATGGTATCGCATGTATCAAATTGCCCAAGGTATGTGTTCTAAGATGTCCTAGGGATTAAATGTCACGCCATCGCAATCAATTTGATAATTGCGTATAAATTATATTACACAATACATGTGATCAATGAACCTCGCAAAATTGGGACCAACATGTTTCTTTCTTGTGAAGTCTCGAATTGCATAACTTTCATCTCAAATACTTTACGTACAGTCATGTGACACTTCACGTAAAGTATCTTCCCTTTGCAAACGTTAACCCATTTGACCCATCTAACACGGCATTTTATCACTGCCCATTGTTGAATTCAAAAGCTATCTAAAAATATTTTGATGCTCCAAGAAGACTTTTCTCTCTTTCTCTTTCTCTCTATCCATATATCTTAATCAATTTAACCTTTGGTCAAGCCATACAAGTAGGCTTCACATGGGCTAAACAAATGCCAATTTAAATCAAACTCTTTGCATGAACATGCCAAGTAAAGGCCAAGTGGAGCGGTTGACCAGCCCCAAAAGAAAGCAAGTTGGTAGAATATGGAAGAACCAAGTATATTGGAGAACACGACGAAGAGCATTGAGTACTTAAACTTGGCAGTGCCTTTCACGATCGAGTTTGTCGGACTCAGTAGAGTCCGGTGGTTGCGCCCTATTTTCTGAAAGACTTGTGATAGCTGCGTTTGGTGCTGGAGCTCGACAGCGAGGGTTGCCGAGTTTTTAAAAAAATGGTGCTGGAGAATATTCATGGTTCCTTCCTCTGAGCATGTTACTTTCAAAACGCTTGATGGTCCTAATATTAGTTTAGTATGTACTTACTCTATTTTATAGTAATTCAGGAACCATATGTAGGATGATATGCTGTTCCAATCCATGGCTAGTTCATCCAAACAAGACTATGTTGGCTTGATTAACTCGAAATTAATTAGAACCTTTTTTTAGAAAAAAAGGAAGCACGAGGATACATGTAATAATGCAGAATCTCATCTAAAAAAGATAGTCAGAAGATGTAATTTTTATTTCTTGATTGTGCATAAGTACCCAAGATCTATTCAGTAAATAACTGATGTGGATGTTATGTTGGCCCAGGAAATGATGTCAGACCTCCGGCGAGCATCGAAGCGGCACAGCCTAATGGTAGTCAAACTGGATATGGAGCAGGCTTACGACAGGATCAGGTGGAGTTTTCTTCAGGGAGCGTTGGAGGCGTACGGCTTTTCCAGGCAGTGGATCGGTTGGGTTATGGGGTGTGTCCGGGGGCCAAAGTTTTCTATCTTGGTCAACGGCACACCCTCATCTTTCTTCGAGTCCACCATAGGGTTACGGCAGGGATGTCCCTTATCCCCTTACTTGTTCATCATCTGTGCTGATATTTTATCTCGGTCTTTGCAGAGAGTGTGCGCCAGCCGAAAGCTGGAGGCCTATGTCCTAGCCTCGGGGGTTTGCCCTAACTCCCACTTACTTTTTGCTGATGATTGCCTCCTTTTGACCAGGGCACGGATTTCAGAGGCTCGGGTCCTCCGCAGGGTGGTGGCGGACTACTGCGCGGCGTCCGGCCAGAGAGTGAATTTGCTTAAGTCTACCATTTCTTTTAGCTCCAGCACGGAGAGCAGAGTCAGACAGGAGATCGGAGGGATACTGCAGATACCGGAGCAGGAGGGGACACTTACCTACCTAGGCGTCCCTATTACTGGCCGGAGGCTACGGGTGAGTGCTCGGGTTTGGTGCAGCGGGTCCAGAGCAGGTTGGAGGGATGGAGGGCGTCCTCCTTATCCATGATGGGGAGAGTGACACTGGTCAAAGTGGTGCTGGGATCCATACCGGTGTATCTTATGGCCAACACAATGGTTCCGAAGATGATCCTGTTAAGGATTGAGCGCTTTCTTTGGAGCTTCTTGTGGGGGTCATACGGAGGAGGTCACGGAGTGCACCTGGTGGCTTGGGAGCAGGTTTGCCGCCCTACTAGTGAGGGTGGTCTAGGGGTGCAGTCCCTCATTGAGAGGCGCGAGGCGTTCATTGCTAGGCACGCGGCTCGGTTCATGTTAGAGCCACATGGCCTCTAGAGTCAGGTGATGGCAGCCAGATATGGTCGAGGGGCTTCAGGGGCGGCACGGAGGGGTCGTCGAGTCTCTTTCATGTGGCGCGAGATCGGGAGGTACCCGCCGTCAGTATCAGCACACACCAGGTGTTTGATTGGTGATGGCCGGAGTATTGATGTAACCAGCGATTCATGGGTGGACTCCTTGTCCCTGAGCTGTTGGCCGACTATGGTTGATACAGAGGCAATGGAGGGGCTACAAGTGTGTGACCTCCTAGCACCAGGAGTGGCAGACTAGGATGAGGCCAGACTCAGGTTGTTGTTCGGGGTACACCTAGCTGCGATGATTCGGTCCCTTCCGTTACCAGGATGCGGGGGGCCAGACGTCAGGGTGTGGGGCACCTCGAGCCTGGCCAGTGTTAGGCTGGGAGATCTCACCCGCGTTATTCAGCCGGAGCACGAGCCAAGGCCGGAGTACACTTGGATTTGGAGGTCCGGACTTAATCCGAGGGCAGCTCTCTTCCTATGGAAGGTGTTCTGGGACCGCCTTCCTACGAGAGTAGTGCTGAGCAGGCGTGGCTGGGGGGTCCCGGCAGAGTGCGGGACGTGTGGAGCTGAGGAGTCAGTGGACCACGTGCTCTTCCAGTGTACATGGGCGAGGTCGACATGGCAGTGGACTGGGATCCCGCTGAGGGCCCGGAGTGCGTGGCTACAGTTTCTTAGGGTGATACGGCAGTGGCTAGCTAGTTCACGGACTCGCGAGGAGGGCATCAGAGTGACTTGCACAGCACATCAGATCTGGCTAGCGAGGAATGCCTATACTCTCGGCGAGCGCAGGGTGTCACTGAGATTTGTAGCAGAGCTTGCTCGAGCACAGGCCACGGAGATCAGGCCCACCCCTTATGCAGACAGATCTTTGACAGCTCGGGACACCTGGGGTTCCCCCTTGCTCCGGCAGCTCCTCAGATGGTGTTTTTCACCAGGGAGCCCCCACCCCCGAGCTTCCTCAAGGTCAACTTCGATGGGTCGGTTTTGGATGATGGCACGTGGGACGGTGCAGGCTTTGTCATACGGGGCCCGCACTCCAGGGCAGTGGCCGCAGGTGGCTGCCAGTTATTTGATATATTAGTTCCCGGAGCAGAGCTGCATGCAGCCTGGGCGGATCTTCGACATGCGCGGGTAGTGCTGCGGGCCAGCTCGATTATTTTGGAGGGTGACTCGACCACTGTCATCGGGTGGATTCAGAGGGGACTGGGGGGTGAGGGCACAGACCATCCCTTGATTCGCGACATTGTGATGATGATGAGAGATGGGGGGGCCATCCAAGCCAAGCATGTATTTAGGGAGGCCAATGGGGCAGCCGATTGGGTGGCGACCTACGCGGCCCACCACTCGGGGTATGCCCTCTGGTTAGGGGAGGGGGAGTTGCCACTGGCACTCCGTGAGTTATTGTATTTTGATCTTATTGGGTGTATTCATACCTGCACTGTATGAAGCACCCGTATTCAGCAAAAAAAAATAATAATAACTTATGTGGGACTAAGCACGTGCCTGAGACCTCATAATATGTTTCTAGTCTTTAAGAAAAGGATGCCCTCATGAGTCTGAGTAATTATCTCGATTCCTTCTGTGTTGGTTTGCGCTGATCATTATTTTTTCTTAGGGGGGATTTGCATGAATATCTTTCTAAAAATTCAAATTTACATAAATATCCTCTTAAATTTAAATTTATTTTTATACCTTCATAAAACATTATTTTTGCACAAATGCCCCTAATATAATGGTTTTTCTAATACCATTAATAAAAACTATATTTATTTTAATTAAAAATAAAATAAAATTTTTGAAATTACTTTTTTGTCTCTATCGATGAAGATTATTTTAGTCATTTTATTTTGAAAACTGTTACTTTTTAATGCCGTTAGATGTGTGGGTATATATGCAAAAATATGGATAAAAAAATGGTAGAATGGCAAAACAAATGTTTTACGAGAGTATACATGCAAATATTAATTTGAAAAAAATATTCATGCAAAATTTAATATTTAGGAGAATATTTATATATTTTTTTCTCTTCAAATCATACGAGAGCAACCTTTCACCCTATTTGTCAGCATGATGCTTGATAGGGTGCTCTCTCATGGTAATAAATTAGTGTCTGACTCCATAATTTAGCGAATTACTTAATGAGATATAGCACATCAATCATATTTGAACTACCAATCTGAAGGATCTCAATCTTATCACGCAGTTTTCATTAAAACAAGCTTTAGTGACTTATAATTCCACCATGAGATCATCATCGAGGCTTGACGTTCTCATGTCCATCTACTCAATTTCTGGTTTTGCCAAAGGTGTTCTAACATAATTACTTGTTAGGACTTCAATCCTCTCTTTTTTTCAAAAGAAAACATTATTACTGTTTAATCTTCTATTCCTTGGATACAAATCCATTTCTAAACAAATTCAAATCAAGTTGATTTATGGAAGTAATCGTTTTATTTAGTTGACTTTTGGTATGAAACTAGCTTCTTGTGATAGTGATCTCAGGACAGAGACATCCAGAGATCAATGAGCTTGGGTATCAACTAACAAGCCAATCCGTGCCACAACAACGCTGAAATGTGCACATCATTGTTTGGACCATGAAAGTGTTAGGTGGCCAATCACTTGTCATTTCTGGTCAAGATTTATTTACAGAACTTCACTAGTTGTTGGGAAATCTACACGAAGGCAATCCAAGATGAAATAAATGGAAAACAAAACGGCAATGGATAATATTAAAAAGGTTACATTTCTCCATCAGTAGGTAAGGGAAGCAAGAAAATTTAGAGCGGACAAAGCTTGGAAAGGGATGATTAGTTCATGTGTCATATTAAGACGCAATAATTCCAAAGAATCAAGTTAAAGAGTCATCCCAATCACGACCTAACTGGAAGTCTGTGCTTAAATGCGTGATAAATGTTTGAACGTGTTCTACCCTCGCCTTTTCTTTTCCTGTTCATCCTAACATCTCCAAAATTAATGGTGGGTGGGGTGCAAATAGGTTCTATCAAATCTAAGTCCATCTTGATCTCGATCTAATCTAAATTGGCTGGGTTTACATTTTAGACCCAAATAAAACTCTTTTACTGTCTGGATTAAGTCAAACTTTTCGGATCGGCTGCTGATTAGGCCTTGGTTTGACTTAGGGATCTGCATTATTGGGCAGCTTGCAAGTTCGATATCATGCTAGTCTTGTTCCATCAGATTTATGTCTAGCTCAATAGGGATCTAAGTCGTCGAATGAAACCATATCCGAGCCATGTGTTTTTGAACTTAAAGCATAGATGAAGTCCAATGATCCAATTATAGCAATGTGTAGTCCATATCTGCAACTCAAATTTCAACCATGCTTACCAATGATGGACTAAATCCTAGTTGTTGGGGGATGGAGGAGAGCTCGAGACTTTAGTCCCATATCGCAAGAGTAGCGGAAAGGATTGTGCTTTATAAGAAGGGGTCACCCCTTCCTTCTCAAGGCACCTTTTAGACAAAACCGTGAGGGTAGTGCATGATGGGCTCAAGGGACTAGTATCTACACGGACCCCCAAAGGTAGCGCACGACCCGCCCAAAGCGGACAATACCTTGTGCTGGGATGCGTTTACTTTCCCGCTCTAACAGATGGTGCTAGAAGGAGGGCTCCCCCGAAACTTTCCTGCACGAATTATTTCCGCTAGGGGGGCTAGTATTGGGGGGCGGAGGAGAGCTCGGAACTTTAGTCCCATATCGGAAGAGTAGTATAAAGGATTGTGCCTTATAAGGAGGGGCCATCCCTTTCTTCGTAAAGTGCCTTTTGGACAAAACTGTGAGGGTAGCGCATGATGCGCCCAAGGGACTAGTACCTACGCGGACCCCAAGAGTAGCGCACGACGCGCCCAAAGCGAATAATACCTTGTACTGAGGCACAATCACTTTCCCGCTTTAACACTGGTAATATGCATATGCCCACGGTTCTTTGTGCTGCCCTCCTATGTACTCATTTTATTTAAGATTATTTTATTAAAGTTAGATAGTCATAATATTTCTGATGTATGAGTATACTAATAATTAGTTATTTCAATAGACTACATAAGTCAATGGAGTCATCATCCACCGAGGTGCATGTTTTGCATTTCCATCTTGGAGACAAATGGCTATCCCTCATCTCGCAATGCACATTGTTTGGTTCAGAATTCGACGTGTTCAGATTCACGAGGTGAACAATAGTCGTCCATCTCCAAGATGGATAATATAGCAGCCATCCAAAATTATATAGCTCTTTGTAATACAAAACACCCGTGACAAAGGATCCTGATCTTTATATTACTGTCTATGGTTGTGCTTAATTTGCCACACCACCTACTGTATTTGGTTAGCATGAAATAAGTATCGTTTGAATCTTCCTAACTTCAAATGGGTGGGTCCCATAATGCATGCATCTTTTTCTCACAATATGGAAATCTATGAATACTTCAAATTATCTCGACTTGTTTAGCCTATTTAAAATATATACTTCAAATTTAGAAACGTCAATTCTAGCTTTGGATATTTGACTCATTTAATAAATAGGTCAGGTTTGAATGACAAATTTTTGACCGACCCTATGGAGCCCAATCTAACCCGATTGCCATCCTTAGACGCAATTTATATCAAGCATCACCATTATATCCCAAGAATGAGATCATTTCAAAGATGAGTAAGTTTGTTGGCCTTCTCTACCTGACTACTATTCTATTTTAGATAAAGAGGAAAGAAGGTCGCTCCGGAGACCTACGAGAAGGTATTCTTATAATACACGCGCATATCACCCGAACTATTGAGCACATTGGAGATGCACATGAATTTTCCGATCAAGCCAACACACATCTTAAAGCATCTAAGCAGCTTGAAGTTCACCCATGACACACAAACATGCATGTACTAAATTCTCTTTTTTTGATTGAACACACTGTTGGGGAAATAAGATTTTTCCCCCCAAGTGACACGAATGCCCCCAAGAAGCCGCACAATCGCCAACCCTGAACAGCCAAAGTCGGCGTCCGACCTCGGAATGCCCGACCTCAAGACATCCGACCTCGAGACCTCCGACCTAGGAAAATCCTGATGCTCAAGGTCTACCCTTGTCAGCCACCTACTACGACCGTACTCCTCCGAGGTCCAACCGAGGACCATATCCTGCCGCTGCTTCAGCATTTATTGCGCATGGCTACTGTAAACCTCCAGTTCACTCAACAATCAATGCGGATCTTCGGCTTACTCCACAATTAATGCGGATCTCCGGCCTACTCTGCAATTAATGCGGATCTCCAGCTTACTCCACATTTAATGCGTATGGCTCCTGTCATCTACGGACTCTCAGCTCTCCACGGCAAGTTAGCCCAGCAGAGTCTGGTCAACCATGATAAGTCTCTGATCTCGGCCATACCTCCGACACCAATGCAATGATTCGCCTGGTAGCGTACTGGTTCGGGTCGTACGACGCCCTCACCGCTGACATCAGCACAATGATTCGCCTGACCGTGCGCCGACCTGAGCCGCATGCCGAGCCGTACTATGGCCCCGCCCTGTTACATCACAGGTAAACTGACCCCCACCTATAAAAGGGAGCCTTGGCTTCTCAGGAGGGGGTTGGGAAATTCCGTGCCCTACAAACACTGTTTATCTCCTCTCTACACACTTTGCCCCCTCCCTGACTTGAGCGTCGGAGGGCCGGCGCCGGAAAACCCGGCCACCGGCTTGCCTACAGGCACCCCAGACGGTGGACGCCGCCCGCTGACGGATCGCCGCCCCGCCGTGAGGACCCCCTGCTCCCTCTCTCCGGCCACCCCAAACGGAGGACGCCGCCCGCCGACTGGTCGCCGCCCCGCCGTGGTGACCCGCAGCTCCCTCTCCCTCGACCGAAGATTGCCCCCGGGTCCAATTTCCAGCAACAGTTGGCGCTAGAGGAAGGGCCCGAGTAGCAGTCATGAAGTTGAGAAGTAAGAGAGCCTCCAACGTCTCCCGGCGTCCCCCGCAAAGTCCTGGACTCTCCGTCCAGAATTCTCCAACTCCGGCTGACCCAGTTCCTCAGGTCCAGCCGGAACAGTTCAATGCCTTAGTACAACAAGTCCAGGCCCTGGCCGCCGCCGTTCAGGGCCTGCGACGCGAGGAAGCTTTACCAACGCTTCCCCCGCAGGCCCAGGTCCCGCCGGAATTTCCTCCCAACGGCCCGGTTCTCCCCAGCCAGAATTTACATGGCTCCTCCAGAGCCAACAACGAAGAGCGGACTTCCCCCTAGAGAGAGCTACCGGGGAAAGATTTCAACAGAAGACTCCAGCCTTCTGAGGCTGAGTCAGCCCCGGACCGCCGTGAGCCGGCGCAAACCGCGGCGACAATCCCGCGGGTGGGGGAGCTCGACAGAAAGGTTGAGCACTTGGAGCGCCAAATTGCAGCGCTCCACAGTAAGAAGGCGAGGCAGGAGGGAGACTTTGAGTTCACTACCAAGTCCCCCTTCTCCTGCCAGATCGAGGATGAGCCGGTTCCCGCAAGGTTCAAAATGCCTCAGGTGGAGCCCTACAGCGGAATTACCGACCCCCTCGACCACTTGGAGAGCTATCGGGCCCTCATGGCCCTACAAGGGTCCTCGGAGGCCATACTTTGCAAAGCCTTCCCAGCAACCCTCAGAGGGGCCGCTCGGCTTTGGTTTTCTGGACTGAAGCCGAACACAGTATCCTCTTTTGAGCAGCTCGGCAGACAGTTCGCCACCAATTTTGCTGCCAGCCGGCGCCAGCGACGGACGTCAGACTCCCTCCTGGACATCAAACAGAAAGAGGGGGAGTCCCTCAAAGAGTACCTGGACCGCTTCACCGCCGCCACATGGGAGGTCCGCGAGCTCGACCAGTCGATAGCCATGTCGGCTCTGAAGACTGGGGTTCGCTCCTACCGATTCCTCTTCTCCATCGAGAAGAGCTTCCCGGCCGACTTCACTGAGATGTTGGCCCGGGCCCGAAAGTATGCCAAGGCCGAGGAGGCAGTCGCCTCTAGGCGGGGAGCAATTGAGCCCGCCTCGAAGAAGCAGAAGAAGCGCCGCGAGGAGCGCGGCCGACAGAGGAGCCGATCCCCCCGCCATGAGAAGAATCTCCCCCGACTGAGGAGCCTGCCCCGTCAGCGGGGGCGACCTCAGCAGAGGACACCTCCCCGACCGAGGTCCCCGCTACGGCCTCGGACGCACCCAGGGAGGTACGATAACTACACACCCATCAATGCTCCCCGGGCCGAGATCCTGATGGAAATCGAGGGTCGGGACTTCTTCCGACCCCCGCCTCCTATGCGAGACACGGGAATTCCCCGTAATCCCAGGAAGTACTGTCGCTTCCACCGAGACCGTAGGCACGACACGGAGGACTGCTTCCAGCTCCAGGACGAGATAGAAGCGCTCATCCGTCGGGGAGTACTCAACCGGTTCGTGAGGAACCGACGTGAGGAAAGGAGGCCGGCGGAGAACACCATACCGTCCGAAAATCCGGACGACAACAGGCCCGTTGCCGGCACCATCAACATGATTGGGAGGGCCTCGGCAGGAACGGCCGCCCAGGGAGCACCCCCGAAGCGCCCACGCACTGATGAAGTCATCTCGTTCTCGGACGAGGACTTAGAAGGGGTTGAGACCCCTCACGACGACGCTGTGGTCATCTCAATGATTGTAAATAGGTTTGATGTAAAGCGTGTCCTAGTTGACAATGAAAGCTCAGCCAACATTTTGTATTATCATGCCTACCAAAAAATGGGGTTGCCAGAAGGACATCTCCAGAGAATCAATGCCCCGCTGGTCGGGTTCACCGGAGATTCGGTCCCGGTTGAAGGTGAGGCCAGCTTCCTTGTTACGGTTGGCCTCGCCCCCCGGGAGAGCACTGTGAGGACGGACTTCCTGGTGGTCCGTCTGCCCTCGGTCTACAACGCCATCCTTGGGCGGCCAGGGCTAAACGCCCTTCGGGCCGTGGTTTTCACCCGCCATCTGCTCATGCGGTTCCCCACCGGCCAAGGAGTAGGCGAGGTCCGCGGAGACCAGCTGGTCGCTAAGCAATACTACATGGCGGCCCACGGAGTAAAGCAACCGACCGAGGCGACAATTCAGCCAACAGGCCCCTCATTGCCCATAGAAACCCTCGATGCGAGGGACACCCTCTGGAAGAAGCAAGTAGAGCCCGGTGAGCTTCTTATTCAAGTTCCACTACAACAAAATTTTCCCGAGCTAACTGTGCAGGTCGGCTCCGGCCTCGGCGCCCGCGAGAGGAATCGCCTCGTCAGCTTCCTGCGGGACAATACTGACGTCTTCGCCTGGTCACCTGCGGACGTGCCGGAAATTGACCCTGAGGTCATGGTCCACCGACTCCAGGTGAGGCCAACTAGCAGGCCTGTAAAGCAGAAGAAAAGAGGCTCCGCCCCGGAACGGCAACGAGCTGCGGCCGAGGAGGTGGACAAACTCCTCGGAGCCGGCTTCATCCGGAAGGTCTCCTACCCGGACTGGCTCGCCAACGTAGTCCTCGTAAAGAAGGCCAATGAAAAATGGCGTATGTGCGTGGACTACACCGACCTGAACAAGGCCTGCCCGAAAGACAGCTTCCCCCTCCCAAGCATCGACCAGCTCGTCGACTCCACTTCAGGACACCAACTGCTAACTTTTATGGACGCCTTTTCAGGGTACAATCAAATCCGAATGGCGCCGGAAGACGAGGAAAAGACGGCCTTCATCACCGACAAGGGCACCTACTGCTACAAGGTGATGCCCTTCGGCCTGAAGAATGTTGGAGCCACCTATCAAAGGCTGGTCAGCCAAATTTTCAAAGATCAGATCGGCCGAAATATGGAAGTCTACGTGGACGACATGCTGGTAAAAAGCCGAGCGGCGGAACACCACATAGCCGATCTCAACGAGACATTCACCAAGCTCAGGAGATACCAAGTGAAGCTCAACCCGGCGAAGTGTGCGTTCGGGGTCACCTCGGGCAAGTTCCTGGGTTTCATAGTGACCCAGCGCGGAATTGAAGCCAACCCGGAGAAAATCCGGGCACTGCAAGAGATGTCGCCTCCGAAGACAGTTAAGGAGGTGCAGCGGCTCGCAGGGCGAGTTGCCGCCTTGGGAAGGTTCGTCTCTCGGTCAGCCGAGCGCTGCCTCCCTTTCTTCAAAAGCCTCAAACGGCCGAAAGACTTTCGGTGGTCAGAAGAATGCCAGCGAGCCTTTGAAGAGCTCCAGAGCCTTCTGGCCTCTCCCCCGCTGCTCACCAAGCCCCAGAAGGGCGAGGTTCTTTATCTATACCTGGCCGTCTCCCCGGCCGCAGTGAGCTCAGTCCTCGTCCGGGAAGAGGACAAGCTCCAAAAGCCGGTCTATTACACCAGCCGGGTTCTCAGGGATGCTGAGACCCGATATTCTAAACTTGAGAAGACCATCTTCGCTCTCATCATCTCGGCTCGGAGACTCAGGCTTTACTTCCAAGCCCACACAATAGCTACATTGACCGACCAGCCTATGAAGCAAATATTGCAAAGGTCGGATCGTGCGGGGAGGATCGCCAAATGGGCGGTCGAGCTCGGAGAATTCGACCTCGAATATCGGCCCAGGCCGGCTATCAAGGCCCAAATACTCGCCGACTTCATCGTGGAATGTACCCTGCCGGACGACCCCGAGTTGCCACCCGTATCCGCGGAGGAAGCCCCGAGGCAGCCATGGGTCCTGCACTCGGACGGGTCTTCAACCTCGGGGGGTAGCGGAGCCGGACTCATCCTCACCAGCCCAGACGGAGTGGTGGCCGAGCAAGCCTTGCGCCTCGAATTCCCGGCCTCGAACAACGAGGCCGAGTATGAGGCTCTCATCGCCGGGCTCAAGCTGGCGAAAGAACTGAAAGTGGAAGACCTGACGGCCTTTAGCGACTCCCAGCTGGTAGTGAACCAGATCCAAGGAGACTTTGAAGCTAAAGAGCCATCCATGCAAAAGTATCTCCAAAAGGTGCGGGAACTTACGTCTGCCCTGAATTCTTTCAATATTCAGTACATTCCCAGAGCGGAAAACCTCAGGGCAGACCAGCTGTCCAAATTGGCAACCTCCCGCATGAGCGAGCTTCCCAAGGGAACAACGCTCGAGTATCTTCAGATCCCCAGCACGGAGGAACCCGAGCCCACCATGTGCATCGACTCCGAGCCAAGCTGGATCGATGGGCTCGTCTGCTACCTCCAAGACGGGACCCTACCTCATGACGAGACGGAGGCTCGCCGAATCAAGCGCCAAGCCCCCCGGTATGTCTTGTACGAGAATAGGCTTTATCGACGATCATTTACTTCTCCCCTTCTCAGATGCCTCCGCCCCTCCGAGGCGGACTATGCCCTCCGAGAGGTCCATGAAGGGATCTGCGGAAATCACCTGGGGGGTCGGGCACTGGCCCATAAGATCCTGCGGCAAGGATATTACTGGCCCACGCTCCAGAAAGATGCGACGGATTTCGTCCGGAGGTGCGATCGGTGTCAACGAAACGCCAATATCCAGCGCCGACCTTCGGACCTGCTGACTTCTATCATCGCCCCCTGGCCGTTTGCCCAATGGGGGATCGACATCCTGGGGCCCTTTCCCCTAGCCTCCGGACAAAGAAAGTTCCTGGTCGTCTCCATCGACTACTTCACCAAATGGGTCGAGGCCGAACCCGTCGCCCGGATTACCGAGCAAAAGATGCGGGACTTCATGTGGAAGTCCATAATTTGCAGATTCGGACTACCCCGTATCCTTATATCCGACAATGGTCGGCAATTCGATAATGTCCATTTCAGGAAATTTTGCTCTGAGCTCGGCATCGACCACCGCTTCACCTCGGTTGCTCATCCCCAGACAAACGGAGAAACCGAGGTAACTAACCGCACTATTTTGCAGGGACTCAAGGCTAGGCTTGATCGGTCCAAAGGACAGTGGGTCGAGGACTTGTACAACGTCCTCTGGGCGTATCGGACTACTTTCTGACTGCCCACAGGAGAGACCCCCTTCAACCTAGCATACGGCACTGAAGCCGTCATCCCGCTAGAGATCGGCCTTCCTTCTCCAAGGGTGGAGCACTACGACCCTGATACCAATTCCTCCCAGCTCAGGGGCAACTTGGACCTCGTTGAAGAGACACGAGAGGTCGCCCGGATTCGTATGGCAAGATACCAACAGAGAACGGCCCAATACTACAACTCCAGAGTCAAGCCCAAGCTCTTCAAAGTGGGGGACCTCGTCCTCAGAAGAGCCGAGGCTTCTCAACCGACCGAGCAAGGAAAGCTCGCCCCAAATTGGGAAGGGCCGTATCAAATCGCCCGGGTACAACGACCAGGGGCGTACAAATTGAAGTCCCTGGAGGGGACTCTGATCCCGCGAAGCTGGAACTCTGAGAATCTACGAGTGTACTACCAATGAAACCCCATGGGGTTTAAGACGATCGGGACCATAGATTCAATCTCTTTTCTATGAATGAATCGCCTATTTCAATGATTACAATTCTCTTCTAATGTTGGGTCGTTTTGTGATCCTCAGATTCCTCGACTGAGATCGGGATGCCCCGAGGCTCGACCGTAGAGTCCCAAACTCCCTCGACCTCGAGAAGTATCGCAGGACGATGAGACATCGGCTTGGCGCAAGATTCCCTCGACTAAGGTCGGGATGCCCCGAGGGTCGACCGTAGAGAACCAGACTCCCTCGACCTCGGGAAGCGTCGCAGGTCGGTAGAGCGTGCCCAGACCCGCCGACCTGACGAACGATCCCTCGACTAAGGTCGGGATGCTCCGAGGGTCGACCGTAGAGAACCAGACTCCCTCGACCTCGGGAAGCGTCGCAGGTCGGTAGAGCGTGCCCAGACCCGCCGACCTGACGAACGATCCCTCGACTAAGGTCGGGATGCCCCGAGGGTCGACCGTAGAGAACCAGACTCCCTCGACCTCGGAAAGCGTCGCAGGTCGGTAGAGCGTGCCCAGACCCGCCGACCTGACGAACGATCCCTCAACTAAGGTCGGGATGCCCCGAGGGTCGACCGTAGAGAACCAGACTCCCTCGACCTCGGGAAGCGTCGCAGGTCGGTAGAGCGTGCCCAGACCCGCCGACCTGACGAACGATCCCTCGACTAAGGTCGGGATGCCCCGAGGGTCGACCGTAGAGAACCAAACTTCCTCGACCTCGGGAAGCGTCGCAGGTCGGTAGAGCGTGCCCAGACCCGCCGACCTGACGAACGATTCCTCGACTAAGGTCGGGATGCCCCGAGGGTCGACCGTAGAGAACCAGACTCCCTCGACCTCGGGAGGCACCACAGGTCAGCAAAGCGTGCACAGACCCGCCGACCTGACGCGACATCCCTCGACCAAGGTTGGGGCGCCCCGAGGTCCGACCATAGGGTCTCAAGCTCCCTCGACCTCGCAAAGAGCTACAAATCAATAAAGTCTCCCCAAATCCTCTCAACCTCGGCGGGTGCCGTCGGGTCCGTGAGAAGCCCGAGCCCCCTTGAAGTCAAAAATGACTCCGGAGGTCGACGAGGAAGGGAGGCAACCTACTCCGCCATGTGAAGCACAACTCTGAGAAGGCAAGAGGTACATCTAACTCGACGCCCTCCTTGTCAAATTTTATCTACATATTGCTAAGCGGAATCTCATCCAACGTTGGAGTCTTATCTCGCCCCAAAGTCGGGCTTCTCCAATGGGTCGGCTTAAGACCGATCTCCTAACCACATTATGCATGCTCCGCTCATCAAATCTCCACAATTTGTACAAAGTCTTCATAAATTAGGGCCCAACACGGCCCCCATGCGTAAACTCCGATGTTTAGCTGAGAAAGTGGTCCCGGCCGCGAGTGTACCAGCCAAACACAAATACCAAGGCAATCTTTGAAAATCCCAGCCTTGCTCACCGAAATCTCGGCAGAGTCCGAGAACGATAACTATGAAAACCTTCGGCAATAACTTGATTATTAGCCCACGTTCCCCGCGAAGGGTCCGGAGTTGAGTTCGGGAACCCGACTAGACCCCCCGAATAACGGCACGCACAGACCTAGCTCGGTCTTACTTGAAGGGCTAAGGCCCGACTCTGATGCCTTAGTAGCCTAAAGGCCAGGCATGGCAGATTCTGCGATTCTAAGATCCGAGTTATAGGACTTAGAGAATTTTTCTAGAAACCTAAGCTCGGAGCTCCCTTTGGTCGGAATGACTAAAATCCGAGAAGGCCAAGATATAACTCAGGAAAAAGGGCAACTTCGTTAAGCAGCCCGAAAACTAAAATACAAAGTTAGAGGTCGTCGAGGCGGTTGGCTAAGGCTCTAGCCTCATTCACGACAAGAAAAGGAAAGACGAGCACAGAACGACAAAAGTATTTTTTCATTGACAAAGGGCCGAAAGGCCAATTACAAAATTGGAGGTCGGCCATTCAAGAGCCGACCTCAGATACAATGAAAAAGAAAAAATACGCCAAGTCTTAAGCGGCGGCAGCAACATCCGCGGGGTCGTCCACGGTGATGACCTCGAGACCTTCAGCCAGCACAGGCTCGGGGTTTTCTCCAACTGGCTTAGCACTTCCCAGATCATGCCATCCCCCTTCCCGTTTCAAGTCAGCACCTTTCTTTCTCCCTAACTTGTCTTGCCCACGCTTCTTTAGCATCAGGGAAGGATCCATCTTCTCCGCCTGTGCCTCCACAGTCTCGTCCGCTGACATGAAAAAATACGCCAAGTCTTAAGCGGCGGCAGCAACATCCGCGGGGTCATCTGGCACAGTGATGACCTCGGGACCTTCAGCCGTCACAGGCTCAGGGTCGGGGGCAGGGGCCTCGGGTGCCGCCTCCGGGACGCCGTCCGTCTCGGCCGCCGGTGCCGCCTCCGGGACGCCGTCCGTCTCGGCCGCCCTCGTCGAAGGCTCGGCGGGATCTTGTTCATACAATCCTGCCTCGGATGTCAAAATGGCAGGAAGGTCTTCCGTGTCGGACCCGTAGCCCAGGTTCATCCTCGGACGGACCGTCGAAAGGTCGAACTGGGGGCAGAACCGGGCCATCTGCTGCCGGAAGTTCTCGAAACCCCGGAGAAACCCGTCCACCGTCTCCTCCTCGAGCATATCGCGGAACTCCTGCGACCCCTTAAAGAGATCCACGGCGTTCTCGGCTCGCTCGAGCGCCCTCCTCTCCCGAATCTCGAGCTGCTCGATTTTAAGGCGGGAGACTCCGTCTTCGTACTTGAGGCCCGCAACCTCGGACTGGACCTCCCCCAAGCGCGCAAGGCCGACCTGGTCAGGGCGTGAGCAGCCCTTTCCTCCTCAAGCGCCTCCGCCGTAGAGAGGCGCCTGGCCTCGGTGGCCTCTCGCCGAGTCTCGGCCTCGGCCAACGCCGCCTCCAGCTCGGCGATCCTTTTCTTAGCCGGCTCCAACTGCCGGCTGACCCGCCGGGTCTCTTCCTGACATCCCTGGGCGATGAACACCAGGGTGTCGAGCTCGTGAACATGCTGTAAAGAAAGAGACAAAATGATCGTGAGTTAAAAACATATGGATTCGCTAATAACTTTAAGGAAATCGAGAAAAGGACTTACCCGGGCGGTGTTGCAGTAGGTACTGTCAACGACCTCTTCCAGCGAAATGTTCCGGAATTCGGCCCGGTCCGCCGGAAGCATCGCACGCCGGAACACGGCGCGTGCGACCTCAGCATCATGAATAGCTGAACTCCCCTCGGGGATAGGGGAGTCCAGCTCATCCGACTCCTCTTGAAAGTACCTTGAGGAGCTCGGCACGTCCGGCCTCGGGATCTCGGGGCCGCTTGCTTCAGGGCCCCTGGTCGGCTCGGGCCCCGAGCGCTGTGAGGAACCCGAAGCCGGGCCCTCCCGCTGGGCAATGGGGGCAAGGCAAGGAGGGGCCGCTGGGCCCGCGTCGCTGACGACCCGCGCCCGCCTCGGGTCGGCTGTGGAGGCCCCCGCCTCAAGGCCACTCGTCCCGGCCGATGTGGAAGCGCCGGCCGACCTCGCCTTCTTCCGAGGCTGGGGCATAGCTCCCCCGGCCTCGGCCTCTCGCCTCCTAAGGCGGAAAAAAAGTGATGTGTTGCTGGTCGGCATATGGGGAATATCTGAAATCAAAAATTTTACTAAGTGTCAGACCAGTGGCAGTAAAAACAAAGGACAAGAAAAGCAAGTAATGTAACTACCCTTACCCTCGGGGCGCGCCGAGCTCAGACCCACGCTCGCCAGGGCATCCTCCCGTAGGAGCTCGGTCAGGTCGTAGCCCTTCCCGAGGGCTCGGAGAGAGTCCAGGGTCCTCTGCTCCCTCCCCGAGGGCTCGGAGAGCTTGTTGAGGGCCTTCAACCGAGGGTGTCCCCACCTCGGATTGAACCCCCACGGCGCCTCGGACGCGAGGAAGAAAAATTTCCCCTTCCACTCATGTATAGAGGAAGGGGCCCCGTGAAAGAGCGACATACCGCCTCGGAAGGCAAAGTATAGCCACTCCGCGTCCGCCGGGTTCTTCTTTAATAAGAAACACCGACGGAAGACGCTCACGGTAATCGGGATCCCATGCCCGAGACACAGGGAGAGGAACCCGATGATGGTTCTCCACGAGTTCGGAGCGAGCTGTGCTGGGACGAGTTGGTACTCGACTAGCAAGTTGCTCACGAACTCGTGAACAGGGAACCGTAGGCCGGCCCAAAGCGTCTCGCGGTAAACCGCGATTCGACCTGGGGGCGGCTGCGTCACCCTGTCTTCCGGCCCCGCAGTTTCGAGACGAAACCCGGGCTGGAAGAAAAACCGGGAGCGGATTAACTCCAACTCCTCCCCTGATAGACTTGACCCTACCTCCTCCGGACCAAGACCCATTTCACAGGAGAGCGAAATAAAATTAAAAGCAGAGGATAAAAACTGGGAGGAAAAGAGAAGAGGAACCCTAGCAATCACAGGGTAGGGACCTACTGGACATCGCCGGAAATTGCTCCGGGCACCGACGGCGAGGTTCGGTTGAGGAAGGAAGCAAGGGAGAAAGACAACAAAAATAAGAGGCAGCCAAATAAAACCTTTAGGGCAAACTCGAGGGGTTTATATAGACCCCCTTGACGGCCCAAATCGGCAGGGTCGGTTTCCATCCCCCGACCGGATTGCACCACGTGTCGACCTCGGAGGCCGAGGCACCGTATTCACTCCGGATCAATAAATCGGGTACGAAATCGAAGCCCTGTCCCATCGGACCTCGGGGCCTCATTATGGGTCCGCAGAATCGAATCGCCTTGAAGAACGAGCGGACGGCACCTCCGCTCCCCTCATTTAATAAGGCCCTGGGGCACGTGGAGCCCCGATGTAGCCTCCACCTCGCCGGATCCATGATCCAGTAATACGAGATCGGAAGCGTCCGACCCTAGGTCATGCCGCGTGTCCGTTTTGAACCCCGTAACGGCACACTCATTGATAAGCGGGGAGTCTCGATTACGGGATCGAGGCGCCGCCTCGTTGAGCCCGAGGACCCTCATCATGGGTCCGCCGTACGAAGCGATCTTGGCGATCCAAGAGACGCCACCCCCGTTACATCCGCTCCGAGAAACGTAAGGATACGAGCTCCACCATAAGTTCGCTGAATAAAGCAACCTCGAAACGCCCAAAGGCGCAGGTCTCGCCATGAAAACTCCGAGAAACACGAGGGCGCGGACGAGATTCGCCCCCCAACTTTAATGATAGACTTTACTTCCCACGTCCGAGCCCGCAAGCCGCTCGAACTCGGAAGTCGGGGGTAGTGTTGGGGGAATAAGATTTTTCCCCCCAAGTGACACGAATGCCCCCAAGAAGCCGCACAATCGCCGACCCTGAACAGTCAAAGTCGGCGTCCGACCTCGGAACGCCCGACCTCAAGACATCCGACCTCGAGACCTCCGACCTAGGAAAATCCTGATGCTCAAGGTCTACCCTTGTCAGCCACCTACTACGACCGTACTCCTCCGAGGTCCAACCGAGGACCATATCCTGCCGCTGCTTCAGCATTTATTGCGCATGGCTACTGTAAACCTCCAGTTCACTCAACAATCAATGCGGATCTTCGGCCTACTCTGCAATTAATGCGGATCTCCGGCCTACTCTGCAATTAATGCGGATCTCCGGCTTACTCCACATTTAATGCGTATGGCTCCTGTCATCTACGGACTCTCAGCTCTCCACGGCAAGTTAGCCCAGCAGAGTCTGGTCAACCATGATAAGTCTCTGATCTCGGCCATACCTCCGACACCAATGCAATGATTCGCCTGGTAGCGTACTGGTTCGGGTCGTACGACGCCCTCACCGCCGACATCAGCACAATGATTCGCCTGACCGTGCGCCGACCTGAGCCGCATGCCGAGCCGTACTATGGCCCCGCCCTGTTACATCACAGGTAAACCGACCCCCACCTATAAAAGGGAGCCTTGGCTTCTCAGGAGGGGGTTGGAAAATTCCGTGCCCTACAAACACTGTTTATCTCCTCTCTACACACTTTGCCCCCTCCCTGACTTGAGCATCGGAGGGCCGGCGCCGGAAAACCCGGCCACCGGCTTGCCTACAGGCACCCCAGACGGTGGACGCCGCCCGCTGACGGATCGCCGCCCCGCCGTGAGGATCCCCTGCTCCCTCTCTCCGGCCACCCCAAACGGAGGACGCCGCCCGCCGACTGGTCGTCGCCCCGCCGTGGTGACCCGCAGCTCCCTCTCCCTCGACCGAAGATTGTCCCCGGGTCCAATTTCCAGCAACACACACGTATTAGTAGCCAGTGTATGTGATTACGTTAATCGAATGATCACACCTCCAAACATTAAAAGAGTCGTGATCTGCCACACCAAAAATAAAATAAAAGAAGAAACAGCTTGAAAACATCACTCATAAGAATTACTCGACGAACCCGTGCTATTTACTTTGCTTCATCATGTGGCATCCTTAATTATGTTAATTAAAAGGACGCACCGAGAACTCAACATGCTAAGTGACTTTTTGAGATTCAACAATATTTTTCTATTTTGGCATCCCATATCTATGTATAGAATATCAATTCTCACGTTAAGCATTCTAAATCGAAATGTGAATAAACGAAAGACCTCTAAGAAATTGAGCACAATTTTGTAAAAAAATATCCCACTTATTTCTGGAGAAGAGATGGAAACGGATTGTTGGTGAATATTATATTTATTATTATTTTTTAAAAATTTATATATTCACAAAAAAAATTAATAATGCTTCTTACGTGATGAATCGCACAAAATTTATATTATTAATTTCCTTAACTGATCCTTCTTTTCAATTCTTTAATATTCTATTTTTTCTGATTCTCATGCATAAATTTATTTTTAATTAATTTAAATCATACATTTTACAAAAAAAAATTGGAGGAATATGATGTTTTTCTTTCTTACCATGAAACAAAATTTAAAAGAGCAAGCAATTAAGAGCTAAGATACCTACTTTGCAAGTATAATCTCTTGTTGATTGTACCAAAAATATGTTGTTAAGTCATGAATTTGGAAAAATCTGGCTTTGATGAGGTCAAGAATCCAAGATGTTGTAGCTGCTAAAGGTCTGATTAGTATAATAACATTCAGAAATATCAAAAGAGCTACTAAAAGTCGGCAACTCGAAAGCCAACGGAAACGATCCCCTCCACCGCACGCGATTCGAATCGGAAATTAACACGCTTGGGAACTCCCATCCAACGGTCCTGGACGCCGCCGCACACCTGACAAAGTGCGTACATGTTAGTGAGGCGCACTGCGCCCCCCGGCGCACCCCTGTTTAAACGAGCGAGCGGGAATTCCCAAAACCAAAACTCTCTTCCCCTCTCTCTCTCCTCCAAGTTTTTCCCCTCGTCTCTCTCTCTCTCTCCCTTTCGCATCCGTTAGGGTTTCACCTCGAAGGCTCGAAAGCCCAACCTACGGTCCGCAAGAACCTCTCCGCCGGTTCTTGCTGGAATTCTTTTCGGGATCTAGGGTTTTCGGGATGGGGTGAAGGAGGTAGGGCGACCGATAGATCTCTGGTCTGCGCGCCCCTCGAAGATGGACGATAGAGAGGATCTTCCGGGGACCAGCGAGGCTGGGGGAGCCAGATTCCACGTCCTCCAGCCCAACCGTGACCTGCAATCGAATTGGGAAGTCGATCTTGCCAAGAATCTTGAAGAGTACCTACTGATGATTTGCTCCGGCGAGATACCGTCCGACCAAGACCACGCGCTCCATTCTGTGAACTTTGCAGAAGGTTTGATACGGGAACCCTAGCAAATTTATCTTTTTTGTTGTTATTTATCAATTTTTCGGTTTGGTTTATTTCGTGATTTTTCTTGAATGGGGATTCTTGGTGTAGCTGCGCTGCTGCTCCAAGGTTCAGTTCAGGTGTATAGCCGCAAAGTAGAGTATTTGTATTCACTGGTATTGCATGCGCTGGAGTTTCTTTCACTGAAGAGGTGCGGATTCTGATGCTTGCCCTTTGCATTGCTTGATGCTGAGTATCTTGCACTCTGATTTATTTGGAATCCCCCTTCTCCCTTCATAAAACCTGACTAAATCTTGTGAGCAATTTCTTGCTTGTGATATTTTTCTTTTGGTTGAAAGAGTGTTCTTTTATTTGAAAATGTTCTTATGATAGGTTGGTTTAAGAGAAAGTTACTAGATAAAACAGAGAGCGAAAATCAGATATTCACTTGCATTGGGTGCAGTTAGTGCAGAGAGCAAAAGTAGTCATTTGACTTGCATCAGGTTCCATCAGTAGCCTATAAAAGGTTACCAGGCAGAGTGAGAAAGGAAAGGTTATATTTTTTAGACTGCATTATATGTAATGTAATTGAAGTGTATTAGCATGACATTAGTCTTAAGGTGGTACATTTCAATAAAGACAAAGAATAAATTTTAGAACTCCTTAAACAACGACATTAAGGGCCTGTTGACGATGCATAGGATGGATATATCATGCATATCACATAAGAAAATTTTAGTATTTGTTGTTTAGGTGGCTAGAAAATTTACTGTGTAAAAATTGCAGTTTCTTCAGATTAACTTTTTTCCATCTTGAAAAATCTTGTATCAAATAACAGCATGTCTCTCTTCTGGAAGCAAAAGGAGGATGCTGTCCAAGAGAAAAAAAATTAGAGGCGGGATAGTTTTCTTTCTTATTCTGTGGTATTGCCTCTTTACCATGTCTTCCTCCCCTTTAATGTAATGGTATCCAGAGGCACCCAAACATGCCCTACAAGGGAATCAATATGCAAGGAGAGTGATCTTTAATGGGATGCATGTCCACCACTAGCACCGAGAAATATTTGAATTAGATTTGTATTGCATTAAGATCCACTAGTTACACTTAATTGTTGATTGTTATGCAGTGAGTGTGGATTAAGAGTATATATTCTTCATGTCTTACGATGGGCAAGTACCTTCATAATAGCTATAGTTTCTTTAATTATTCTTATTTTCCTTCTATAATTAAAGAATGGTTTACAACAAATAATTGGATAGTCCGAGTTTTATTTTCAAAGTTTATGCCATCTTATTGAAGATGAGTTGGAGATATCTCCATTTAGACTAAATGTTTCTAAAATGTTTGTAACTCTAGTTTATTTTCATTATATTGAACTTCAGCCAGATTGACCCGTGGCTTCTTAGTGAGTATACCATTGAAGAACTTGTTGAACATCTGGAGAGAAAGTAGTAAGCATGTCCATAGTCCACAAAGCAGCTATATTCTCTCATATTTTTGGATTTAAAATTCAAGGCATTTTTGAGGTTTTGACAAGAGAAAGTGCTGAATATTTGGAAAGAAGGCAGCAAATGCGCATATGAAGATGGAAGAGTGAAATTACATGATTGATTTTTGATTTTAAAGGCTATATACACTTTGTGATTGGCCATAGGAGACTGTGCTGATGGGCCTCGTATTGCAATTTAGAGAAATTGATTATTTACACCATGATATATTTAAGGTTATGGATATTTAGATGGCGCACTGTTTGTTAAGATGGAGACACTCACGGTAAGGTGGTTTAAGTGGATTCATAGGGGAAGCTGAATTCTTACAGGGTGGAAACCTGCTGTTTGCAATTTGCAACTCACAGCTTTTTTTCCTTCCAATATTTTTCTATTGGAGCTTCCCTCATTCCTTTTATCGAGCATAATGATGCGAATCGGGCTTTAATGAGTTCTAATATTGCAGCGTCAAGCAGTTCCGCTTTCTCGGTCCGAGAAATGCATTGTTGGGACTGGGTTGGAACGCCAAACGGCTCTAGATTCGGGGGGGTTTCAGCTAACTTTTTGAATTGCACTTCTTATGACTTTTATTACAAATAGTGGCCTTCATGACCACATTAATGTCATTACAAAACTCTATAAGGTATATGAGGAGTTTTGTAATATAAAGAATGGCCTTCATGACCACATTAGTGTCATCACAAAACTCTGTAAGGTACATTAAGAGTTTTTGTGATATAAAGAATAATTTTAATATTAGAATTAGTGGCCTTCATGACCACACATTAATGTCATCACAAAACTTTATAAGGTACATGAAGAGTTTTTGTGATATAAAGAATAATTTTAATATTAGAATTAGTGGCCCTCATGACCACACATTAATGTTATCACAAAACTCTATAAGGTACATGAAGAATTTTTTTGTGATATAAAGAATGGTTTTAATCGGATTCAATTAAGATGTTCAATGTAATACATTGAGTCTAAGAGGAAGATGAAGTGCCAAACATTGTGACTCATGTGGGAAGAGTCAAAGCTTATGAGGTTTCCCATCACAACCATTAGCATAAAGAAAGAAAGTTAGGTTTCCCATCACAACCATAAGCATAAAGAAAGAAAGTCAGGAGAGAGAAGATCAAGTTGCACTATTTGTTCGTGATCTCACGGTTTCAATTCGATATTGTAGATTCTATACTCACGATCAAAAGTCTCTGTCTGATGATTGGAGGTTCTTGTCAGCATTCACTTGCGTTGTCAATGGCTCAAAGTAATATGTTATATTATTTATGGTTTGTAAAGGTAAACCCAAGATCCTTAATATTTCTAACAACCTTTACTTGGGTTATAAAGGGTGGAGCATTGAAACTTCATGGTAGCCTACAACATGCTTTTGATCTTCAGTTTGAGTTGCTTAGCAACTAAAGAAAGTAAAATGATGGGAACATTTACAGGGATGATTGACTAATGACTGGGAATTTAAAACTTTTTCTTTTTCTTTTTAAAATTGGATTAATCCCTTCCATAGTCTGAGAGCATTAATATTAGTTTAGTTGCACTATTATTCTTAAGATCTGCAATTTACATTAATAATCATGTTCATATTATCCTGTTACTTACTATTACCGTTATCCTATAACTTAGTTCTTTTCTGCTATTGTTCTTTTCATTTCTCCTGGATAGTGATTTTATGTCATTATATCTATTATAAGAAGGTTTTGTGAACAGGCAATATCAACAAGAAAATGCTTCCATTCATCCTGATGGTGAATCTGGTGCAGTTATCAATGAAGGGAATGAGATATTTTTGGGGTTAGATGATGTGCCTGGTAATGAAAAATTGCATTCTGGATTTTTTTTTTAAAGCAAGGTCAATCAACTTACTTAGCAACTGATTGGTTTACACAAGCAGTTGAAGCAAAGAATTGTTTGGATGGTGGGCTTGATAAAGATGACACTTCAAAGCATGTTCCGAAGCCTCCTGCCAATTTGCTTGTACTAGAAGGAGATTGTTTAGATACCAGTGGTGATGCTAGTGAATTAGAATCATATCTGGTAATATTATGTCGATCATGTGAATCTTGCCATTACATAATTTTATCACCTTTTCTGATTATGTTGATCTTGCCATTGCATAAACAATTTTATCTCCTTTTCTGATGCTGTCGTTTGATCATGTTTTGTGCAGTTAGCAACCTGTGATTGTTTCAGCGATTTTCTTCTGTTGGACCCCTGCGATGCAGGAGCTGTTTATGATTTTTTAAAGACAAATGCTGCTGGTAAAGAAAACATTGCACTTCACAGAGGCAGCTCGATCAGGTCTAAAACTCGCCACAATATTTTAACTTCTCCAACAGGAAGATTTGGGGCAACTGCTCATAAATCAAGTATTGGGAAGAACCAAGGCGTCAATCTAAATCCAACTATGGAGAATAACCATGCATTTGAAATTAACAATGATAATCATCGGTCCGGACCTCATGTTGACACTGATCATCCCGATGATGATATGTGCCATGTAGAGAAACCAAATTTAGGATTTTCAGATGTTATGGATGATTCTGATGATAATAATGATGATCCATGGAAGCCTCTAAATCCTCATGAACCTGGGAACTTGAAAGTAAAACCATTCAGAAAAAGTATGCTAATTTCTTTCTTTTTGCCAAGATATCTTTCTTTCCTTCCCTATTTCTTCTTTATAATTTCTGTTGCATAATTATATTCTTGTTCTCCTCTCTTGAATAGTTAAGGGTTTTGGAAGGCAGGTGGTTCATAATGCCAAGAAAAACACTTCAACTTCTCAGTTTCCTATTGCAAAACTGGACGGTATCATTGGCCAAGAGTTTGAAGCATCATTTGAAGTAAAACTCCGTTTGCAAGAAAGGCTACGTGCATCTCGGTCCCCGCCCCTCTTTGAAAAGGTGCTTGCAGGAAGTTTCTTGTATTGTGTATCAGTACTGACCTTTACCTATCTTCACTCTTCCTGAATTTATGATTGATTTCATATTTGCAGCTAAGAAGATCACTTACTTTTGGAGAACAAGAAACTTATGATAACTTTGCTGTTTTTGAGGATGAAAATGATGATAATGGAGGGGAAAATCACCCTCTCGATTTTGATCATTCAAACCTTGATCTGCCAAACATTATGTATGATATGGACACAGAAGCACCATTTCGCCATAGGAAGGTTCGTGTATGTGAGCTCTGCTCTCTACTTTATGCTTTGTCAAGTATTAAGCTTATGCTTAATGGGACATGTTGTATGTGATCATTTGCAGCAGAGTGATGATGCTTCGACTTGTGATCATGGTGAAGGCCTTACACAGGATGATCTAGATTCTCATGCAACCCTTGAAGATTTGTGTCGCTCACATCTGGTAACAATTTATTTATCTATTTATTTGTTTCTCTTTCTATATGTACGAATGTGCTGTATTATGGACACCCAAGTTGCATTATAATGTATAATATGCTATCCAGTCTTCATTTCTTGAACAGTAGGTGATTCTGAAGGGATATTGCAACATCTGTAAATGTTTTTTCATTAAAAAAACTGGTGATAGCAAATACTATTGTAGCTTTACATTCTAATAACCAATTGCACAGTGCCTTTCCCGATTAAATGGTTGATGAATGACTTGATTTGACATGTAATAGCCCAATCCGAGCTAGTTTAATAAGACTTCCCGCTACTTGATCTTTTTGGAACATATTGATTGTTCCATCCGGCCTCTGACCATATACCATAAGGCAGTGTAAATAGAAAGATGGATACAAAGGTTTACATGTGGCTGGTATATCATCTGCTTCTCTAAATATCTGCGGATCAGAAAACAAGTGTTTCTTTATCAATTTGAGAGGAAAATGGATCTAGTACTGAAAATTTCCTTGTTGATGAACTCCATCATTGACTTATAGTTCTACAGATCCAAAAATTTTGAGGTCCCTATTGGTCAGCAAAAAGGCAAATGAACTTGCATGTCTCATTTTTTTCATTCCACATATCAACCGACTATTAATTTATTCATACCTTGATTTTCACTCCGAAGTCTTTTCGTGGTGCCTTCATTGGAAGGGTAGAAGGCAGTGATGCAAAAAGAGTTATTAAACCATCCTCTTTCAATGAAACATGGAAGCAAGCTGTTGGTTTGGATACGCATTACTATTTTCTAGAGTTATCTCAGAATTTTGTGGGAAGTCTGAAAACTCGTCCAGAAGCAGAAGATTCTACATGAATACATGGTGTGAAAATATTTACTACCATTCTTCACTGAAAAAGCTCAGCTTTATTTGAGTTGTCGTCTATTTTGTACTCTATTTTTCTTCACTGAAAAAGCTCAGCTTTATTTTACGAAGGATGGATGCAGGATGTTTAGGGCAGGAAACCTCTAGAGGAAACTTCAATAAATAAAAGATCAACCAGAGGTTATTATGCATTTATATGGGGGACTTAGGTCCTGAAAGTTTGAGTACCAAGCAATTTGTTCATGCAACTTCTGAAGTTATAATATTAATGGCTTATATGAAAGAAATGAAAATTAAAATTAACGGCCCTTGGAAGGCATTTTGTAATAACAGCCTGCAATTTGTATAGTTAACTAATCTACACTTGTTTATGTTTTGCTAAAGCATTCAGAACGAAGATAACTGATTGGATGCTATTAGAAGCTTGAAGAGACTAGTAACATTTTTATGTCATCAGTTGTTTTTACTATTCTTTATATATATTGCACTTTAACCACGTCTTTGGACCTCTTGAAATCAGGTCAATCCATGCAACATTGGGCACCTTTCAATGGATATACATAGGGACCAGACTGTTGTATACCCTCGTTATTTTATAATAACAAAGTGGTGCATAACCTCATAAGTCAGACCGTTGTCCATGGTTTTCTTCCCTCTCTTTTCTATCTCCCCCGTTGTGCGTTTTCTTCATGTTGTTTCATCTGGCATGTGTTTTATTCATCCATATCCTTTTAACCTTTTATATGTATCTTTTCTTTTCGTCAAGAATGTTGCATATTTAATTTTTACAAGGTAGCTGGTGCACAAACGAACTTGGTTTTAAGCTTAGTAGGTCAGAAGTTGAACCATAATGTGACTGCATGACCACTATGGTTAAAGAGTCTCATCCAATTTTCCTGATATAAGGTTATCTTGCTTTGTGGCAATGGCCATGGATAGAGCTACAGTAGTTCATTGCTAATTGAGGATGAATTAAACTCTGGTCTCTAGATGTCATCTCTTTTTTAAATATGATGATATCATGGATGATCTTGTATTATGGAGTTTTACAATATAATACTATTACTTATGTTAATGAACTAATTGTATTTTTAGCTGCCTAAGCAGAGCTGCACAATATAATAGGCAGACTCTATTTTCAGACACCTGTCATTGGGAAACATGATTTGGTAAACTATTGCAATTCCATCAATTGTGGTATACAATAATTGTCATTTTCTAGGTTTTTGCTATGTTGTGGCTGACATCCTCTGATGCTGGTTTAGTAATCTATCCTGTCGTGATTCAGGATGCCCTTCTTGCTAGCATAGCTGAAACAGAGAAGCAGACAGATTTGGCAGCACGGGTTTCAACATGGAAACAAAGGATTGAACACACCCTGGAAGATCAAGTGAGTTGAAGGAGAATGACTTCTGTTCTCTTCCAATATTGATCTATATGCGCCAAAGAACTCTTCTGGTTATTTGGATTTCCCTATTTTCTTCCATTGATAGGGAATTTTTTTGACAGGATACACACCCTCCTTTTGACATACACTTATATGGTGAGAGAATCATGGACAAACTTTGCTTGGAAGTGGACAGTGGAGGAACCATGCCTTTTACAGATATTGTGATGGGCCAAACAAAGCATGATGTTGCAAGGACATTTTCTGCACTTCTGCAGCTGGTGTTTACCTTTTTCTGCTTGCAAGCTTATACTGGCATACTTGTTCCAGTGAACAAAAATTGAGCAACTTGATATATTGAACACAGCTGTCAATATTGATTTCAGGTGAACAATGGGAGCGTTGATCTGCAAAGAGATCCAGGAAGCAATGAGTTTGTTTGTCACACAGCTGTGAATCCCTTCCACGTTAGACTTCTTTGTGATGACAGAAGAAGAAAAGAAATGGAGAACCGTTCGGCGAGGAAGAGAGTTAAGTCCCCTTTGAGGAAAAAGTGCATAAAATCAAATTCCTCCACCTCAGAGGCCACCTCACCTTTAAAATCATTGCATCAGAATGGCAGGTTCTCTCTTAAGCTTGGGAAGGGCAGTGTTATCAGGTGCACTCCTGAGGGGAAGAGAAGGAGGTCTTCTCGGTTTATAGATCAGTTGGATTTGCAATCTGCTGGTTGACATAAAACAACTAGTTTTTAATTTGAGGATGTTGTAACATGGCTGCTGAATGGTCTGGAGGTCATATAGCAGTGCCATACTCGTATAACTCAGTGTACCAGTTCCCTCTAACAAGTTGGCAGGTGACAACACTTTAATTTATGGCTTAGGTCTAAGCAGGTATATATATTTTTTACTTCCTGTATGTATAATCATTAATCGGTTTATTTCTTGGTTGTCCATCCTTGTTAGTATGCAATAGCATACATGCCCCAATATATAAATCTAAACAGGTTCTTTTTTTGAATTGTGTTTCACTTTCTATCAAGATATTGTCTAAAGGATGAAACACTTCTAGCTGCATGGATGACTTCTCCACAAGGTAAGAGTTGCGTTCCAAGTGAGTTCTCTCTTGCGCTTACAACATCTATATGACTTGTCAATGTGGGTAAAAAAATGTTTAATATTTTTTTTTCTTTTCTGGTACCATTAATGCTTATTAAAGAGCAAGGAGTAATATATTGATGTCCATGATTCCTTGAACTTTTAAAATGTCCAAGAGAAAAATTTTCCTGTCATTTATTTTTTTTATTTACAAAATATCATTTGATAACTGCAGTCCATTACTTTGTTTCTCGAAGCATAATATGAAGAGAATAACATTTCTTTTTGTAACTAGAAATGAGGTATTTATGTGGATATTATGGGCAATCAGCACTTGGCAGCCTTAGCCAGGCTCTTGCACAATATACTAGAGATTCATATGTTCAAATGAAACTTGTACCTACTTTCCCAGTGATGAATTTTTTGGTAGAGCTCCTTGCAACTGTTGCCAATATTTGCATGCAAGACTGAACAGCTCTCCCAGTGTGGTTGTTTAATCCAACTTATGACTTGAATGTCTGGTTTGTTTATAGTTCTTGCTGTTGAGCTATGAAATGATGAAAGTGCCCTGTTTCTAAGCTCTGGTGATGCTTACATTTGCTAGAAGAAACCGAGCATGATTTTTTAGACAATTCTTGACGTGGCCATGCCTCAACTGCTATCAGTGACATAACCTGTTAGATCTCGTTGGCTCCTTTTGCATCATAATTGCCTATGAGGTTTATCAAGAACTTGGATCCTGGTTAGGTTGCTGCTGTAAATGCTGGGTCTAGACTAAACAGCATGCTGCACGATGGTTTCATGGGATTACTAGCAAATTCACCAAAGATCATGCTTTCCCCTTCCTCCGTTTCGCCTTACTCAGTGTGCCAGAATGAGGCTGGTATGGAATTTTGGGATATATAAAGCAGGGGTGGTCGTCCTTTTTGATCTCAGTTTGGAGGTATGACCAAACTAAACCAAAAGCTACTTGAAACATTAAACAAACCATATGATACATGCATTGCAAGATGAGTCTCAACTTCAAAAAGTCAACCTTATCATTGATAAACATGCACACGAGCTCTTTTTCGAGAAAAAAAAAAGGTCATACTTGTTGGGATGATATATTCTCACTTATCTGCTAGTCCTCTTACACTTCTGCTGGAAAGAAATCATCAATATACGTAAGTGCAAGAGTAATGCAAGAAAGTTCTGTTTCACCATTCGGTACGAGAGAGATGCTGTGGAATGGAATGGCTTCCGGAATCGGCGCGCCGAATGAGGGATGGTTTAGAACTGTATTGCCAAGCTAGCAGTATGTGAGGGGGAAGAATTTTTTTGCCCACAGTGGACTGTCACCCTCAAGCAGATTTTCCAGTAAATAAAAATATTCTTTACTGAATGCAGTTTTTCTGAAAGATTGATACTGAAGTCGTGAAGTGGGGATGTTGTACCACTCTTGAGTAATTCATGAACACAGTATAAGACGCTGTAAAGACGACGACGCCCAAGGAGCACAGTCCACGGTCTCCAAGTCCTCGAGGAAAACGATGCCTTCGAAACCTTTCCATCAGCCACCACACTAGTTTTTGACGGTCGGTGATCCTCAATTTCTTGATAGCCGGTACATATTGGTAGTGGTAAGCGAATTGTACAGTGGATTTCTTGTGACTCGCCATCTGCCCATCTTCCATGCTAATATCATGTCAATCAATTGAGACTGATTGTGCCGGATCGTGCACAAGCCATGCATCATCTCGTTCTTATCCTTCCATGAGTTCTCAAAGAAAAATATGCTAAGTAAATCGATCAAGTACTCGGTTCCAACATCCTCAATTCTCATGTTTCTTTGATGTACAATGTTGCCTTGTGCCGTCCAAATGATCTTGCCACACTCATATTAAAGTTATTTATGCTTATATTATATAATTTATAAAAATATTCTTTGATTCTTAGTGTATGTATGTTGGCATGTTGTATGCATGCTTATATGTATGCATATATGAATGTAACTCCTGAATAATAAAATGCTAGGTCAAGGCATATCAAAATACATGTTTAAAAGAACTGATAAATGTATAAACAATTCACCTCTGATGAAATTTAGAAAAGAGACAAAGTGGTTAGAGACAAGTACAAGATTGGTTATTCAAAAACCAGACATGATTTATTATTTATGGTTATATGATCCAATTTTTTTTAGAGAAAGAACTTCTGGTTGATAATTTTCTTAAAATATTACTAGGTCTATGAATTCAAGGCTTTTCCATGAATCGTGACAAATCAGATATATTCTCTCATGTTTTAACAATAATTGTGAGACCTATTCAACTACTTAGTAAACAGCTCGAACTTCGATATTGGGCTTAACTGGCAAAATTTAGGACAGGAAATCATGGATTGAAAAGGAGACGGCCAGGAGTTAGTTGAGTTAGTAGAATAGATATATATTAATCAATATAAAGTTAAATTAAAGTTCACTGGCGGGATTGTTTTATTTGACCTATAGGAACTTGCACCACCTGATTAAGATCAGACGGTCAATATTATTCAAGAAATTTAGGATACAATGTATCAAAAGTATTTCCATATGGTCAGATATCTCTTAAAAAGAAAAAAAAAACTGATCATGGGCCAGATTTGGATAAAACATATCAAATTTTTTATAGGCACCCTCCGAAGTTTGATTAAAAATAAATAGAGTTTAGGCCCGAGTCCTGGCTCTTTCTCCCTCATTGAAGTTTTTGGAATATCAGAATACTTGTCTGGTCGCTAATAGGTTGCTATTAATTTTGTATTGTCTGATGTATTCTCCATTCGAGCAGCCTGTTTTGCAGACATTTGAAGTTTTTGACCATTTTTTAGGTCATCAGGGGAAAGTGCCCATGTATAATTCTCCATCCCAAGTGCTTTTTCTTATCAATGCGAATGATAAAGCATGCTTCAGAATTTATAGAGGCTTCGCAATTTTGCTAATCTTTGCCAGTGGGGAATTTTGCTGCAGTCCTGCATTAGAACTGTGCTTCCCTGACTATGGTTGATATTTAATTAGTATTCTTGCTAGAGTACGCTTTGAGTTTTTGGCAGCTATAAATTCCGAATCTGATGAGTTTGAACAGTATTATGCTTTTGATCAAAGGTCAGTTGCATTCGTCGACTTATAATGGATTGTTATGTTGAGCAGGACGCATTCCAACAAGAAGCGGCCCAATATATTTGGGAGCCTAAGATCGTTTTGTCTTTAAAGCCTTTCCTGCAGTGGAATGGCCTAAGGCGAACTCATAAGAGAGACATTTTTCTTTTCTATTTTATGTTTAAGGCCTTTTCTACGGTGGACCTTTTTTAGGCAGGGGTTTTAGGCGACCGCCTTAGTCGCCTAGAGTTGAGCCGGCCATGATTCCAGCATGTATGGGAAGCGAGTTTGCCCCAGTACCTTAAGACCACAACGGCCAAGGGCGGCGCAGCTTTGGGCATATGAGCTGCGTGATCTCCTGTCTTTATGCATTCATTCAACCATAAAGTAGCATCGCTTGCATTTTGCGCATGCTCCGTACCTTATGAAAGAAATCCAATAGCATTGGCGTTTCTGTTCCACCAAAAAACTACCTAATGATTGATCCTGCAGAAAAAAAAAAGAAAAAAGAAATTGGATTAGATTTTTTTTTTTTTGTAAAATAATATATGTTTTGGAATTTTCTGACAATTTCGTTCATGTGCACAAGTCTAAAATAAATGATGTATATTTAGTGAATGTTTAATATTTAAACGTGTGTGTGTTTATATTTTATATTTGTTTAACTTGCCGCTGGTCTCTACTTAAATGCTAATAAACTTGTTCAGAATTTGCAATATATATATGTATATATTTTCTTATAAAATCAATAACTAGGTGACTACAGAGGGTGGCTTTTTTGGGTTTTTCGGGGCGGTTGGCGGGTTGCGGGGGAAAAGAAAGTATCACTTTCCTTCGCGCGGATCCACCGTTGGATAACCCACCGCATATATCTCAAAGCGATCCAAATCCTGTTGTAGCGCAGATCTCAGAGCGACAAGTGGATGATCCAACGGTGGATTCATGTGAAGGATACGACCCGGTCCCAGTCGACAAAACTCAGTTACAAGGCCGGCATCTTTCACGAGGGCAGTGTGGCCGCTTGGGGAGTGTGTGAAAGCGAGCTCTCGCCTTCTTACTCTCCGGGGGGCCTGTTGTTTTTCTTGGATGGAAATATTCTGAGAGGAAAGCGAGGAAAAATAAATTAATTTAGAGATGGAATTTCGAGTGATATTAGTGGCGATTCTGTTCTTCATCTCATCGGTAGCTACTGGAATTGGAGCTGGAATAGGGGAGGATTACGTCCGGCCCAAGCCCCGGAAAGCCCTAACTTTTCCATGGAAGCGGAAGCAGTCCTCGGAGCCCCAGCAAGTGAGTTTTCGATCGCCTTCTGCGGATAATTTAGAAAAAAAATCGCTTTGTTTGAGGTTTGGATCGTGATCTGATCCTATTTAGGAACGTCGCTCGCCGGATCTGTTGCTCTCATTGTTTCTAGTTTGTGGAACAGGTCGCTGATTGATGGTTTTAGTGTAGTTTGTTGGCTATTTTTAGAATGTTTTGATGGAAAATTCCTAATTGGTTCTGGTGCTATTTATCCAGGAACTGCTTCGAACTCAAAATTCCCAGTTTCAATGTACTGAGGGCAGATTTTTATTTTTTTTTCATGTTTTTCACTATTTTTGAATGTTTTGATAGAAAACTAAGTTAATTTTGGTGACAGTTTGTTCAGCAGGTGCGCTTAAAAATTCAAAATGTCAATTTCCCCTGTATAGGGGTGATTTTCTCGAGAAAAAAAACTATAAAGTGGTAATTAACCATAGGCTTTTAGGCTGACAAGCTTCCGAAATGATTATTTCTGCCGTTGTTGTTCTCTAGGCTGGGATCTGATCCCCATTTATTGGAGATCTGGATAGAATACTTTGCGTTGCAGGTGAAGCATTGAGACTCTGAAATCATCTTGTCAGTTTAGTTTCGGAATTGGGCATGGTTACCTCTTGCTATTTTTACTGTGACTCCCATGCTCATGCTAAATTCACTGAGAATCGGCTATCATTTTACAAGGAGTAGTGTGATGTTGGCAATATTCACTTTCACTTATGGGGATCAGATTGTCTGCGGGTTTAGCATGCCATTGTCCAAAAAAAGGAATGCAATGAATAAAAAAATGGCATCTTTTCCACAGATTGGCAAGATTTAAAAATGACGATAAGTGTAATGCTGTCTGTCTAAATATTTGCGAATGTGTATGAATATACTTAAGCATGATATATGGCAGTGTGCTTGACTTTTGTAAGGTTCTAATATATGCAATGTGTGAAGCTCCAACCCTGGGATGCCTTGGATTCTGAATTGTTATTCATTTTACTAGAAAAACTAGAAAAGTAATCCTGTTCGGTAGGATCAAAAACGTCCTTTGTAATAGTTATAAATATCATTCACGTCTCATATTTTCTTGGAGGCAAAAATTATTTCAACAGCAACCTTTTTTCTATATTTTTGCAGGTTCACATTTCTTTGGCCGGGGAAAAACAGATTAGAATATCATGGATCACTGATGATGAAACTTCTCCTTCTATTGTTAAATATGGAACTTCACCTGGAGAGTACACTTATTCCTCTGAAGGAGAAAGCACATCCTATAATTACTTATTGTATAGTTCAGGGGAAATACACCATGTTGTTATTGGACCTCTTAAAGATGACACAGTTTATTATTATCAGTGCGGGGGACGAGGACCAGAATTTCATCTTAAGACCCCTCCCTCTCAGTTTCCTATAACATTTGCTGTAGTTGGTGATCTTGGTCAGACAGGGTGGACAACATCAACTTTAAACCACGTAGCTCAGTGCAAGTATGATGTGCAACTTGTTCCAGGGGATCTCTCATATGCTGATTACCAGCAGCATCTATGGGATTCTTTTGGCGAACTGGTGCAGCCACTTGCTAGTGCTAGACCATGGATGGTAACAGAAGGAAACCATGAGAAGGAGAGAATATTAATCTTTAAACCTGGATTTCAAGCATACAATGCTCGGTGGAAGATGCCTTATACAGAAAGTGGATCTACATCAAACCTGTATTATTCTTTTGAAGTAGCAGGAGTCCATGTCATTATGCTCGGTTCTTATACAGATTATGATAAAAACTCAGATCAGTATGCTTGGCTTAAGGTTAGTCTGTTTTATAGTTCCTACTGTGAAGCTTAAATATCCTTCTTAACTCACTTTTCTCATGGTTATTTTATTTCTTTCTGTAGCCTGGGAAACTTAGTAGAAAGCAACAAATTTTTCCAGTTCTCTGGAAGAAAGATCAAACTAGCCTTACAGGGCGACCGTGTAATATAGATGTGAAGATATAATTTGTTATTGGAATTAAATTTTGAAAATAGAATAGAATCTGTCTCGCTTCTCCCTTAGTTTCCGGCAATATTGTACTAAGGACAATCATTCGTAAGAACTGGTCATAAGCATTATTAACTTCCTGCAGGCGCTACCTACTTGACTTTTCAGTTAACGTTGTAAACACATTTCTTGATATAATGATGCATCCTCATCTTATGGCTCATATGCTGAAATTTTTGTGTCAATTAAACTCTGTCTGAAAATAAAAGATACTATATTCCGTTTTAGCCAGAGTGCATGTCTCCCTCCAATGAACATTTCCTGCCCCAGAATTAGTATTCTTACTTCACCTAGTGAAACAATTAGTTTTTCTTCGGTTTTCTCAGATTTAGGGCTTGGATTTCCTTTTATGTTTTTCCTAATTCAACCGCATAGAAATTCAAAGAAAAGAAAATGGTTTAGTATTTTATATGGATGAAGAGAGCATCCATTTCCTTTTGATGTTACAGGCTGATCTTGCTAAGGTGGACAGAGAAAAGACACCATGGCTGCTAGTGTTATTGCATGCACCATGGTATAACAGCAACTGGGCTCATCAAGGCGAAGGGGATGGCATGAGGGCTGCGATGGAACGCTTGCTTTATGCTGCCGGTGTTGATATTCTTGTTGCTGGACATGTGCATGCTTATGAACGTTCAGTATGTCTGGATGACATGTAACTCTTTACTTTCCCACTCCTGTTTGAAGTAAGGCACTCATTGCACTTCACACTTTCAGGAACGTGTCTACAATGGTGGCTTGGACCCTTGTGGAGCTGTACATATAACTATTGGAGATGGAGGCAACAGGGAGGGTCTGGCTCAAAGGTACAGCATCTCCCCTGGCATGGTGCATCATGCTTAATTATATTACTAGAACTTGTGACCTTCATATTCATGGTGAAATTACTGAGCTTCTGAAGATATCTTTTTTGTAGTATAATTACTTAATTCCTCTTGAACTTATCAGATATATTCAGCCAAGACCAGACTGGTCAGTTTTCCGTGAAGCAAGTTTTGGTCATGGTGAGCTGGAGATCATAAATAAGACTCATGCCTTTTGGAGTTGGCACAAGAATGACGATGATGAACCAGTAAAATCAGATCAAGTCTGGATCACCTCATTAGTGAGTTCTGAATGCTTTGCTAATAGGAAGCCAGAGTTCAGGAAGATTCTGATGGCTCCTTAAGTCTGGAAATTTCAGCAGTACCACCCAAAGGAATCTAAGGGTTTCAGCTTAGTTCAACAAGGATTATGTTCGAGAAGTTCTTCTAGCACCAATTAGTCCTATCAAATATCTTGTCTTTCCAGCATGGTACACTAGTATGTACAAAGCCTTGAACTTGATACTTGATGCTGTATGACATGTAGCATTATTAGAGTTGGAGCCTGTACTTGTTAGCATAAACTCTAGTTTCTTAGCTAATGCAAGAACTCATGGTTGTTCAAAGTTAGATGCAACCGAGGCAGATGAGTTGAGTGGCTTGATGTAAATTATTTGCTATTAATAAGTATGGACGATGGTTTCTAAGGTTGCATTGATGTTTCCAATTTCAAAATCATGATTTATGCTTCTCTTGGAATTAAATTTTTTTGATTTGAATAGAGTTCACTTAAGAAAGAAGATTCAAAAAAGGGAAAAAGGAAATATATCAAAGAGAGAAATCTAAATTTGAAACTATAAACTTCTAATCATCTGATTTTTAGACCTTAAGGAGTTCTCATTCCACAACATAACCGAGAAATTGTATTACAAATTCCTCTTGTGAATTCAAAGACAACGGGAAGTCATTATTATCACAAACTGCGGCATAAGAAGAGCTTTTGAGTAGAAAATGAAGATGAGAGCGCATGGAAAGGCCAAATAGTGGGCATGCTTTTGCGCCTGTCTTATGGCTATGACACTACTTGCAGTGCTGTCATTTCATTTTGAAAACTGAATAGTCGTTTCAGCACAATCATACAAGATGTCAATTTGAAGCGAGCCACATTAACAGTATGTAAGTAGCATCAGTTCAGTACACCTCTCCACGCCAGTGATCAATAACTTGGGTGACTCAACAAACTGCAGGCACATAGATGATCAAAGGCTCCAATGAATTCACAAAATAAATTGCTGGCATGTAAGATTGTTATTACTCTGTGAGAGGAACTCTTGTTGCTTGGCTATATATTGCGTGCGGTACAAGATTAGCCAAACATGTCGCCCTCAAAAGAACTCTCCAGACGACATGAGCTAGAGGACTTTATGTGAAAGAGGGAGATGATCCATGAGGTGCTCCAGATCTCATTAAACGAATTGTCATCCTTCTTACTGATGAAACTTACAAAACCAACATGGCTTACCACAAGCTTGGTGACTACGTTGTATTCGTTCAACTTGTATAAACTCGAGCCATGTCAAAGATTTTAGAGTACTGCTGGAATCCAACAATCATATTGCCTTGCCTGCTTTTTTCCATCAAGTGTATACAAAATCACAATCCAACCAATGATGGCTTATCAATGATAATATGAAAGGCTTCATTTTTAAGCATCAACACCATATACAGATACCAACAGCTTAGTGTACTACATTGTTTGGCACTTAAGATTAGTACCATTTATCATGTACATGGCTGTTCATGTATAGCATTTAGAAGCCTGAAATTAATCAGGACGGAATCTCCACAAAATGGCAATTAAAAAGCCTCAAATTTTGTCACTGATTATCATCTGCAACTAGAAGTAATAGGTTGACAGTTTCTCTAAACCTTCGCATGGTAATGTCCCTTTCAGCACGCAGGCGAGCATTCCTATATGAATGGAGGCAGCAGGTACAATATCAACATATTCAGTACATCTTATATGCTTGAGACAATGAAAAGATCGCATGTTGTCTCACCTCTTCTGCAGCTCTGTCTTCCTTTCAAGATCCTGAGCAAGAAAGTTTAATCTCCTTAAATGACCCTGTAAATTGTGAACTGCAGCAAGGCCTTCTTGTATTGAACACATTTTCTTCAGAAGCTCAGCTGCAATAAAAAACCCTTCACTTTTGTTCCTGAGGATTGATAAAGTAGTTATAAGAATGAAAAAGCAATGGTGAAAATTTATTTACTGGTGGCTACCAAAGCCCGTCCATGATGCACAGGAAGCTGAACCCAACAGAAGAGTATATAAGGAACCAGAATAATTTATATGACAATAAAAAAATATGAACTGCGTACGTATTTGATAATTAATCTGCAACTATGCAACAATATATCAACCATAATACTAAACTTATATGCAATATGAGGAAACTTATTGTGTCGTGATCAATGTACAGTTTTACTAAGTTCAAAACAAATAAGAAATTATCCATCTATATGTTAATATTTGTCAAGGAAAAACCAATCTATTAATAACTAAACAAACTATCAATTTTTTCAAAAACCTAACAAACTGTGTAAGATAACAGTAGTTTTGTTTTTACACACAAAATGCAACAAACTGTTTAACGACCCTTTTTTCTCTAATGGTCTAGATTTAGCAAAAATGAAGGCAATTATGTGAAGTTATGTCTAGATTTAACGACCCTTTTTTCTCTAATGGTCTAGAAAAAGTTGCCATATATTAAGCACAACCAATCAGTTTTTTGATAATTTCTTACGGGAGTGAAAGAGGAGAAAAAGCACTTAAACTACTCGCAAAGAAATATCAAGTTCAACGTACCTTTCATAATATTCCTTCTAAAAAAATAAAAAGAAAATCCTTTCATACTATAAACTGATTGCAGAAACGGTGAACTCTCTCATGTTACGTGCAATCTATAAATATAATAAGGACAAAATTTTCTTAAATAAAAATTCATTTTTAATATAGCATTATCCAAAGTTCACCGTCTCGGTACTGGATCCCGTACAAGTGCCACACTAACACTGTGTTGGTACGATACAGAATCTTTTCAACGTACCGAATGTCGATACACCACCCATACTAGTTACCGGTACAAGTGTCCCGTACCACCATGTTCGGGTCGGTATGATGAACCATGGCATTATCACTAAGAACCCACACCAATTATGAAATAACAGATATGACAGTTTTGACCTCCATTATGTTGTATATGCAATATTGAAGAATGGCTATCTTGTATCATAACAACCCATTATAACACAAATAATGGGTATTATTCGCATTTGTACTACTTCTCCAAATAAAGTGTGATATTTAAAATTAAAATTTTAACTAATTTTCTCTCTAGAGAAGTTTGTACCACCTAAAAATAATAATTTCTATGACATGGACAATGAGTTGGAAGACTACATTGTTTTTTTTTTCAATATTTTCTGCTATAATGCCAACAAATTTGAAATCACATCTTACGTGGCAAATAATAGTCATTATGGCCATTACAATGACCAATAATGATTTTGATAGGGGTTCATTGTAATGGAATAACACTAGAAATCTAGGCCTGAACAGATACATTGCTTTTGAATAATTGTATATCCTATCACACTTTTAAAGTGAATTTTATAGGAAAACAACCATTAACTTCACCTCCTGATTATACCATAATGAAGTCTGAGCATAAGCAAATCATCTATCGGTTACTATCACAATCAAAAATGCTTTTAGAATCATTTGTATTTCAATCATCACATGATTAACCAACAACATTATGGTCACAGAATTAGTTAGACACATCATAGGAGTAAATATTTACAACATGTTTATCAAATGCAAACAATTTACAAATTTGAGGAAAGCAACATAGTAATATGGGTTATACCAAAATTAAGTTAAATTACTCAACAATCAATTTATTCACCTATCAAGCACGAAAGTCCCTCATAGTTCCTAAAAACAAAAACTTATTCCAGATCATGACCATGTAATTGGATGCTAGTAATATGAAGAAATGTAATCATAAAAGACGATTCTTGGGCATAGGGTTACATTGATTGATAACTTAAGCGATCACTGTACATTTGCTCTTTCCATTGATCACAAGGGTCTCAATAACTACATTATTCTAATATAGTGGATTCCCATCAAAATCATAGTTGACCAAACATTAGTTGCCCCAACCCTTGTGATGGGTACTTATTAATTATATATAGAATGATAAATTATACAACACCAATATTGCTGAGTTACGCCCCGCGTGATGCAACAATTGCAGCGGAATACCGCACGAGACGTCATTCATCGTATGAACGTGCCAAGAATTGTAGAGTTCAAAAATTTTTCTGAATCCAAATCCAGAAGATCCTTGAACTCAAGAGGGAGGGAGATTAAGATCTGAAGGAGGTTGATTAACATTCATGTAAATAGAAACAAAATTCAGAGATAACTATTTGAAGATCCCATCTTCAAACCTTATGCGGTTTTATGAACACCGCAGCCTGATGATCTTTTTAGGTTCCTGATTAAGCCGCACACATGTCCGGCCTCTACAGGTATCCACACGAGGATCTAATCATCTGAGATAAGGTCTTACCGGAGTGCTAGCTCCTTGCAAAGACCTCCCATGACTATCAAATAGATTGGATGATAAAAATCTGCAGCATACCTCTTTGAAGAAAAATCCTTTCTTCTTCAACCTTGCTCACGATGGAGGAAGATGAGGGATGTAGCTTTAACCATGGATCTTCCTTTCCTTGCACCCATGGAAGAAGAGGATGAAGAGCACCCCTTGCTGCCGTGGAGAAGGAGAAGAGGAAGAAGGGGCTGACGTAAGGAAGAACACCTTCTTCCTTGGCGTGATTTGATCTCTTCCTTTGCTTCTTCTTCTTCTTTTCTTTCCAACACTTGGAGGAAGAAGAAACCTTTCACATTGCTGCCGTGAGGAGAGAGGAGGGCCTCCTCTTGCTGCCGTGGGAAAGGAAGAAGGGAAGAGGGAAGGAGGCGTGGAGAGGAAGAGGAGAACTCATACCTATAACGCCTCAAGGGTCCTTTAAATAAATTTGGGTTTAGGGCTTTTTCCAAAGTCTATCATGAGTAGGAGACAAACTTCTCGAAATAACCCATCCTTGGATAAATGCCAAGTGTCCACTTAATCAATTGATTAGAGCCTAATCCAATTGGGATTAATCCCTATGGCGTCATGCATGATAGAGTGCCATGTGGACTTTAGAGTCCGCACAAATCCTGGTTTAATCCAATTGACCCAATCATGAACCCAAATCAATTTGGGTCGAACTCAATTTAATTTGGCTCATTTAAACAGCCCAATTGCAATCCAATTGCAATCAATTCCACTTAATTTTTCTTCCATTAACTCACTAACACTTAGTGGGTTAATTCAATCTCCAATCATATTGATGATTGATTTCTATTGTGATTCAAAATCACGATTATAATAGTCTGACTAATTAAATTCTCTATTTGTGTGACCCCGTAGGTTCTATTCTGACTGGTAGTGAGACAATTAGATCTCTATCTCAATATCACTGAAGCTCCTTTCAGTGGACTGAAACTATTTCAATTCTACTCTCAGGGTTCACTGATCGCCAAGTGAATGCCTTCGAGTCTCACAATCCACTAGTGACACCTAGCAGTATGTGATGGCAACCCAGCAGAATGGAATGTCTGAACCTCTACGTGCAGTTAGCGTATGATACAGTCCCTCTATCATGGATCCCGACGTGATGGAGGTTATGGATAACTCGTCAAACTTCATTGTCTGTCATATGTCAGATTTATTCGACTTCCAGTTTGAAATATGGAAAATTCTTTTTCCAAAATACCTGACCAAAAATTTATCGAACTCAATCTCATAAATCACATAGGATCACTCTTAATCTATCAAGGTCGATAGATTCCATCTAGATGCAACCCTATTTCGAAATGGACTTACTGCAGCCAATTCGTACTACAAGGACCCGAATGGCTAGGGCCCAAGTTCACATGCTCGTCAAACTACAGCAACCTCACAGTGAATAGCTGAGGCATCGCAGGTCAAAGCACCAGTCATACAACTGCAGCATAAGTAGTCACTGACGAGTGGATAGACATCCATGTGACTACTTTCTTTGGTCACGCTCAGTACCTTGTTCTCTAACAAGTACTGGCATAATCACTCCAGTGTCTCTATACCGTGGACTCGAGACTCGTCCATCTGACTAAGTGATGTGTGCACTAATCTCAGCGGATCGATCACCGTCCCTCGTGATGGATCCATCGATCAGGAGCATTTAGAAATTAATCCCTAATGACACATGCCTCAAATTCTCAACTCTTTGAGAATATGTGTCATCATCTATTAATTTCTTGGACGATTCATGGATACATACAAACATGAATGAAAAACAAATTGCCCAATCTTATTTATTAATAAGAGTCAAATTAAAAATTTATGTCCCAGATTACAAATATGCATCAGCCACATTGGCTTCTAGAGCATACTTCTAGCTAAGGTTCGCCGTACCGGTACCGAACCCCGTACCGGTGCCGCACTAGCATAAGCGTACCGAATGTCGGTACGGTACGGTATGCGGTACGTCAGGCGTACCGACACTGGCGTACCGATACCGGTATCCATTGGTACGGGTACGGTACGCCCGGTACCGACCTGTACCGATCGGTACAGCATACCATGAATCTAGCAAATATAACAATGTTTTATTGGACAAATGTTATCCAAATCACTGTTATAAAATCACTTTTATAAAAAGTTAAATAAAATTGAATCTTGAAATATTATTATAATTGTAAATACCATTATAATAACTATTGTCCTTTTTTCTATTATTAGTAAGGTTGCAAAACGGTTGGGTTGATCAATGACTCAACCACCTGACCCACCACATTTTTGGAGACCCATGGGTCGGGTTAGGGCTCAAAAAATTGGATGCATGTTTTCTGATTTGAAGCAACCTGACCCAATTGGATCAAACACGACCTGAAAACCCAAATTATATAAAACCTCATTTTCATATCTTTTCAATTCACTAAATGAACCTTACTTAAACTAATTCTATTTGTTCATCTCAATAACCCAATCTCCTCACCTATTTTCACATAATTATATTTAAATATTCATTGTTTGTTTAGGTGGATTCTTATTTGTAATATTAAGTATATAAATATTTATTTTTAAAAAATGTAGCTTGCAAACTTGTACTAGGTTGGGTCTGGATTTTGGATTATCTTTTCTGACTTGATCCAACCTGACCCGACCAATATAATATCCAGGTTTAATTTCATCAACAAAAAATAGACCAATCTAACCCAACTGAATCCAACCCGACCTGAAAACCCAAAGTATATAAAACCTCATTTTCTTCACCCCCAATATCTTTTCAACTCATCGAATGAACCTTTTTAAACTAATCCCTCTTCGTTCATCTCAATAAGCTCGTCTCCTCTTACCTATTTTCATTAATTATGTTTAAACATTCATTGTTTGTTTAGCTGGATCCCAATATATAATATTCTCAAGTATACAAGTATTTATTTTTTAAAATTGTTGTATATTAGCAGTGATCACTTTCTTGGACAAATTATAAAAAAAAGCTTTGGAATGGAAATTCATATTTAAATTGGCTTTGTAGTTTATGTAAAATTTTAATAATTTTATATTTAATTATCAATTGCAATATTTTAGTTATAAAATGATAACTAAATGCTTGGCCTAAACTGTAGAGCCGACTTGGCTCAGTTCAAACCTGCATCAAGACATCTCGGGTTAGAGAATCGCAATACGCAATATCAGCACAAAACAACTGCTCTATTGTTATGGCGTATATGGATCACGAAGGTCTGGGTCACGCTCACGAACGTCAGAATCAGGCTCTCGATCACTACTCTCAGAATCTGGATCTCGACCGAAGCAAGCAGTTTGATACCCAGCGGATCCCGCAGAGCCAGTAGCGTAGCTAGAAGTTTTTCCTTTCTTTGTCGCCTTACGCTCATAAAATAAGTCACGGCTGGCATATCCAACCACAGAATGAGCTCTTTCAAGATACCATTATCAACAGTTGACCACCTGGAGTCTTTACAAAGAGACTTTCTGTGGTCAAATGGGAACTGGAATACGAATGAGATCAGAGACGCCATCATTGGGGCAAACGATGCAATAGCTTCGGTGAGAGCAAAGCCCAAAATGGCATAACCATCTAGGTCATAGTTGACCCAACCCAATATGATTCATCCATTAGGTCTAAAATCTTTTCCATAGGCTCAACCTAACCCAATCCGATCAACAAATGTGTTGGATTCGAGCCCTAAATTAAGATCCAAACATGAAACTATGTCAGGTCGAGGTCAAGCATCCCACAGTCTGACATGACCCATTTGCAGCCCTAATTATTGGAGAGAGACCTAATGTGATTATAACGGCGATTAATTTTAAACCATGGATCTATGGTCACCAATGCTCGAGTTAACTGCTCCCTTATAATATATTGCTGAAGTAACAATGATAAAAAAATCAAACAAATTCTAGGCCTAAGGCAAAACTCTTACATCGGATCTTTAGTATGGAATCATCCCAATTGATGTTTTGGTGTTCCGATTGGTGGTAAGCACGGGAGCTTGGGCCACTCTTATGGCGCCATGTTATGCACCATATTAGATTGGTAACTTATAATTATTTGATAAAGGTCTTAACCACATAAATTTTTTAAACTTGAAGTTAAACTATAATGGTTTCTGGCTCCCTTCACAATGTTGTACTAGCAATTAGACACATGCAATGCATATTAAAAAATAAAGTAAAACAGTTTAAAGGATTAAAGGATAGGAGAGAGAAAATATGTGGATTACAAAAGGAGTATCGATGTTTTTATGCCTATTTTAAATTTAAAAGAGTTTAGTTGTGTAACAACTCAGGACCTTATCCAAAATGGCTAGACGGAAGGTATTATTTGGGTTTCTCGATCCTGTATAAGTACCCAAGATCTATCTAGCAAATAACCGATGTGGAACTAAACATACGCTCGTACAGATCCTTACATACTCCCTCCGTTTAAGCCCTAACGTCCTCATCAAGCTAAGGGTTCAAATCCATTCAAATCTAATTACAAACACTACGATCGGCCCATGGTCAGCCTCAATAAATTCGTGCTACAGTGTCCCCTAGTCCACATAGATTATGGGCCAGGTCCGCTCTGAAACCATTTGTAACAACCCAGGACCTCACCTAAAATGGCTAGCCGAAAAGTATTATTTGGATTCCTTGATCCTTTATAAGTACCCAAGATCTACCCAGCAAATAACCGATGTGAAACTAAACACACGCTCGCATGGGTCCTCACAATAGGGATCCGAATAAGAGATGAGTAGAGATCATTTAAATAAAGTCCATTTGATGTGAGAAACTATGTAGATAAGAGAGAGCGCAGAAATAAATACAGTACACGAGGTTTATATATTTGACTTCTTACATATTTTTCCATGGATATTTGCACAAAGATGACTCAAGAGAATTCTTGTCACAAAATTTGACGGATGGAATCTAAATAGCATATTACTCTCATGTAATAATATAGTATAGGTATAAAATAATGGAAATCATCGTAGTTCTTATAATTCAATTTTTTGCATCAACAATCTGTAACAACGTAGGACCTCACCTAAAATGGCTAGCCAGAAGGTATTATTTGGGTTCCTTGATCCTGTATAAATACCCAAGATCTACCCAGCAAATAACCGATGTGGGACTCAACACACGCCCGCACGGATCCTCACATACTCCTGCCGTTCAAGCCCTGACGTCCTCGTCAGGCTAAGGGTTCATATCTATTCAAATCTAATCACAAACACTATGATTGGCCCGTGGTCAGCCCCAATGGATCCGTGCTGCAATGTCCCATAATCCACATAGGTTATGGGCAGGTTTGCTCTGATACCATTTGTAACAACGCAAGACCTCACCCAAAATGGCTAGCCGGAAGATATTATTTGGGTTCCTTGATCCTGTATAAGTACCCAAGATCTACCCAGCGAATAACCGATGTGGGACTAAACACACGCCCGCACGGGTCCTCGCACAAGCCCTCCAAAAGAGATTGTACAACCATAAAAAGATAAATATTTTCATCACAATTTTATCAAATGAACAATGATTGGGAGAATAGCACTTATTTTTTATTATAATATTGTTATAATTGTTATTATTTTAACAATAAAAAATAGGATATCATATATTGTAGGAAAATTTCAGTGGTTATAACCATCATACAATCAACGACATTATCAGTGGTGGAATAGAATGACATTGCTATTGAGACCATGTTTGCGATAAGACTAACACCATGGATTGATTCAGTTCCAACCATCTCACTATTATTTGATGCTAATACCGTTCCATAGTGGCCAATGTGTTCCCATCCAAGGAATGCCTTCTCTAATTTAGTGACCACAAATGGTTCTAAGGAAGGGCAAAATTGGAATTTAACATTTGTCATTTGCTATGTGGAGGCCTAGGTCAATTGGCGCAGATTACGATGAAATTGTATGTCCGGGCAGAAATCAGATAATAGGACTGAAGTAGGAATAGATAAAATGATGAAGGGGAAAAGAGAAGGAAAAGGAGTGAAAAGTTGAGGTCCAAAGGATCTCCAAGAATATGCTTTAGTTACTTTATATAGATATATAAATAACAGAAGTATTCAGAACGCCAACATTGTCCATAGTGCATTGAAGGGATTTTACTAAAAATCTTAGTTTGGTATACTTATTTGGATTTAACCATCTAATTCACAATATCTAGTGATATCTATATACTATTATTACCTCTACTTTTGCAATTAGACCTAATTTTCACAAGTATGACTAGTTTGTGAAACATTGTTATATAAATTAATTACAAGGTGAACAAACCTTAGCAGCTCCTGGAAGATTATTTCCACTGATTGAGGAGTATTGATCAACACATGAAGCAGTTGTGGATAACGAATGATATTTCTCAGAGTACAGAGTATGTGCTTCAAGACTTCCTGATCAGGGACCCCACGATTGAGCGAGTGGATTTGCTTTAGTAAAATGTTAACTGCACCAGCAGACACCAGTGTTTCACAACATATCTGCGAAACCTCTGTAGCCATATCTGTGTTCACACATTATGAAAAATGCAGAACCTCAGTTTTCCAAAATGAAAGATCTTCAATGCAATGATACGACAGAATAATAACATGCTTATTGTATAAACCATGTATTTATAACATACTTTTCAAAAAAAAAGGCAAGGAAATACAGCTTTGAACTTGAGAGAGACTTATATTGGAGCTCATTTAGATGACCAAAGTGCATATGCACTACCCAGACACATAATACAGGCGCAAACTTGTAAGAAAACATATTTCAAACCCAGCAAATGCATTTTGGCTTCTTAGGAAAACAAATCAGCAGACTGTATAGTATGTACCATGTGAAAAAATGGATAGTTGGAGAAAAAGCTTGGAGAAGCCAGGCATATAGCACGCACTAAGTTCTTCTCAAAGCAACAATCAAAATTGGTTTATGCAATACAATTACCAAAGCTATAACTTATAACCACACCTTCCCTAGACATAAAAAAGAAGCCAATATACTAAACATATAGTATTTCTCCAGAATAGTATAAACATGTCAAAAGACACCCTGCAGGATTCAATAAGGTCCCCCCTACCCGAGGGCACAGGTACCAAGTAAGGGTGCACAAGAACACATCAACCCACTCATTCTCGAGCAAAGCATGTTGCTACTACATGATCCTCGCAGTTTCACCATAACTTTTGTAGTTCCCACATGTATAAACAAATGACAAGAAGATTGATAGAAACATAAAATGTATAAAACACAATAGATGTTAGTAAGGTGGGTAGTCTGAAATATTCTTATTGTTTATATGATAATAATAAGGAAAAACATTTCACACTCAAGTTAGAACTCTGAGAAAAACATCTGAGAATGAATTTGATGTCGTTTCTTCAAAACACACAAACATGTTGGAAATATGACAGGGAATGAATGCAAAACTTTCTTGGTTTTTTATCAAAAAGAAAGAAGAGAAGGGAAGACAAAGAAGAAACCAACTGGAAGCCCTGCAGATTAGTTTCTCAGTGGTTTCCTTGTAATTCCCATGTACTCAAACATGTCCCTGTTATGAATTCTCGTTTCCTTTCCCTTTCTCCCACCAAAGTCTAGCCACACTTGCCCGCTTCTGCCCCTGCTTCCCATTAAAGCAAGATGGCTTATACTCTAAGCAGCTAAGTAGCACTATCCAAAGAAATGTATGCAAAGTGTCAAGGACAAAAGACGACATATAATGATCTAACATGGTATAATAATATAAAAGACAGCAAATGTAAAGATCTTAATTGCAACATAACGTTCACAGTAGGTTATGCAAGCATAATGAAATATTTGGAAGCTAAATGCCATGATTATTTTTTCTCTAACGTTTACAGTACGTTTCAGAAGATGATGACACAATGACCCAGAATATTGATGTGAAGTGAAAGAAAGCTTACTCAGTGTAGCACAGGTATGTCGAATGTTACTAACGCTTCTACAACCAAGGAGTTCCGAAAGTGCAGAAACTAGTCTGTTGATTAATCGCATATCATTATCCACATTTGCAGCAGACTTTTTTATCCTGTATCGCAGCTCTACTATTTGTTGCCTTGAATTTTTCCGTGCTAGGTAACCTTTACAATAGGACTGTGAGCAAGAGATAGTTAATCAAACACCAGCACAACAAGGGAATATATGAGGAGTTTAGAATTAAAATTAGAAGGCAATATGAGACCAGAGTTCAATAAACACTCAAGTAAAAGAGCTACTAAGGCCAATAGGAGATGTTCAAATGTTTCAAAATAATTATATTGTGTTTATAACTTAAATATCAACACAATTGCCAACAGGTCAAATTTTTTTCTTTTTTTCTAATGAAAGTCCACAGATTATTTTTTGTTGCCTGAATACACAGTATGTAGTTGTACCAAAAAACACCACATTCTGTATCTCTTTTACCAGCCATGCGAACTTGATGATAAGGCAAGATATCTTATATAAACAGATTTGGGACAACAGTGGACAATGTTTAGGATATATGAAACCTTACAACAGGACCTAGCATTGCAGAATTACTGAATTAAGCCAATAAATGGATGATGGATCAAATCAAGCAAAAAAAGGAAAGACTGAAATTGTTGCATCTGGGTGGAAACAGTAGGATATAAGTGAACATCTGTGTGTCTTAGAAAAATGTTGAGTAACTGAGGTATCAAAATTCAATTTGGACCAAAATTGGCCCATTCCAGACTAAAGAGCAAAAACAGAATAGGCCTTTGAGAGCCAATCAAATTTTTTTACAAGGTAAAAAAAATCAATCTTGATTATGGTTTCCACCAAGCAGATTAAGCTTTGATGATGTAGTTTCAGCAATCTTGACAAATTCAGTCTGAGTTGAGGTGAAAAAAATAATAATAAAATCAGAAAATGTAGAATATCAGAAACAATTGCTGATAAGGATACCTAAAACAAGAAAATATGTATGATATCATATAACAGAATATCGATCTTAGCATGTAAAGATTTAGTTCTATTACATTGGAACTATTAAAAAATCTAAAATATTAAGAAATGAAAAGGAAATGTTAGAATACATGCTTCAATATCCTTTTAAAGTAACTTAATTGTACTATGACAAAATAAAATATAACAATTCAAACAACAGAAATATGACCTAATGAGGTATGAGCTGTAACCATATTTAGAAAGAAATAAGAGAAATTAGCCAATCCATATCATCATGAAAATTGCAAGACTACCATTAGAATTAAAAGTTTTCTGTCTGATCTGCAGATTTGAATATAAAGGTGATTGATCTACAAAATCGGTTATAATGGAGATCAGAAAAATACTATCAAAAGTTCTCAAGCTTCCAGACCTAAAACTTAGGTTGCATTTGGCATCACTTCCCCTTTTCTGTTTTCAGTTTTCATGAAAACTAAAACAGCTTCTTTTTTTTTTTCTTGAAAACCAAAACCAAAACTTGTTTGGTAGTCTCTTGGTTGTATTTGGCAGCAGTTGCAATGGTGTTGGCAACTGTGGCAGCCAGCAATTGACGGCAGTGGCCGACGGTTGCGACAATGGTGCCAGTGCACTACAAGGGCTGGTGGCAGCAATGGTGACAGCAACAGGCAGCAGCGGGGACTGCTCGGGGTGGCTGTGCCAAGGGCAACATATGTGGTGGTGATGGCCATAGGTGGTTTTGGTTTTCAAAAGGAGGTGAACCTGATTTTTTTTGTTTCTACAATTTCTAGAAACTAAGAACGGAATTTTCAAAAATTGAAAATGGAAATTGGGTTACCAAACACCATTTTTGCCTTCTTTCTATTTTTTTGAAAAAAAATAACTGAAAATTGAAAGTGATGCAAAACAGGGCCTATGGTTCTTTAGCTGTTTGGAAATCTTTGAAAAGAAAAGGAAAGAAAAACATTCTAAAAAGGAAAAATCTGATTCTTCTTTTTTTGATTGTTTAGCTTCTCACCATCCAACAGCTAGAAAATTGGATCTCTCCAAAAGTTTTAATTTTCGAAGATCTTTTCCAATTAACCAACTTTAGCAAGACTTGAGCTCAAATCTCACAAAATAGAACTTATCTAACAAGTCGCTTTCAGGATCCTAAATCAACTACAAAAATCAGCATTCTCTTTCCCGCAAAAATCTATCTGAAAAAAAGAAAAAAATCTCCACACACTGTGAACTATAACCTTTTCCTTGAATTGCATTCAACTAACATCCAAAAGCTTCAAATTTCTCAAAACTTGCACAACTTGAGTAGATGTTAGATAAAGGGTTTCTAGAAATCACAACTGAGAAATCCTTCACTGCCACAACTCTTGATGAGCTTGCTCTCGTCGCCTAGCTAGTCTAAGCACATTCTGTGAAAGAGCTGTTCTATAGAAGCAATCAATACCAATTTCTGGAGATGCCCTACTCCTTCTGATGATTGTTTATTGTGAATCCGTTCGACATATATGCCTTCACTCGGGGCCATCCAAAAAGCAGAGAAATGAAGAAGTGACGTCCAAGCCCGTGGTCGCAATGTCGCCTCCACGCAAGCCCTCGGTCACCAAGCCGACCTCGTCCGCTTGGAAGGACACAACCCCGGCCAGCCTTCCGGAAGCCTATAGCTTAAGGCAGAACTTACAAGCTTCTCACCAACCTCAATTGTAAGCTTAATTCGAAAGACAAAACTCAACAGACCAACTACCAAATGCGGAATGACGGTCGTGAGCCGGTCCTGATGGAATTCCTAGGCGGGAAGGTGGACAAGGTGGCGGTAACCCTCTTTATCTGGCGTAGCCTTTCGAGTGAAGCGGGCCTATTCGCTTCGTTGTCCAAATAAGCCTTTCACTTCACCGAGAGATCAAGGCTCCTCTTCGTGGCAATAAGAAGTTGGTCTGGTTGGCTTGCTTGCCAATCGATGGAATAAATGAATTAGCAGCCAAGATGACATGAACTTACAGACATACACTTAATATGGCTCTACAAGTCAGATTTAACCAAAATTTTAAAATCATTTTCATTTTGAAACCAGTTTTGAGGGGAAAAAACAATACATTTGGTTTTGAAGTTTCAAGTTTCAACCATACTTGCAGTTAATCATATTCAACAAACAAACCATCCTTCCTAACCCTTTTTTCCATTCATTAAGTTAGAAGCGCATACTATTCTACCACCAGAAATCCCACAGTTCAGTTCATATCATCTTTGATCTTTGACCCCCCCCACCCATTGTTTTAAATCATTTCACACAAAAGTGAGCCACAATATCAAGGATTACTTTCAATTTGTTGGGCACGCCAAAACCACAAGTTTACCCACTTTGTACTCAAAAAGTGCAACTTTTATCATCCCCAATCATTGTTCCAAACATAAACTATAAACTATCAAGGTAGCACCTAGCTTCACCATGTACAGACTTAGCTACCATATGCACTGCATATAGAGTGCCCAGATGGCTCAAATAAGCCTAGATGCTTTCACATGCAACCTGGCCTTCGATGAACTGCTTCCATGCAGGCAAGATGGGTTAGGTGGTGCTGAGAAGAAGAGGGGACATGGGGCTGCGAACCTTCAAAAGTAACTATCAACGAGGGATAGCAGCTAGTTGACAAAGGACCGTGTACAGCAACAAGAGCATCGCAGTAATAATCAAGGTTATTCTTTTGCTTATTTTTTCTGAACCCTCTGCCTCTCTGCCTTTTCTCCTTGTCTGCGGTTCCACATTCATCCTGCCTCCTTCGCTTCCAACCTTTTACGACCTCCTCCTCCATCTCCTCTTCCTCCCCTCCATATCCACAACTAACTCCTTTGGCCATTGTCCCCTCCTCTTCCTCGTCTCTGCCCCTCTCCTCTGACCTCCGCACTCCCCTCCTCTCTGTTATCTCTTTATTGGCCCATCACAATCTTGCCCCTTTGTGATGTTTTGGAAGTACACATCAGTCACAAGGGGGAAAAATTCTTGCTTAACAAAATCTCAATCTATGATCTGAAATAGGTTCTTAGGTTCTAATTGGATTAAATGTTTTTATGTTATCTTATTCTTTTGAGGAAAAACTTACATTAAGCTATTGCTCCCAACATAATCTGATGTTTCATTCACCCCAAAACCCATTTCTAAGCTTACATAAATACATCAAAAACAGATAAGTTGTAAAAGATTGTCAAGAAAGGTAGAGCAAGTATCAAAAAATGATACATACTTGGATTACTACAATGCGATGCTTATCTTGACATGCTGCTTGCCGAGCAATCCAACCACGAACATAAGCTTGAATAAGAACCACTGACCTTTTCCTTGATCTAATAAATAGAATATTTCTCCACCATCTCTGCAGTTTGAGTTATACCATAGATATGAATTGAATAGCATAGACATGAATTGTTTCTAATACTATTATAAACAGATATTAATCAAATTTAATACTATAAAAAAAAAGTGAAGCGAAATAAATATTACAGAACAAATTTTGTCCTACTTGAATCATGTAAATGCTGTGCTGCAGTTTATGAGCAACCCTTCTAGCACCCTGTCCACGAATGAAAGATTGAATGAAGATGGCAGACATTGTTTGGGATTTGTGAAATAAAACATGTTTCCACCATCTCTGCAATTTTAAAATTGACTGTATTACTATCTTCAGCTCAATATTCTTCCCTGGATTGGCATTGCTTTTGCAGTAAAATCCACAACGCATCCTGCCAGATCGAAGGTAAGAAGCACCTGCATGGTTTAATATAACCGTTAGCATTTAGCATATAACGGAAGCAGGTTACACATTACAGAAGTCGAGACAATAAATATTTCTGAAAAATGAATACAGAAATAGTCTACTCAACCAAATAATTGAACATAATCACTGGGGCATCAGCAAAAGGCAAACCTAACAGCTTGTTTCGAGCAAGGTGCCCTCTTGAAAATCGTTGGATTACCACAACAGCAAGTCTATATCGTATAAATGCCTTATGACCTAACAGGCAACGAATGCCTGCCTGGATCTTTACGATTGCCCCAACTTGGTTTAAAAAGCTCATCCTAATGTACCAACAACGCCAATTACTCTGGATTTTAATTGCAGCAGATCTTTGTTCCAGAAAGCAATTACGTGTAGTAAATCTTTTCCAAGCCCTCTGTATCTTGATAGCGGCCAAGCTCGGAGACTCAAGAGATTCCCATCTGCAAACAGCTTGTTTTTCTTGTAACTGAGCAAGTAAATGAACATATCTAGACCTCATAATCTGACCACGAATATGTGACTGCAAAGCAATGGCTGCTGTTGCATGGTCTGAAAAAATTATGATTTCTGAAAATACACTACACTTTCTCTGATGCCTTCCTGCAATCCAAGCCCTTACAGCTTGTTGAATAAGCAGCACAGATTTTTTTATTTGCAGAAACCGGTGCCTTTCAATTATGAACCTGACATATCGGTCATGGGTTCCTGAGTTGTTGGTAAAATAGCATGTTAGGTTCCCATGTCAAACAAAACTATAAAGGCATAATAAAGAAAAAAAAATACCAGATGATGGCTGCTGGACAGAGCAAGCAAGACTGACTGTGTTTGAACTACTTTTTGAAGTCACAAATAACCAGGCCCGAATAGCATTTTGCAAAAAGGATGTTGCCATTTTAATCTTCAAGAATTTGTTTCGTTCAATATTTCCCCTGAAGTGAGATTGAATAACTCTTGCAGCCCATTCTGGGGAAAAATAGCAATAGCCCAGGTGTCACAAGGAACAGTTTACATAACATATAAGCTGAGATAACAAATGAAAAAAAATAGGAAAATTATTAGAGCAACTAGGAGACAACCTATTCCATCAACCACAATTAAACCAATTATAGTGCAACATCAGCTGATACATATGCAATTTTGGAACCAAAGAAGAAATTGTTGACATATCTCCAACCCAATAAATACAAAAAAAAAAAATGGATCTTGTCACAGGTTTCTTATAACAGCAAGAAAGTTAAAGCAATTAACTGACAAAAAGCTATCTGCAGCAAAAAAACAACACATAAAGAGCATGGAATTTGCAAAACATCTGAATTTTGTATCCTGACATCCACAAGAATGTAAAAAGGATTATTTTTTCTTCAGTAAAACATATTGATGTTAACTCTGATGTTTCAAAAACTGACTTCTCACAGCAGATCATGAAGTATGTAGTTTTAGCACATAGGAAGTAATGTTAATGCTACAAGTAGGTATATGTATCATAAGATGAACAAATTATAAATACCGCAACTTATTAAACCAACTTGATTCCAGCACATCTTACTTAATTGATCTTTTATGATCTATCAGACATAGCTTCAGTATGTTATTTCACTTATAACATGTGCCTTAGAGTTGAACACAATACCATATATTAAACATCGCCAACTTCCTTCTTCTAGACCCTTTCAAGCCTAAAGGAACATCAGAGGGTTTTATGAAGGATATCACATTTTTTTAAGGAAAAAAAATCCTACACGGGTAAATAATTGTTTCCATTTACACTTTAAGACATTCATTAGACCAACAAATATATGAAGATCTCATTATCAATTGTTTTATTTTTCTGCATAAAAGAGAAAATGAAATAAAAGAAAATAATTGAATTGCATGACAGATCCAAACCTGCATTATCAAAATATACTTTCATAGAATCGTAAAACACGCGCTAAAAAAGGAAGTTTTGAAACAACTCACAAGTAACATCATCATAACCTGTAGACTATTTTGGGTTCACAGTGATATATGTCAGATCAGATAAATCCTTTTTCTTAAAGAATTAAAAAAAAAAAAACTTCAATGCAGCAGCAGGTCAAAACATGCCCCCCCGCCATACCCAAAAAAAAACTTTATAGAATCATCTGTGTAGATAGAACACTGAGATCGTAGATTTATTAGTGAATTATGCCCATAGTAAGAAATCATCATCATGCCATGAATTCAATTATATTATCGAGAAATAATCAAGATGAATTGAAATTTCAACAGTAAACAACAAAGCAAAACCTTCAGCATCGTATTTATCCAATGCTGCTTCTTTCAGTGGAGAGTCAAATTTCAGCGAATTTTCTCCCTGAGACTTGAATTTAGTATGTAAAGCGTCCATGGTAATTGACAGCCGAGAAACTGCTGAAGGCTTAATATCTGGAGTTTTATAATCTGAACTTGTAAATCTGTATGATCTTAGTTGATCCTAAAAGGCAGATGCAGTACCCACACAAGTTATAGTCAAGCATAATATTATCAAATCATACAAAATAACATGTGCATGGAGCCTTACCAATTTTTTCCGGTGAATGAGTTGAGAAGCAAGAAATACAAGAAGAATTATTTACACTCCGCTCGTCATAAGATGCATCATTATCTAGTATGTCACCTATCTGCAGTACCTGTGGAATACGTATAGCAGAATCAGATAAGGAAACATAAAGGAACAAATGTTCATCAAATTTAGATTCTACCCCAGGAATGTTTCCCAGCAATGCAGTTATCTTTTGCACTAAAACAAAGTTGCGAACAGCAACACTAGAATCTGTATCCCCACGCCTAATTAGTGCTTCATTGCATTCATTCTGATCATCCTGAATATCATAAGAACCCATATAAAGAATGATAAAGTAAACTGAGAAGATAACAAAAATATATCGTGAACAAGGAAAATATGTCATTACTCTCAACCTTTAGAAGAACATCTTTGAACGTCAATGCCAGAATAATAGTCAACCAGGCAGCACAGAGCTTCCCCATTAATTAGCGAAGAGAAGTTATCGACTCTGACACAATATTTCTCACAAATTACCTGTAATAAAATAAATACATGTAATACTAAAATATAAAAAATGAAAAATAACATAATAAGTAATCTGAATTTTTACTATTAAGGAATGCATTTGTTTGATAAATGGCAATATGAAAAAAACAGCGAGAGAATGATAGATTGCAGATAAAATGAAGAGATGATGTATATATGAACATATACAAATGAAGCAACTCCTATATGTCAAACTAAAGCAAGCCAGCCTGGCAATTAAATTTAACAAATTGTAAACCGGAAAAAAAAAAACAGCATCATTTAGACCTTCAAGAAAAAACTTTGGAATCACCAAAACAAAAAAGTAATAAAACCTCAATATTTTATTACAGAGAAAGATGATAAAAGGTGCATAAGAAGACCAACTGCAAATCAACAACTTCAGCATCTGATATGCCACCAAAATGGAAAAAAAAAACAACAAAAGAAACTACTGAATCTGAACTTACTGCTACTACCAAGTCAACATAAGTGAAAAATACTGAAAGAAACTGCACTAAATCACTAAATTTTGTGATTATATTCTACAACCATATTTTCTTCTTTCTGAAAAAATTTTAACTCTTTTTGCACTGTTGCAAAGTTTCTAGATCCACTTGACTGGAAAAGGAACATTCATTTATGAAAAGTACTCTGCAGCTCCTCCTAGCTCATTTCATCATCAGACTTAAGATACTATTAGCAATAAACTGCTTGAACAATAGGTCCAACTGATAATTCTTTCAGGAAAATTTAGAACCTGCAAGAATAAATTAGGATAAAGGAGGCAGTTACTTAACCAACATATACTCCCCGACCAGCATCAGTATTGTGAATATCAATAAATCTACCAATTATTTAGCATTAGCACCCAAAATTTGAGCATATGCATGATTGCACTTCAGCCTGGCAAGCAAATGAATTGGCTCATAGGCCCATGTGGACCTAATTTTCTACCTCTTTAGGCCAGGTCACCAGGACAATGCTGTTAAACTGAATCCCCTAAACTGTTAGAATTGATGAATGTTATAGTTAACAAGAACTCAAGTGGCATTTCCAGAGATCTCAACAAACAGAATATCAAAAAGACGAACAGGTTACAGAAAGAGTAGCATCATTTTCCAAAACAACCATAACAATTAAATTCAAACGGATAACTAGCTCATATTATTCAAAACAAAAAAAAAAGCCAAAGAATCAGTACTACAATACAAAGAATACAAACCTAGCAGAAATAAAAACTTCTATTCGCATAATCAAAGATCAAGTACATTTTATGCACGAAAAAAAAATCATTCCATGTGAATTACAAATGTCATGGTAATTACTGTACATTTTCAAAAAGAAAACTATACCTAGTGATCAAACCAAAATAACTAAGAGAAGTACCTTGATCCAGTCAGAAGCAAGCTCATGTTTGGTTTAGTATTGTACTTTGAGCAGTCCCTAATAATCAAAATAGCATGGAGAGTCAGAGAGATAGCACTGGAACTAAATAGATGAAATTTCTCTCTGCAGAACACAAAAGTTCTAGCTAAGTTGTGCTGGCATTACCCAATTTTACAAAAAAGAAATTCTATAATGTGTATAGTCAACATTTTTGTGTAGATAAAAGAAAAGGACACACACAAAAGAAAACACCTCCTCCAACATCTGACGTGCCCCCTAAAAGCTTCTCCTGGACCACCTTCTCCACCCTCCTTGAGCAGCAATCCCCCACCAAAAAGCAGCAATTGAGGACACAAGCAGAGCCCCATGAGGGGAGGGATTTCTAGGGTTTTGGTACATGGAGAGGTTGGGATTTCGTGATGGCAGAGAGAAAGGAAGGAATTGTGGCAGTTTGGATAAAGGGGCTGGGTTAGGGGTGCAGAGAGGAGGGGAGTGGGGCCGTGGTGGAAGCCTGCAACAATGAGGACAGGAATCTAGATGGTGTGGAGAAAGGTGTTAGGGTTTATGCATAGCAGGAGAGGAGGAAGAGAAGGTGGAGGAGGGGTGGGGGTTGGATGGGTGGTGTAGTATTACAGAGTTGAGAGTTCCATGTTTTATTGAAAAGTGAAAGGAAGGTTTTTTTCAGCTTTTCGGCCTTTTCACCCAGATCATGACATTAGTGCTCAAAAACAGAAAAGAATAGTGATAGCAAACAGGCTTTTGTCTCAGTTTCATGTTTGTTTGCTTTGGAAGGCAAATAACAGGAAAAAATGATGATCCCAAACATGGCCAAAAAACAAGGGGTATCTCTTCTCCTCTATGGAAAGAGAGATCAGAGGGTGAATTAGATCAGGGAAGGAAAAGAGGAAGAACTCCAAGGGCTTCAAGCACACTCATTACCATTAGCTGGATCAAAAGCATTTTTTTGCCCGCATATGGAGCTAATATTAATAGTTGCTATAGCAGATAAAAAATGATTAGATGTATATATGTTTTTTCTGTAATTATAACCAGTGAAAAGAAAAAGATTGATTGTTGTTCGATGGATATACATGCAAATTAAAGTACATAGAGAAATAGAAGATGAAACTCAACCTGCATTCAACATAATTTTCCACTTAGGAAACATGAACGTACCATATCAAAGGCCTTATCTTAATTATTTCCTCAACCAATAAAGGTTCTCTCTAATTAAACAAGGGGAACCTGCAAACGTATGCAGTCAAACTTTCATAATATATTAATTTTTCAATATGAAAAACTAGAGAATCATCTTCCAAGAGACAAATAATATGGTCTACAAAGCCAACATGCTAATGGACCAGATGAGTAATTCTGCAACCAGCTGAAGGGGAGATGATAGTAAAGAAAGGTAAGAACAAAAATAGGTGCCAGTGTTCATCATGGTAAGAATCCATGGAGTGCTGTTTTAAGCATTATATAATTTTCATCTTGGTATATAACTCGATTTTCAAAAGATGTCTTCATTTGTTCTCCATTTGCTAATCCATTTTGCTTCATTAATGAGCTATGGATTTGCCTATCAAATCATGGGCTCAAGTCCCAAGCAGAAAATTTTCTTTTCAGAATCTAAAGTATATTACGAAAATGAAAACAGTTTTGAGTAAGACTATAATGAGAAAGTATCTACCAAAAGACAGAGAAAAGGACAACTGCCCTTACCATCATCACACACACCAATACATTCATATCATTAAGAAGCATTTAACCTTATGATATTCTTTATTACCTGTAATTCCCCCTAAAAAATAATTGTATTATCTATTATATTTTTAGACTGAAATATAAAATAATTTTAAAAATATTATTATAATATTATATAATTTAGTAACACTATTCTATAATAATAATATGCAATATAATCAAGGTAAGCAGAACTGTCTGAACCGGACGGTTCCGGCCAATCCAAGCCGTACCGGTGGCTCACCGGTATGGTTCCAGCAACGGAAACGAGACCCGTTGCCGAAGCTGGAGAAGAAGAAGGAAAAGAGAACGAGCGGAAAAGGAAGCAGAGAGGAGAGGTAGGACACCGGAGGAGGCCGTGAGGGGGCGGCGGATGCCACGGCCACTTCTTCTGTTTCGAACGAAATAGGGAAAGCAGCCTCGGCTTCACTTTCCGCAGACTCGACCGGCCTCCATCTCCTCCAGCCTCCCTCCCTCCCCTTCTCTCTCTCTTTTCTCTCTCTCACAGTATCGTCCCTCTCGGTACAGGCCCGACACAACTTGACTGAGTCGTCCGCCGAGCCGGTACCGATTCCTCCAACCTTAAATATATAATAATATTATATTATCATATTATTTATAATATTATTATATCATTAAATAATATAGCAATATTATAAAATAGACTTAGCTATACCCGAGTAGATCTCCACTCAAATTTAGTCAACCTAGATCAGACGATGGAGGTCTTACATTGATGATCCAAACCATTGGATATGATCTACTATGTCCAGCATGAATCACATCCAACGGCTTGGATCCCCAATGTAGGACTCTCATTGTCCGATTTAGACTTAACCAGATTTAAGTGGAGAACCATTCGAGTATAGCCAAGTCTAGCTCATAATATAAAAATAATATTATTATATTCATATAATAATATAAAATTATTATTTATTATATTATCCAGATTAAAAATAAAATAAATAATTTATAAATTAAAAATATTTTGTGATAATAGTTTTTGATAATATAAATAGCTAGATAATTGAAAAACTATCCAATATCCTTATTGTTATTTCTTGATACTAAAAGCACTCTCTCAATTTGGTTACCAAACAGATGTTAAAGTTCAGAGCACTTCAAAAATATAGTTATCAAACAACAACAACCTTTATTAAAACTCTACTACTGGAAGCTCTATATCTCAAAGCTATACAGACAAAGGCTCTATTACCTACATCAATGCCAACAAGGACAGTGTCCTTCAGCCCTACTATTCTACTCCGACAGTAATCTTGGCAACAAATAATGTCAATGTAGAAGCAGACTATGAAAGGATTTTGACATATTTTGTAATAGAAGAGATTGCACCAGTCTGACAGAAAATATCCTATCTAAATGGAATGATAGTATATGTAACTAGTATGACAAAAATAAAATACAAAAAAACCTGCAAGTGAACAAACATATTCCAAAGGATGGAAAGAGTTAGCTCTTTGTCCCCATTGACAATATCTTCTGCTACTATCTGAACTCCATCTCCATCAGATAATGGAACCCCACCCTGCTTAAGATACTGCATGGCAACACTGCAATTGTGCAAATTCTTTTTACGAGTATCCGAGGAGCCATCACTTTCTGCCCATGTAAAGACCACCATAGTGATAAAAGCTAAAGAAAATTTAAATTACAAGTATAGGATATTTATTAGGTAGCGCACCGATAGTACTGATGCATCACATTGCAAGAGCTGAATGGATCTGCAAAGCAGTATTCATCTTGCAGATCTTTGAATAGATTTCTCACATTGAAGTGATATTCAGAAAGCGAACTGCAGAAATGATTGATTATGAATTTCAGTCCTGCTCATAAAAGAAAAATCCACAGCTCAAGGATATATGACTCATAGGAAATAGCATATGTATAACAGTACCTTGATAGTTTACTTTATATCCCAGAATAACAAGGTGTGCAAGAAGATTACCTTCTCCATGCATTACCTCTGACAAGAACTCTGAAATATATAAGGAAGAAAAGGAAGCAGTCAAGGCATAAAATGAAATATTAATTGCAGATAGACAAACGTGTTATTGTTTAAGACTTACCATGGATAACTTGATGGCTCGATTTTATATGAGAATGAGGGCAAAATAATAAAGAGAACCACATCAACACCATCAATTCCATATTTTAAAGGAAGCAAGCTTTCGCATTTAGCTTTGTCAAGGGAAATTAAAGCAATAAAAGCCTCTTCAAAATGATATTTCCCAGAGCTTCAAAGTAACCTGGCCTATAAAGGCCCTCACCAGCTTATTATAAGCATATGATTTTGCAATGCCCATGTGTGCAAAGAATTGCTTCTCTATGATCATCTTTAAGAAAGATCCTCCTGATCTGATTTCCCTTCATCATTCAAGCAACAAGGAATCACCACCAAAAACAATATGCAAACCAATGCAAGCCACATCGGATGATAACACATAAGTACTCTAATCGCTTTTCTCACACCTAAATCAGTTACGACTGGACAATGTGCCTTCATCTTCAATCTCCTTTCATCTATATTCTGAGAGGTAAATATTAGCCAAAACTGGATCCAGGGATAAATTTCGTGAACTAAAAGAAATGCATCTTCAGCTAAACCTTTTGCTTTATTACTTGATCAAATTGTGAGCAGTTGGACTACCAAGTTTGAGAATTTGGAAAAAGTTGTATGGACAAAAGGATATAAGCTAGAAGCTTCAAGGCTTGAGAGCCAAAAGACATGTTGTACTTATAAAATTCTTAAAAATTGATACATTTAAATATGTATCTGAGTGAACATTTTCTCTCCGGGCTGCTTCTAAAATTATTAAAAATCAATACATTAAATATGTATCTGAGTTAACACTTCTACTCCAGGAGTTGTAATTCTTTTTTTAGAGACTAATAAGTAGCAAAGAAAATAACAGAAATTAATATTCGATTATAAATTGAAAGCAGCGGCTACATTCTCAACTTATAATGGTTAGGAATCAGATGTGCACATTGTGTTGCTAGACATGAATTCTTGCAGGTTGCAGTGTACAGGAAGCCTTCAGAATGATCAACAAATTTCAATGGATGCAATGTCACCTGAAAATAGTATCTTTTATTGCTGTTCAATCTATTAAGCTATATATTATTCAAACTGCATTCTTTACTGGCAAAGATTTTCCAACGTATTAGATCATACAGTAACAATATGCGCATATACAGATATGATCAGAACCAGACTCCTCCCTCCCTGGAAGCACGTCCCTATAAAACTCTAAAGATCTTCATCAGAAGACATTTTATTCAAATATTTACTTCTTGGATGAAGAAATAACTGGCTCTGAATCAGAGAGAGCGATGTTATTAAGCATTCCCCACAAAGAAAACCCATTTAAAAGATCATTATCTCGCATGTGATTCAAGATCTTAAAGAATTAATCGAAAGAGCCACAACAAGCCTTATATTCTACTAAAATCTTATGCAAAACTGCGACCTTAGAGTATTCATATTACTAACGCCAAATCCTAAAAACAACTGTCTCGCCAAAGTTCATAACCGTGATGGAAAAGACTTACCTTGCAAACTTGGCTCATCATCGTGAAAACCTCAGTGCGACCTTCTGGCTTATATACGCTTCCATCCTCTCTTTCATATCCTCGAAGCTGCAGATCCTGCAACGATGCCTTCAGTGACGAGAGCCTCATGAGAATGCCTTCTCTGTCCCATCATCAGCAAATGGACCCTTCCACAAGCCAATCCCGCTGCCCGCTCGCTCCTCCACCTCACCACTCACTCCCACCACCACCGTCCAACTCTCACGCTTTCCATTGGCGCCAGACTGTCCTGCCGATCATCAACCAGCACCATGATTGCATCCGAAGATTTAGGGTTCTTGAAGAGAAAGTTCAACCAGGCGAGACGGATTTCGAGAAGGATATCAGGGCTTTCTCGCGGCGGATCTGGGCCTTCTGGGAGGACTTGACTGCTCGAGTTCCAGAGCTTTAAAGCGGCGGCGGCCTTGTCGAGTGGGGGAGAACGGCGGAGCGCGGCGCGGAACGTGGATGGGAGGAGGGGCCGAAGGAGGAGGAGCCGTGAAGAAGACGCAAGAGGAGAATGGATCAGGGTTAGGTTTGGCAAGCAAGACGGGGTATTGTAGTTGGAGACGTCACGGAAGAAGGGGAAGGTTGGGGCCGACGCGGACGGAGGCGAGGCCGTCGTCCCGCTCCGCCCGCTGGCGTCGCTCCATGATCTCGTTCTTTGCGGGTGGAACGGTGGGAGACTTGAGGAAAGGAATGTGTTTCTTGGACTTTCAGGACGCCATGGGCGGGAAATACCATGGATGAACTTTGAAACGGAGGGCACGTTAAGTAATTTGTCGGTTTGTCTGAGCCTTTATATAATGCCAAGGGCCGCAAGCGTCGGGTTGGTTGTTTGGTATGACCCGATTAAGGAGCATCATTTGATCACAGCATATATAATTCGCTTGAAAAGGGATTTAAAGGTACTAGTTGCAACAAATCCAGCCATTTAGGTGGAGATGGGCTTAGACAAATTAAAAGCAACGCCTTCATAAGTGTGATGCATTGAAATGGAAATGTCATTGGTTTGGGTTCTACTATTGAATCTTTTTCTTATCTAAGACCCAAGGACCTTTTTTCCTCAAAAAAAAATTAAAAAAGAAAAAAAAAATGAAGGACATTCAAGGACTGTTACAAGAGTATTTGATTCATAAGGACAAAGTAAGAAAATAAGAATTCCACATAGTTGACAGAAGAGGAGCACTGTCTGTGATGGTGAATCCATTCGTGCATGTATCAATTGCAAGCAGTGGGTAATAATAAATGGCAATATATAACGAGGTGGGTTATTAATGCAACGGCAAAATTGCTTCATTAAGATTTAACTTTTACTGATTTAAAACATGTAAACATTCTCTTTATACACAAAAATAAAACTGCGTGCATCTAACCGTTCCCAAATCCCGCAATAGTAGAAGCATTGGAATACCCTTTCAATATTTATAAGATAAAAGCCCGTTTAGTATATTTTTTCCTATTTCTTTTTTTTTAAATAGAAACACAAACTCCAATGAAAAAAAATTATTGCTCTCTTTCTATCCTTTTGAAAGTAACTTCCATTATTTCTTAAAAAAATATTTTATCTCTATTTTTTTAAGTAATTTTTTCAGACTTCCTTCCCTCCATGCATCCTAACTCTCGTGTGTCCAAACTCCCCTCAGGGCTCGTTTGGTTCGCGGAAAAAGAAAGGGGAAAAGTGTGGTCAACGGGAAAGTAATGATATGCCTCTTGTTTGGTTTGAGTTTTCAAAAGAGAGAGAAGGGAAAGTTGTATTCCCATGGGAATGTGATTCCCACATTTCATGGGAAAGTCTTTCCCATGAGAAACATGGAAAAGTTATTTTTCCATGAGGCGGGAATCACTCCATTTTTACTTTTTCCCAAAAAGTCCCTTCAGCATTAAAGAAGCATTAAAGAGGCATTAAAAACCTAATTTCTATTAAAGGCATAATAGGAATTATATATAACTTTCCTAGGAAAGTGGATGGCCAACCAAACATAAGCACCTTGGAAATTTGTCACTTTTCCATAGTCAACCAAACATGCCAAAAGTACTTTCCTAGGCATTCTCTTCCTAGGAATTTGTTTCTCAGGAATCATGTTCCTAGGAAGGAAAATGCTTTCTGCGAACCAAACAAGCCCTCAATGTTTGAACTCACCTTAATTCTCTGTCCATTGGACTTCCTTTCCAACTCCAACCAATGTCTCTGGTGACTTCCCATCCCACCCTCTCCACTCCAACTCCTACTCGTCCCCAACCTTGGTTTGCACCTTCTCCAGCTGCCCCATGCAATGGACGTCAACTTTGCCAAGATCGAGCACATCCTCAAGTGTCTCTTCCTTGTGCATCCATCTCTAGGCCCATTTGCAAACAATATTTTCTTAGTTCCGTTGTTAAAAAAAATAGTGACTATCAAAAACGTTTATGTTATCAAAATTTAAAAAAAATAGAAATAAAATTTTTGTTCGGAAATTATTTTAAAAAGAAAAGTGAGAGCGATGTCAAATGCAGCTCAAATATTTAGGGTACAAGTTAGGGATGCATGACATAAGGCGCGTGCAAGTATTTTTGCTAACAAAATCGTTAAGCTTAATAAATGTGATGCCAAAAATAGCCTCACATGCATGGCCACCCATCTATCACTCATGGAATCCTAACCCATCTGTCACTCATTGAATCCTAGATGCCGTCCATTGCAGTGGCTTTTCCCTCCTTGGCAACTTTGGAGAGCAAACACATTGCAGCTGGTAGCTGAGACTTTAGAATTAAAAAGGATAATGCCTTCCTAATAAGGACAAGGGGCAGGCATGTACAATTATAAACAGATTCTGCTGGGAATTCTGAAGAATTTCTGCCAATAAAATTCAACTTAACTAAATTAAGGGAACGAATTTGTGCTAGGTTATTAACTAGGTTACAAGGGAAATCATTTATAATTAATCTTTTCTTCTTTTTGAGATTAATCAACTGTTATTGAATCAGAACAAGCCTAGGTCTTCAAGCTAGTCTGAGAAAGAGAGGTCATCCAAGTCTGAATGATATAGGAATAGGAGAGCCACAGTAAGGAAGAAAAAGAGAGGAAGACGATCGCATAGTTCCGAGCCCGAGGGCAAGACCTCATGTCGTATTCGATTTTCTTTATTGTCCCAGCCATACATAAAGAGATTAACTATTACCACTAAATGTAAGATAGCAGAACATGATAACCAGCAAATAATCATGCCATTTTTAACCATCTAAAAATTTCAGCTTTAAGATTGAGTAACAAGCATGCTCCTGTCATTGCTAATCTGATATGTCTCTACAAAGTTTTGTTATCACAACATTGCTAAGTAGACTAATGTCTAGAAAGTTTAGTTATTACAAGATACAGCAAGCACCAAGTTAGGAAGGGTAGCACCGGAAACCAGTAGCTTTGGGGTGGAAAAGGGGTTGGAGATAAAAATCATAAAAAGTGTATAATGAAGGTGTGGCTCTGTGATGAAAGCAAGGCAGACCCAATTAGTCCCATTCAACTGCATCTGGTTTGCAGGAGAACTAATTTCATGGAAGATGCAAAAGAGAACTTCACATCCTGTGCTTCCAAAAGCACATCCAAACAGTAACTGACACAGTGAGATCTCTGAACCATGCTGCAATTTCTGAACTGTTAATTCTGATCCATACCCACATTCGCAGATAAAGATGAATGAGCTTGGCTCCAAAAAAAATGCCTTCTAGTTCATTAAAAAATACTAGCCTTCCTACCTTCCAATGAGGCTAAGCCATCTCATTTGTTCGTTAACTAGATACACTTAGCAGCAGTACCATTTGCATAGCTAGCATTCATGTTCTACACATCATGGTAATAACCAAAAATAAATCCTGTCTACTTACAATTTGATAAAACACATTCAGTCCATGAGAGACATTTCAAGTTTGCTAGCCTCTACACACAATCCAATCACTATTAGCTTAATTCACATAATCATCAGAGCAGCATCTTGCAAGGACAGAAGAGTGTATTGTGATTCACCTTCACAAATGGAAGGTCGACATATTTAAAAAGGCCAATCAGGCTTGCCATGACAAATAGCGAGAGCAAGAGACGCAGCATATAACTTCCATTACAGGTTTGGCTAGATTAATAAGATAGACCAAAACTTCAACTGACTTGTCAGAATCCTTAAGCAAATTTTTCGCAACCAAGTAATTTGATGCAAGTTATTGCATAGTAATTTGATGCAAAGTTACTGCATACTGTTGTCATCATTCAGATAAATCTCTCAACGAGCAAAAAACGACAAACCATTGCTAAATTGGCAAGGTAAATGGTACACAACATTCAAGAAGGGATGAAGAGGACTTTAAAGGCAGAACTAGATCATCAGGATGAATTTAATTAGACAACCAAAAACAAAATTGAATTTCATTGCAAGAATTACATTTATTGCCGAAAATGGTCGTTTCCTCTAAGTTATATTCGACACATGTTTTTGTATCTCAACAAAGTAACAGATGATCTTGCTTCTAAAGCCAAAAATCTGAAAAATCTGTATGGGCTTCAACTTGGAATTAAAAAAAATGGCAACAATCGAGAGATCAAAGACATCCATCTACCATTCAAAAGGAAATAAAACACTAAATATCTATTTCCTTCAATCTAGAATCCTATCATTGATGACGATTTCAGGCTTTAAAAAAATCACCTGCAGTGGTATCAGTGAAACAGTAAAGAATTAGGCTCCCGCAATTGGTATGGCATATTCTTATCCCATCAATGGCAGCATCTCCGGACTTGAAAGCATTCAAAGATCATTCAATCTTCGATTCCATCCCTACCTCCACAATTTTTATGAACTTAGAAAAATTAGAGAACCAAAGGCAACAAATGCACTCATGACAAAGACATTGCTCTGAACTTTTCTTCCTTGCAGCGCCTCTGATCCTCAACCATAGACGCGAACACGTCCAAAAGGTTGTCTAACCCATCTTTATCGCCCCCTAGTGTCTTCAAGGCACAAACAATGCTCTCAATGGTAGACAAGCACCAGGCCTTTGGCTGATGCCTCACTTCACTGTACAAGCTCTCCTTCCCTGACTCCAACTTCAAGTGTGGCAAAAACTTTAACCACGGATTCTCGTGGTATAACCGCTTTGCCTTTGACCATGTGCCATCCAAAACAAGCAAATGCTTCACCTCAAAATCCACTGCTTCCAAACTGATTGATTTCTCGCTTGGAAAGAGGAGGGCTGAGCCAGGAGGTATGACAATGTCAAATTCCATAAAGTCTTGAAATACCTCACTTCCCTGTAATTGCTTCCTCTGCAACTTGCTAACCATAAAACCATTTGAAATTGCAGCTCTACCAATGGGAGTCTCTAAAACCCAATTGATGTTGGGCTTTGCAGAGCGCTCAACAGTCATTGTGAGAAAACTACTGAAGCAAGTTACACTACATTTATCCTCGGTTGTTGTGACAGAGCCTTCCATGACTTTTCTGCAATCTCTAATACAATCAAAATCCACTCTTTCTGATTGAAATGGTTCGTTCTGGGCATCTTCTTCGGATCCAGATATAGATGACAGCACAATTTGCTTATCGGTCTGTAATCCAGAAACTCGAGCAACATCATCCTTTATATCTGTTTCCAAAACTGAAGCATTGGTTGTTAGGGATGATGGAAAATATTCTGAAATGAGCTTCTCAGAAGGATTCTGAGGTTTCTTTGGGTGGGAAAAATTACAACGATTGTCACATTCACCTTTGGTGTAAGAATCAAGAACTCCCCGACCCAAATCATCATTACTAGCAACCTGAGTTGTCAAAGAATTCGAATCTCCTGAATCCGGCTTCCCCTGGCAGTTTCCATCGATCAGAGATGACCTGATCTCTCGATTAAATTGCAGCGGGCGAACCAAGAACTGGGCTTGGAAATTTACATCGGTAACAGGGATCACGGCGAGGTTTTTAAGCCCTAATTTGGCAACTCTTGTGGAATTGAGAGGATGATTCTTCTCCAAACTGTGCTGAAGGATGGTGACGGCGATCGAGTTATCGAGAGGCGGGATTTGGAGACGGGAACAGAGGCAAAGGCGGGCAGGTTTGGAGCAGTCGAGGCAAAAGGGCCTCTTTGAGGGCCCCTGGCTCCCCATCTCTGGGGTTAGGGTTAGGCCTCGGGAGAGATTGGAAATTTGGATGGAAAAGGGATAGAGGAAGGAGCAGAGAGAGCGGCGGATCGCCGAGAAACTGGTTCCGGTCGGGAAACCGGCCGGCATTGGCGACCTTCACGCCATTGCCTTCATTTAGACAAATGGAGGGCGAAATTTATAGTTAGACAAATGGAGGGCGAAATTTATAGTGTTGAAAACCCTAAACTTTGGGAGCAAGCGGTCTCGCGCTACGGGACAAGGGAATCTGGACCGTTGGACTAGTGAGGTTTCCTAGTAATATCGTGTCCATCGGATGGAGATCTCCAATCTGCGCTGAGTTAACGGTGTGATGCGGTCCTACGGCTTATATTGGATGGGAGTATTCAATGGTACAATTGCATTCTAGCGACAGCGGGGATATTTTTTTTTTTTTTTTTTTACGCCAGCGCCTCAGACGACGTACCAACAAAATAAAAAAAAAAAAGAAGAATATCTCTATGATTCTCCTAGAGGAACCCATCTGAATGATGGATAAATTGCATTAAAACTCGCATATGGATGCATTTAATTGATCTAATATTAGAAAATAATTGGCATATGGGAATTAATCTTATCCATCAATTATGAATTTTAAATTTTAATTTTTACATACATAGTTTCTCTCGGGCAATAAATTTTATATATGCAGTTGATAAATTTGTCTTTGTAACTAATTTATAAATTTTTTTTTGCAAAATATAAAATCATAGGAGTGTATGTATTGGCACGATCCATTCAAGAGATATCTTTATTTATGGCACAATTTTAAAATCATAGAAGTGTAGAGCCATCTATCCTCGCGACTTCTTGTTATAAACTAATTGTTTTGTATAGTATATGTCTTAGCCAGCTTATTTATCTCATTCTTGCTACATATAATTAAGCACTAGCAAGAGTGATTCTGTTATCTTCATGGGTAAAGATGTCATGTATTACTTTGTTATTTTTTACTATTTACATTTTTCCATAACAAATCGGTATTAATATATACGTACATTTATACACATACATATATATACAAGTAGATTAAAATTTAATTTTATCAAATCAAATTGACTGTGTGCAACCATGCTGACCGAATCAGAATCATGCTACCTTTCCAATTTATGGAGTTTCTTGAATTTATAAAGAGCTTAATAATCCAAAAGATGAAATCATCGAGAGAATCTTTGGTCATCACTATAGACGTATGGAAAAAAAATGAGCTTTGATTCATGGTGCATAGCATAGTCATGCTCTTACTTGGTTGCCTCTAAACACCTAACATTTACTTTTAGTGCATCATTTATATGATTCCAAAAAAAAAAAAACAATGAACCACTCTTTTCAAAATGAGCATTATTTTTTAACAACAATATATTGCACTTTAGATATGTCCAAAATAAGAGATTTGTGTTTCATTAGAATGTCATCAATTATCCAAGTCTCAAATGCTGCTTCGAAAGTTTTGCATTATAATTTTTTTCTCCATATAAAATAAAAGTGCTCGTGTGTAAAAATAAAAAATAATCTAAATAAAAAGCATAGATATTGATTCAACCATCTCCTGTCCTGGGTTGAATGATATTTTTATTCAAAAAGAAAACTTTGTAGCCGTTAGTCTCACCATTTTTCACTATGTTATAGTAACGTATGAAGCATCATTTTTGATTTATTATTTTTTTAATAAATCCGTAACTATAATATATATATATATTTGGTAAGCCAGATACACCATATCATTTTAGCATAAGCATATTCAAAAAAATTAGAAAAAAAGATGTTTGGCCGCATCCACATCCATAGAATGTGAGCCACTGTTGTATAAAAAAAATAGAAAATATGATAAAGAGAAGGTAGAGTACCATCGTAACTCTTTCACAATTAGTTGTTGAAATACTGTACGACAAATGAGGCGACCTAATAAGCTACATTATTTGTATGTATGAGTGGTTTGAAAAGGCATACAGTTGTTTAATTTTTCCATGACCAACCAAACATGCCAAAAGTACTTTCCTAGGCATATTCTTTCTAGGAATTTATTTTTCAAAAATTATATTTCTAAGAGGAAAAATGCTTCCCGCGAACCAAACGAACCTTAAAAAATATTTGATGTATTATCGCAGCGGATGTTTGTTCTCTGCCTGTATATGAATTTATCCAATCACATGATCGAATCACCCCCGAGATGGATGCGTTTCGCCCTCTCCCCCAAAGCATTTGAATCACGGAGAGCGAATTCATAAGTCGCACATGCCGATCTATCATCAACGATCAAAGCTTTTAAAAGAGGTCCTGATCAAAATTTCTAATGACGTCATGCATCACAAGGCCCTGGCGAGTGGTGGCCACACTTTCCGAAGCCAAGAAAGAACCGTGCCCTCCTCACATAAACCACGTTCTAGCCTCGAACCCACCACCAACTCCCCTTTCTGGTATTCCTCCTCTTTCCCTTTCCACTCTTTTCCGGAGAGAAACTCTTGAGTAGATCTCAGGAGACTTCTCTCTTCCCCCCCGCTTTGATCTTGTGAAGAAAGCTGAACCTGAAGCTTTGTTGTTGGGGACTTCTCGGAGGAGACGAGGCGATGCACGACTTCTGCTTCACGATCCCGTACGGGCTCCTGGTCCTGGTGGGAGGACTCGTGGGCTACGCGCGGAGGGGCAGCACGGCGTCGCTCGCCGGCGGCGCGGGCTCCGGCCTCCTCCTCCTCCTCGCCGGCTTCCTCAGCCTCAAGGCCTTCGAGAAGCGCCGTAATTCCTACATTGCCTTGATCCTCGAGACCGGTATGCAACTCTCAATTGGCTAATTCCGGCCTCTCACAATTCCTCAGTCCATTTCCCTTCTTTTAATTTCTTTTTGATAACGGATTTTATTGCTTTTTTTTTTTTGCTGATATTTGCGTTGTAGATCGAGATTTTTGGACTGCAGGGGAGATTGATTTTGTTGAATTATGTTTTACTGTATACCGTGGAAGCGATCGATCAATAGATTTATGAGCCAAATAATTGATATTCTGTTCAAAATATGATAAATGGCAAGGTCTAGTTACATTGCAATTGATCGAGGAATCTCTATTATCCTTTTTAACACCTTTTCGCTCTTATAGAAGCTTCCCGTGACATAGAATGATTGATGATTTTTAACATTCATATGTTCATGGAGGAAGTAGAAGCTGCTCTGTGAAGTTTGTATAGACTCAAACGTCTCGAAAGCCTTCATCACCGTGTCTAATTTAACTCTCTTAGTACTGCAAAGTTTTTTTTTTTTTGGCAATCAAAGAGGAAATTTTAGCATATTTATGAGATGTTGGCTAGGTGATGCATTTTCTAAGTTGGATCTCTGGCAAAGGAAGCAAAGGAGACACTAGGTGTGAAGCTTGAAATTTAAAGGGCAGTATACTAGGAAGTGTAAGTGCCGGGCGCCAATGGTGAAACAACTCTTCAGGGATATTTTATGGAATGTTATTCGGAATTTTTTCTAGATAGGGTTGAATTATGGATGGATCTCTAAAGAGCAAAGAGCATTTTGAAGAAGGGAATTATGAAGGACTAAGAGGGTCCTGTATCACTTAAGTGGAGGCTGTTTCATATTTATCTTGAGTGGTATAAAAGTGCAAAATTGTTCCCAATATTGGCAATCGCAAAACCTTGTGTGGATGCTCAATCATAGTTGTGATGGGATGGAGATGCCTGATGTAGCATCCAAAGGCTTCATAGTAGCCAGGAAACTTACATCATCATTGTACCTGAATCAACTTCTAGGTGTTAGCTTGAGAAATTTCTGATCCTGGATTATGACTGCCAGACATATCTGAAGTCTAGGACCATGATGGGTGGTGCAGATTTCTCTCGGGACTTGGGATTGAATGTGGCAAGTTGAGATATGTTGAAAATATTACTAGCTTGGTAAAGGTAGCTTTGGGGGTGAACATAAGGAATTTTGACAAGATTGAATATCTGAGTTTGTGTCTTCGTAAATATCTAAAATATACGGTGATGATAACAAAATATGCTTCGATCCCCAAATTGGATTCTTGTTTGTAGCTCATGATTAAGTTATATCTTCTGCTTGAGAAGTGGTCTTCTTGTATGCCTTGGCAGTCATATAATTATAAAGATGACAATTTTCAATAGATAATATTTTTGAAGGTGCTAGCTTATCAGGTTGGTAAAGTATTTGGCGGTTGTACCAAATGACCTGTGTTGAATCTTGCCTTCACTAGGATTTGGGGGGTTGAAGGTATTTGGGAGAGGGCTACCCCCGTTGTATAGCCTAATGCCCGTGGACCCTTTCTATCAAAGAAAAGGATTATGTTTTTCGCACTTTTATCATAAGCATATTGTTGATGGAAATGATTCTATTTCTGTCGGATGTGTGTATTGTGAATTTGTAAAATAAATTAAATAATAAACAGATGAATAAATAAATCTGACCTTAAATGAAGATTCAACTATGTAAGATCAAGACTAGTGTTTGACACTATGTCCTCAAGACAGATTTCGCCCTCCACACAGGTGCTTTGGATCTCTTGAGCGTCTGCCTCCCAGGATACAATGATCTTTACAAACAAAAGGTGCACATCAATTTGTTTGTTCGGCGAACTAAAAACTGAGTTTTTGTACTCTCTTTGAATGAACTCACTAATGCTCTCTAATAACTCTAGAATGAGAAAACTAGATGAATTGGAAAGATTCGGTGTCTGGAATGGTTGGAGGAAGGCTCTATTTATAGAGTTCATGGTGATTTTTCAGAACAGACACCAAGTGAAGAGACATGTCTTTTCTATTCAAATGAATAGACATATCCCTATGAATAGTCATGTATTTCATGCTAATAGTCATGTCTTTTAAATGAAAAGATGCATCCATACAAAGATGCAATGAAAAGATGCATCTATTCAAATGAATAGATGCATCTCTTTTGATGCAACTCTTTTGAAGAGACACACCTCTTCTAAGAAGCACCATTTCAAGTGGGTCATTTTGCAGCCTATTTTCTCATTCATCTATTATAGTCTAACAATTTCTTGATAGTTTCCAACATTGCATCATGTTCAGTTTTGATTATATATCCACTAACTCTATTTGAGAATTGTTTATTGCCTTCGTAAGTTTGCAGTAACCTAGGTATTTGTTTTGTTGCTACTTTTGGATTAGGATCTCTCTTGCACCAAACAGTAGATAATTGCCTTAAAGTCTGAAAATCATGATGCACATTGGTGTTCACCGTGTGTCCTTTGATATCAATGTTGTGTTCAGTTGAATTTGCCATTAGAATTTTGGAATTGGTGACTTGCTAGTAGAGTCAAGGTCTTCATTTTAAGTTTCAGCTAGAGCAAATCTCTGGTTTAAGTGGCTTCAAAATTTGAAAATGTTGCCTGTCTATTTCTTATTGTAGCTTCCTTATGTTCCATTTTATAACGGTAGTAGGGTCAAATGTGTTTGTAATTTGATTTGACAAGACTTAAAATATATACTAATTGTCATGGTATTCTGTTTTTCTTCTTCATTTAAACTACTGAAAATGAATACCATTTTGTCAAAATATTTAAAACACACAAACTTGAAACTGGTGGTTGCTGATCCTCTTCACCTTAACACCATTCAACTTAACAAGAATAGGTGATGTGATGTGAACAAGACTGAACCAACAACTGTTAGCACAGTTGGTTGGCACTGCACCTGTAACGGCTTCCCTTTAGGAGGTCTAGGGGTCAAATCCTGGGTATTGCTTTGAGAAGAGAGGGAGAGAGAGATGTGAACAAGACTTGAATTTGATAGTTGGCATCTCTGTCTCTCTGAAAAAAAAGGAAGAAAGATAGAGGTGCTCTATGTAACTTTAATATCCTAGAATAAATGCTATTATCTTTAGCATCTGAACTAGAGATTAGATAGTCTTGCTTATTTTAAGAGTTCATTGGACAACTTTGAAAAGTGGTAACATGATTGTGTTACTTTTCACTCTGAACGGACAAAAGCATTTCCTTCAGATATCAGAAGCACTATTTTAAACAAGAAGGACCTGATATGGAAAACAATCAACTTGTTTTCCGACCTGTTTTTTTAATCTTGTTTTCTATGCTCTGGTTGTTATTAATTTGTCCCTATTAATTGTTTGACAATTACCTTCTTGATCTGATATTGACTGACTCTTGACTCTTGTTTAATTTGTTGGCGGTACTAGGCCCAGAAAACGAACATTCTTCTTTTTCTTTTCCCCCCTTCTGGTTATTATTTCCTCCCCTCTGTTGTTTGACATTTATCTTCTTGTTATTTTCTGTGACCCAGTTTGTGCCCTAGTATTAACATATCTTATGGGGCAAAGATACCTTGAAACGTCCAAGATAATGCCAGCTGGAGTAGTTGCAGCTCTCAGGTTCGTTTGGTTGAATATCTATTCAGTTTGCCATTGATATCCATCACATTTTTGTACATTAGTTTTTATTACTGGTTTTCACCAACTCACTGGTCCATGAATCGGACACCTCACTAGGTGCCATCCACTTGCAGGGCTCTGCTACTCCTTATTCGTTCGATTAAATCATGTATATGGACACACACGCATGCACATATCAACTAACATATTTTATCCCCTTTTTATCACAGTTATATAAGACATCAGTCGACAATAGACATACATGCACATAAAAAATTTACAAAATCCGTACAGAATTCCTGAAACTCAAATGCTCAAGTTACATAGGCACTGTGTTTCTTTTTTATAATTGATTGTTGAATATTTAGGTGGGAACTAGGCTGAGAATGTATGGCTTGTAATCTGTTGATGGTATTGTCATTGTAAAGGTTGATTGTGGCTAGAAGTTTTGGAGTTCCATTTTGGTTAACAAAATGATGCAGGCATCTTCTGTAATTAAAAACATTTATTAAGAATAGAGTCAAATCAAAAACAATTTCTCTTTACACAGGCATGCTCCTACACACATCAAATGAGAAACACCTTAGGATTCTTCTGGCAACTTAAGACTTGAGTTTGGTATTTTCTGAAGAAAAGGATTTGTGCTGGTGTCAACCTCTTCGCTATCTCAGTGTTAAGACAGTAGCTTAAAAGTATTAACTAGAAAACATGATGTTGTTGAATCCACATATGGAGCTGCACAGGTTGATATGGGGTAAAGCTAGAATCTTTTTGAGTTTTTTCTTTCATTCATTCATTTTTTTTTCCCAGTTGAGTATTGGCAAGCGAATTAAACAAGTACCAGAGGACCTGTTGAAACGTTATATTTAATAGTTAACATTTGCAGATCCAGCCAACAAAATCTTGTGCCAAGCAACTAATTGTCTGCAAATTTAGAAACTACCCTATTTACTACTGTGAAACTGGAAAATAAATCAATGTCTCCCACTTCTTAACTCTGAGAAAGCTTTCCCTTTCCCATTTTCCTAATTACAATAAAATTTAGCATCAGATTACTGCAGAAATCAATTCAAGTTCCTGACACTACGAAGAAGTCAAAATTAAGCAGAACATTTGTTTGAAATCCTTTTTCCGCGAGCTAAGAGACAGCAAATATTGCTACACCATTGTTCAAGTATAAATATATCTTCAGACTTCAACTTACTGTTGCCTGCTCCCTGACTGATTATTATCTTTGGGTTCATAAACTTTTGGAAAATGGGATGTATATGGGTTTTTCTGGAGGCTTATTTGTTCTCCTTTTTTTCTGTTAGCATCACATGATCATGCTTTATGTTTAATGTAAGTGTTAATTAGACAATGCGTCACATCCTGAACATTGGGGTTTCCTTGCAGTGCACTTATGTCTGGATTCTATCTTTACAAGATTGCTACTGGTGGCAATCATATCCCATCCAAGCCAGAGTAAACGTGTCGACTTGACATTTCAAGCATACAACATACTACAGGGGAAGTGACATGATAACCTGAATCAGGCTCTCGGTTGTAAGTTTTCTCAGTTGTGTTAGTTGCTGAAGGATACGGTCATATCTAAATGGCGCACATGTTTTATATGTTTGGTCTTTGTGCTGAAAGAAAATGGAAGTTATAGATAGACCCATCAGATTGTTTATCTTGTCATTGTGATGATTTCATTAAACCGAACATCCTTTTAAGGTAGATGCTGTTTTTTATCAAGAATATGAGACAACTTTGCATTCCAGTTTTTTATTTTGCCAATATGTGGTCATGGTACCAACCAAGGCAATCCTTCTTCGTTTTCTCTGGACGTCTTCAACTGAGGCATCTGCTTGTGGAAAGTCATCCTTATTTCTTAGGTTCAATTCGTTGATCTTTGGATTCACTACTGCTTGGCTTTTAGTGTTCCTTCTCCTGCTGACGAGAACTGCATAAATGCACCATCAAACTTCCGGTCTTTCTTTGTATGCCAGTTCTATTATCCTGAATGACAGCGCGGTTTGAGCATGGATTGGCTCAAGCAGGCAATTGTTTCTGGGACCTAAATTGGCTTTCATTTCTTTTTCTTTTCATTATGTTTGAAGCTGGTAGCCATTTCTATCTATTCACAGAACCTGTTAGCTTTGGACCACAACAATTCCGTAAATCAATCTAAAACACCAAACTCGTAAGCTTAGCCTCATCCTGTCTCTCTTGAAGTCTCTAATCCACATACTCACCATCTCCTAAGCCCCCAAACTCTCTCTCTCTCTCACTCACTCAGATGGCCGCTTTGATCTTGTTAGTTCTGTTCCTTGCCTTGTTAGTTCTGTTAGGCTCTTTAGGCATCCCCATGATTGCCCAGAGTCTGGGCCTTCTGTGGGCATTGGCAGGCGCAGTCGCCATCATGCCAAAATTTATTCTCTGTCACGATTAATGCAAGATCTATTTTTCCTAGGCTGATCCAAAATTAGTGTACTCATGGACATCCAAATCTCGGCATCGAAAACAGTCAAACAGAGGCACAAAGCTCACATCCTTGTCATTATATTTCTGTCGTTATAAGGTGGTGCTGCCTTTGAGGAAGAGTCTCTTTTGACATTATATGCTTAATTATATTCGGACTGGAAAGAGGGCCCCTGCGATAAGGACTGGAAAGAGGGCTCCTGTGATACGAAATTGCGGACAAAGGCAATGCTCCTCATGGTCGCCGGCCACGACACGTCCTCCATCCTCATGGCCTTCATGATCCGCCTCCTTGCCGGCGATCCAGTCACGCTTGCAGGAGTTGTTCATGGTAAAATAATTATGATGCCTTTTTTCTTCATTTCTAAGGGGTAAGTACTATGCACAGTACAAAAAAGCACAAAAGATAGCCAAGAGCAAGGTTTCCGAGGAGGATCTGACATAGGATGATCTTAGCAAGATAAAGCACGCATGGCAAGTCACGGTAGATATTGAATACTCGCTTAGTTGGTGGAAAACGGGAGGAGGTTTGTTGACAAAAACTACCAAATACTTTGGTTGAAATTTTTAAAATAAATATATATTCAGATAGATCTTTACATACTCTTTTCATTTAAGCCATATCATCTTCGCTAAACCAAATGTCTAAATCTAAACATAAATACTACGACTAATTCATGGTCAATCCTATTAGGTTTGTGCTGCAATATTTCTTAAACTACTTCGTTTTAAATATCACTAAAAAATTTAGCTAAAAGTACTATTCAGATTTTTTTGGCTCTTTATATATAACCAAAATTTAACCAGCATATAACCGATATAAGATATTAAACATACACCAGTATGAGGGACTTGATCCAATAACCTCTTGGTCACTCTTAGTGATCAAGAAGGAGAGAAAAGCTAAATACCTTTTGTAGAATAATAGTGGATAATATTTTCCTTTCACCATTTGTATCAATATTTATGTTGATTCATCTATTCAAATTGCACACGATACTTAATACTTGCACGAGAGACATATAATGGCAATATTTGGAAAACTATAGCACCCAAACCAATTTCTTTTGCGGCAATCACATTATAATTAAGCTAAAAGCTTACAAGCCCAAAGCATTACAAAGGGAGAGATTTAAACTGGTTAAGCGTATGAGAATGGGCATAATATTCTACTTCGGCTGAGGAATTGGTTGAAGGACCTGACCGAGAAGGAATAATTCCCAGTGAGTTTCCAGATCGGTTTATCTTCGCAATCTCTGCAGCCTCACTTGCAACAACAAAACATACAATTATCAAGCTCCTCAGTCCCTTTGTAATTTAATGGCAATGCCACAGAATTTTTCCATTCCAAACTTTCCCATCTCTAGTGAACTTATACTGCATTCCATCTCAAAAATATGCCGTCCTATACGTACAAATTGTGCACCAAATTATCCTCCTGATGGGAACATTTGGGTAGGGAAATTGTTGCAGAAAGATTGTGGGGTTACCAAGCAATCAATACAAAGATGGATTATGACCTTATCATATAGTGCGGACCACATGCAACTATATCTATCAAAGCTGTGATGAAATCAAAAACTAGCTTGGTGACCACTACTTTATCGTCGCACCCTATCCATCGGGATACTTGAATTCACAACTTTCGCCAATTTAATGAGGCTTCTAATAATCTGATGACCGATGTATAAGAGGGTATCTCAAAATAATGAAATTTTTATATGGTTGGCTCTCAAAAATAGATTATATGCAGGTGAATTTTTATTACTCCCTTGTTCCTCTCATCATGACTCTATTGATGACATCGTTCTATCTTTTTCTTTTTAATTCCATGATGCGGAAATGGATCATATCCCTCTGCAATATGAATAAGAGAAGAGTTTTGGATGTAAAACAAACCGACCATCTGATAGTCAACTTTAAAGACTACGCAATAGCACGTACCTTGTAGAATAGTGATTACGGATATCGATCCACAGGGATTGGGGTACAGTTGTTTTCTTAAAAATATTTTAAAAAAAAATTTGTGAATACTATTGAACTAAATAATTTAAGCGAAATGCAATTAAAAATGATATGAATAAAAGAAGCTAGGACAAGGAATTCATCACTAACATAGCAATAATGGTTAATTATATTTTATTTCATTCTTGGATTTTTATGCAAATTGGCTATAAGCCTACTAAGCATTCGAATAAAATTTCACCAAAGTAATTTAAGCATAGTCCATCTTCAGTTAGCATGAAATGTCTACCCTAATCTAAGGTGGCAGCACACTGCATCTTCTTTAAGCATGAACTATCTTATTTTTACTTAGTGATGATGAAGAACAATTGTATAAACATCATACTTAAAATCACAGAATTCAAATATGATATAAAAAAATATTTATTTGGATCAAAATAAGTTCATACAATTCCAAGAACGAAATAAAAAAAATACAAAAACCGTTGTCGCCTTTGTTAGAGCTTCATCCTGCTCTAGTGAATAGCCTAGGCTTTCATGCAGTGGTGGACGGCAGCAGTGCAGGAGGCTTCCATCACGTCTGGCTCTTCTTCCTTTCCTCCACCGGCTTTTCTCCTCTCCAAATAAAGTACTCGATGGGATATTGGATACTAGCCCCCCCGCTGCTCACCCTGTTCACGTTGACTCCCCTTTATATAGGCTGCCAACTCCCTCTTTCTTCCTTTGTTCCGAGTGAAGGATAAGGATGAAGGGAAGCGGGATAAGGCAGATAGATGACACTGATCCTTGATCTTTGGACGCGGTGGATCACTTGCGGCTCTAATCCGGATGGCTGGAAGACACGCGTAAGAGGGGAGACTTCGCGAACGGTGGATGGGATGCAATCCGTGGATGAAGGCTGATCTCGATCGTATCCCGGAATAAGTGCGACTGCAGCTGGATCGGAAGAAGTCTACACTGCTTTGTTCGTGGACATGGAGGGAGCTTAGACGCGAAACTTCACATGGGACGGCTGGGAACGAATGGATCCTGAGTTCGGTGAGCGATGAAGATGGGATCCTAAGATTTGTTGAACTTGTTGCACTGAGCGAAGATCTCGGGAGCTGGGATTTGAGGTTGGAGCTTATCCTGTGGGCAATGGAATCATTCCGGAAGAAGAGGAAGCTTGGGAAAGATACGCAGAGCAAGGCAGAGAAGACTCGGTTCCGGGATGCAGGGGATTCGCTGGGAGGAATTTGGGAGGAATTCACGGGATGGTTGAAGTCTGGGATGCTCATCTGGATGGCCACGAGATAGGGGTGGATCGCGGAGTACCCGGTCGCGGAAGGAAGCGGATGGGATGAAGGTGGATCGCAGAAAATTGCTGGGCTCTGTTTCGAAGGAGGGGAATATCGTGTGGATTTGGTTCGTGGATACGGGAGATCACTCATGGTTCGCTGGGGTCAATCCGGGAGGTTGTAATGTGTGGGAAGAATTACGTGGATGGGGGGGGAAGAAACGATTCGTGAGCTGGGAGATTCGGAGAAGGAAAGAGGGGATCTCGGCTGGTTGTTCTTTGGACGCGGAAGGAGTTGGATCACGGAATGCTGGGATGAATCCGGAAAGCGTTATGAAGAGATGATGAGGAACGGCTGGATCGGAATTTGTGGACGATGGAATGTGAACGGGATTGGCCGGTGGATGCTATGCATTTGATTGGGATCAATCCGGAAGAAAACTGGCTTGATTCGGAAGAGAAAAGACACGGCTCTATTCTTTGGACGGGAGATCTAATGCGGTCGGCCGAACGTGGGATACTGGGAGGATAAGCTTGGGAAGGATGATACGGTTGGAACGAATCCAACTCATGGGAGTATAGATGGACGCGCGGATGCTCGGACGCGGGAGGAGATCTGGGACTTATTGCGGAAGAAGAAGAGGATCCGCGGACGATGGAGGCTCTGCATGCATTACGGGAGGAATGAAACTGAGTGTGGCTAGATTGGCTTGGGAACAGACGCCTGGGAAGCATGGGACTGGCTTTATTTTGAGGACCCAATTCTGTTCGTGGACCCGAACGACATGCATACGAGCTGAGGATTGATCCACGGACATGATAAGGAGGAGACAGCTGGTGTATATGAGTGCAACATGAGAGGAAAGGAAATTGGAATAGCGACTAATCCACACGTGGGCGACATGGGGACTAATGGGACTAATCCGTGAACGGAATATGATAGAATTTGACTGGACCTGCACACATTAGACTCGATCAATATGATAAAATTAATCAAACTCAAATTATTATTAATAATGCAATGATACAGTGGTGAAGAAAAATACATATTTTTATGATTAAATTTACAAAATATGTGTATTAAAATAATAATAAGTGCTATAAGAAAGAGATTAATTTATATATTATTAAGCACTTATCACCGTCTCATCTATAAAATCCACACCGATCACCCCATTTTGGACAAGATTTTGGCCAATCTCGAAACAGAAAACGGCTAAATTTTCCTCGCAAAACTGTCCTTGGTAGTCAAATAAAGCTTTAAGAAATGTCGATTTAAAATAAGGCCCAGCCAATAGGAATAAGGAGTGAGATATTAATTGGATGGTTGTGGATTGGTGATATAAAATTTTTTCGGATAGGCTAATAATTTAGATTTTTTGTGATGGGCCTATCAAGCAGGTACAGGTAATTATCAGCCATGCCCGAAAAATAAAGACAGGTATATGATGAGACAGGTGGATGTGGACATTTTGTCAGGGGCGTTAATGTCCCTTCGGATGGCACCAAAGATTTCGTACCGATCGGTCGGAATGCATTTGTCAGGACGTGCTGACGGTTATGCTGCCGTGGACTCCACACACGTGGAAGAAATTTATGCGCGAGACGACAAAAAGAACAACATAGGGTACACAGCGTTCCAAGCTAAACGTGGGAAGAGGCCATCCGGAAAGAGGTAACGACCTCAGTTTTCTTCCTGTTGTGCCGTTTTGGTGCAAGAATTAATAAATTTGGGGTAAAAAAAGGTCCATAAAATTCTAATAATCATATTTTTTTTAAAAAAGAAGAGGGCTTGTTAATTATCAAAATTATGGACCAAAAAAAATAAAAAAAATGAAAACTGATGCCATATTTCAGTAAGGTAGGATTGTATTTTTGACGAAAGAATGGTTCATCTTGTTTCATATAATCCGCCGATGAATCGCATAAACATTATTTTAAATTTTGTGTAAATTGATGAGTAAAATTGGAGTGGCTAAAAAAAGCCAATCATTTATTTGTATGTAAAATATAATTCAAATTTATTTTTCAGTACGCCGCTATCTACCGTTGCATCTTTACAAACATAACACCTAGCTTACAGATGGAGTTGTTATTTTTTATTTTCTAAAAATTTATAGTATAAATTCTATTATTTTTTAATACTATAATATTATTATTGGTGTGTAAGATTATATTATTTGAAGCATCATAAACAATCTAAAGCAATTATATGCCGTTATTGCAGCTTCGAACAGCGTTTTACCGCAGCAGTAAAATAGGTCAAAGCGGCAAATGATGTGGCTCATAATGGTCTAGATGCTGCGTCGGCAAATGATGCCAACTAGTTGTCAGACCAGTAATTTCAATTTCAGGATAAAAACTGTAGAAAATTATGACCATAAATTCATAATGCATTAACTTTATAGGGCACGTCTGGTTCGCAGAAATAGAAGTAGAAAAAAATATGACCGAAAAAAAAAAAGCCTCTTATTTGATTGAAATTTCCAAAGAAAAAAAATCAAAAAATTGTATTCACATAAAAATATGATTCCCACGTTTCATGGAAAATTCTTTCACATAAGAAACATGAGAAAGTTACTTTTTCATGAGGTGGAAATCACTCTATCTTTATTTTTTTTCCCAAAAAGTTCCTTCAGCATTAAAGAGGCATTAAAGGCGTAATTTTTATTAAGGGTATAATAGGAATTACACTTAACTTTTCCAGAAAAGTGGATGGTCAACCAAACATAAGCACTCTGAAAATCTGTCACTTTTTCATGTTTAATCAAACATGCCAAAAGTACATTCCCAGGCATTCTCTTCCTAAGAATCTTCCCGCAAACCAAATAAGCCCATAATATGGGATATAAGTATAACCTTGATGCATGCTTGCATTGCTTCAAAAAAAAAGACGAAAAAAAAAGAAAAATCGATCCAGTCTAATCCGCTTCTACTCGAATTATTTTGAAAAAAAATTGTTCAATTTATTAAGTCTTTTATCTCGAATTAGATCAACAACAAATCCATAAATATTTCGTCCATGAATATTTTACAAGCGGCTATAAATTTGTTTCTTGTTTCGGGCAAACAAACAAAATGACGGACCCATTGGGCATTCACAAGTTCGGTGAAGCTGACACCAAGCACTGCCCATTGAACAAAGCCTAGTAGTGGAGGAGGGCTAAGAGAGTTGGTGGCAAATGTGGCTGAGATTGCCTCTAGCTATTGATATTTGAATTCAGTTGGATACTTGGATTGCTTTCATAACAATTGGAAAAAAACCCATCATATCTCCAATCTAGCTCTGCCTGACTATTTTGGGTGATGAAATATGGATGCCTTACCTATAGTGCAAGTTATAGGACAATAGTGGTAAGTCTTTTAGCATTCACATTATGAAATATGGCTTTTAAAACGAGGATAATATTGAAAATAGCCAAGCATTATATTTGTTATATAGTGATTGTTACATCATAATGACGATGATTGCTTTTTGAGATTTTTTATAATTTTTTGAAAAATAATGACAACAGTTGTTTATTTCATTATATGATATACACATGTTTAGTATAATGTGCTTAAGGACCCTGAAATTGTTATTTTAAATATTAATTAGTATGGAAGGGCATCTCCTATGCTAGGTATATTCAGGGTGCGGTTTACAGCCACCTCGAAAGGAACTCGGCTATGGTGATCGAGTGGGTTCGAGATCGACACACCGAGATGGACGAGCAGTTGCTGCTTTGTGACATCTGGAGACTTGCAAGAAGGTATGGCTTCTTCCGGACCACTCATGTTTACCGAAAGGCGAACAATGCGGTTGACTGGGTGGCCTTCTTTGCGGCACATCACTCTGAAGGATTTTTTGGGAGAGCCAAGCGGATGTTCCTTACTTCCTTCGCCAGCTTCTTTTTTTCGATTCTGTTGGCTGCACTTATGCACGTGTCGTGTGAGGCGCCGTTGTACTAAAAAAAATGTTAATTGGAGCATTGCACATGTGTTCTCTTGGACATTTCTTGGATGTTCTACCATGCACAAGATTTTGGTCATAACCATTCATTTACATTGACTGGTGCTTCAAATTCGCACACGCATCAAGCTTCATTTTTTTTATCCATCCATAGCTTGAATTTTGACGTATCAGTGAGTCATGGATCAGAGGCTGCTCTTAAAAGATCTGGTCCATGGCATGATCTCACCCAAAATACTTGCTCTCCGCACAATGAAGACAAATAAAAGTCCATACATTACGTATTCTATTTTGATTGAGTGCCCCTTGAAAACAACGGGAATGCGGTTCACGTTAATCTAAGAGATCCATGCGGCAGCTTATGCAATTTCATCTCTTACTAGCTTTCTTGTTTTCATGATTACAAGATCCCTTCAGCAAGATATATACCAAGCATCTCCTATTCTTCCCTACTCTCCATCCATCACCTTCTTTCCTTCCCTGCTCTTCTCCCTCTCTTCTCTCCCAAGCCATGAACTCTCTCTCTCCCTCTCTCTCAAACTACTCTTCTTAATTAACTCTGTCCCTCTTAATTACTCTTCTCCATCTCTCTTCTCTCAACTTATGGCACAAGAGAGCAACTTCGTCCTTGCATTGCTTTCAAGAGAGACCTGACATGTATCCTCTTTCATGGACGCCATGGTATGAAGCGTGGTCCTGGCTTTATAGTTAGCTACTTAAACATGAATCCAAAATGAGATAAGATTCGTTATATTGACTATTTTAGGCCGAGAAGCGAGACATTGAATGGCTCTTCATTAAAATTTACTTGGGGAAGATTTGAAGACGTTTTGTATTACTTTTGTGGAAGATTCTTCGATGATGGTTAGGTGGCCATCGAATTCAACAAATACTGACATCAGCTCATCCATTGATTCGTAATTGCTGGAGAATGGAATCATCATCTTCACGTTTGTATAGAATGACATATATTTATAGAAAATCAAATAGCGCTGTGGATGGAATGGTAATATTTGTGGCTAATTATAAAGAAACTATATTGTGGGCTTTACTGTGAGATATTCCAACTGATTTTTTGCATATTTTATTTTTCAATTTCCACTGATGTATTTATTCTAGATTGGTATAATAAAATCTGATTTACAAACTAAAAAGCTCTTCACTAAAAAAAACAAGATTACCGCCAGAAAGAAAATAGTGAGATGGTAGTATAGGACCATCTTAAACGCAAGCTACTAAATTAGGAGTTAGACTACATATCTTATACTAACCCTTGTAAAATAAGTCAACGATTTTCAAATCATTCTATTAAAATCATCTATTTTGACAGTAACTTGATGATTGGTTTAAAAATTATTAATATACGTAAATTTTACTTTCCAGATATTTTGTATAATATAAATTACATTCAACATTTTGAATCATAAGATGGGGTAGTCAAACATTAATTTTGAATCGTTAATTTTGTTTTTAAAAAGTTAATGTAAAGTATGTAGTCCAACTCTTAAATTATATGTTAATTTTTTAATTAAATTCACAATGTTTTAACTTTTAAAGTAGAGAAATTTTTAATGAAAAGATATTAAAACTCAATAGGCTAAATAAATATACAGTAAAAATCATTTTTTCTTTGAAAACCACCCGAGGTTATTTGGACAATGCCTAATATTTAAAGGATCTACGCTCTCAATTCCTTGATATTTTTTCTTAAAAATAAAAAACCCTCCAACATTATTGGGAAAAGAAAATTATTCTGACCATGAACTATTGTTTAAGTAATTCATGCCATTGACTTGATAGCAACGGATTTCTAATCTGATGCCAAAGAATATTTCCTACAGCTTTACAAAAGAAATTTCGAAAATTATGTGCCATGCGTTTGAGGTCTTTGCATCCTTAAGCTTCTGCACTGTTCCCATTCTGTCTCGGCAGCTTCTCGTATGGTGTTTTTCACTTGAGAGCCCCCACCTCCAAACTTCCTCAAGATCAATTTTGATTGGTCGGTACTGGATGGAGGCACAAAAGGTGGAGCGAGTTTCGTCATTAGGAACCCGAACTCTAGGATTGTGGCAGCGAGAGGCTGTTAGTTATTTGACTGCATGGTTTCTGGTGTAGAGCTGAGAGCTACTTGGGTGAGCCTTCGACACGCTTAGCGTGTACGCTCAGCTAGTTCAGTCATCGTGGAGGGTGACTCGGCTACGGCCATCAGCCGGATCTAGGAGGTCCGAAAGTCGCTGCTGCTGGCTATTTCTTGATTCGCGATATCTGGATAATGATGAGGGACGAAGGGGTTGTCCAGGCGAATCATGTGGTTAGAGAAGCTAACGAAGCTGCGGATTAGGTGGCTACCTATGTGGCTAACCATACCAGTAGCATTCTGTGGGCGGGGGATAGGGAGCTGCCTCGGAAGCTCCTTAATATTTTGTTTTCCGATTTTATTGGGTGCATCCGTACACGTGTTGTATGAATCAACCGGTCTTAAAAGAAGAAGAAGAGGAGGAGGAGGAGGAGGAGGAGGAGGAGGAAGAAGAAGAAGAAGAAGAAGAAGAAGAAGAAGAAGAGACTCATATTTTTTTAATCCAAGGACAAGATAATTTCATCTAAATCGGATGGTAGCGGTCAAGCATCATCAGGAGTTCTATTTTCACAGAGAAATAAGAAGCATGTCCACCAGAAGTTCCCAAAAAAAATTCACATGCGTCTGCGGACGACAAAAAACTCAGCTGCTCCTCCGGCATAAAAAGTTGTTGTCTGATGGAGCTTGCGGTACCCGCTCTGCTAAGGCCCTCATGGTCGTCAAACAGTCCGTTTTTTTTAAAATACAGGATCTCGTTTTCTCCCAGATTTCTTCTGTTTACAACGACCATTTTTCTCAATAAAGATATATAATAATATTTTTTTTAAAAATCCATTATAATAAATATATAAATATCATCTATATGACTTCAAATGCTAAATTATATTTTTTAATTCATATTTATTATATTTATATCTAAAAATTTATAAAATTTATATTTATATTCGGTTAAATTAGACATTAGTTAAGCTATTTATCTCATATAAAAAATTGAAATTACTTTTAGATAAAAAAATATATATACACATATAGATGGCCTTATATCACTTAAGATTATTTTTTAAATTTTTTTGATATGATATTGGATCTCATTTAAAGTAAATAGTTTGACTAATATTTTAGATTAAAATATTTAATAAAAATCAATCAAAAAAATAAGTATAGATTTTTTAAAAAATATTATTTTTTATGGAGAGTGGGAGAGATCTAGAGGATGAGTTTATCTTTTAGAGCACCGCTCTAAATGCTGATTTTTGATTAATTTAGAATATTTTTATAATTTATTTTAATTTTGTTTTAAAAAAATTAATATACCTTTTTTTTTCATTTCTATGCATGAACTGTTTTGACGTTACATTCACAATTATGTTACACATAACTCTAAAGCAAAAGTTTGACATACATCAAAATCTTTTAAAATCTTCCAAGGTGAAATTTTTTTACAATGACACTTATCACCATCTCAGCGACCTCATTCAACGTCCAACGTCCTGTAGCACATAACGCATCCTGTCGATACCGGCAATGGCCCACCACCTGAACGAGGGCATTTCCGTCAATCCACGCATTTCCTAATTCGGATTCCTCTCTCCAGAAAAAAAAAATCTCCTGTTTCCTTATCATTTTCCTTCAAAAAATCTGGAAACAGATGACAATGGACGGCTATGATAAGCCTATCATGTTAGTTAAAATAGATCCGTGTCGGATTGGGTAACTCCCTCTTTCTTTATCGGTTGGGGCTGCTTGCGTCTCATAGATCTCCTCCACGTAAGACCAGAAAACTTCTATTTTCTATTAAAAATAAATAAAAATAAAACTTTATAAATAAACCCTCGACCTCGGCGCAACGCCCCCGGCATTTATCTTCTTCCCTTCTTCGCTTCTTCTCTGAGAAGCCATGAAGTTTTTTCCTTTCAAAAGAATCCTTTCAGTTCCTCTCTTTCTTCTCCTGCTTCTAATCGCTCTTCTTCTCGTTTTCTCTTATTCTTCTCCGAATTGGGGGCATGGGTGTTGGAAAGCTCCTTTCCGGCCGACGGATTTCCTTCCGCTGCTTCCGAGGATCGTCTCGTGGCCGATCCTTCGGTCGCTTCGCAGCGCCGTAGACCTCCTCCCGACATTCGTCGGCGCCGCCTCCTCCACCAACCACGACCTCGAGTGGAAGGGCGCCTGCTTCTATGAGAACCAAGCCTGGCTGGAGTTCCACAACAAGAGCGGCACCCCGTTCGGCGGCGGTACTCTCCACATCAAGGTCGGCAAAAATAGAAATAAAAAAAAAAAACGAAAAAACTCATCCCTATTGCGCGCGTTTTGGGATTTTAAGCCTGGGCGAAGAGAAAATTTCGATTTTGTTTTTAAAATTTTTGTCTTTCGAGGGTTTTGTGGGAATTGAGCTATTGGATTCTTTGATATAGCGAGCTTGTGGTTTTTCTTAGTGTTAATTTCACTTGTGCTGGGAGCAAGTTCCTATCTTCTTTAGTATTTTGAGGGATTTCGGGAGAAATTGGGTTACTGGGTTCGTAGGATTAGGTCGGATTTGCCATGATTAGCTAGTCTGGGGGGTCCTACTTTTCTCTTTTCTATTTTTGTTTAGTTTTGCTGTTTTCCTGTTATTTTCACTGATATTGGACAAAGGCAACTTTTCCCCACACCCCCTCCCCCTTTTTCCGGTCTTTTGGGGAAATTTGGCTATTTAATTCTTCTATGTTTATGTCTAAGTTTTTGACAGAAAAGATCAGACATCGCTCGACAAGCATTATTATTAAGCCAAAATTTGAAGTTTTTATAATAATGAGAATTGTCTGCAACCTTCGTCAATTGGCCCAGGAAAAGTACTGAACCAAATAGGTAGCATATTATGGCTTAATAAAAAAAATCAAATCACTCTCGATGCTAGTCGCCAGAAATCCAAAAATCAAAAGCAAAGCAATTGTAGAAGAAAAAGAAACTCGTGAAACACTTCTTTCCAGTACTCTCAGCAATTAATCACCAAGTCTAGCTGATTTGTAAGTTGAACACTTGAATTGCAGCAAAAGTTCTTGGTGCGCTTCCCTATCAGTAGCATTATAGTTCATGCTAAAATATGGAAATAGGAGCTTTCTCTACCAATGTTGTAAGTGTTATTTGCTGACATGCTTTTTGGGTAAAAAACCCTATGAAGCTAACAATTTCTTCATTTTCTGTCCAGACCAGCAATGCACATAGTTGGACATGTATGGATCTTTACATCTTTGCAACTCCATTCCAAGTAACCTGGGATTACTATTTTTTGTCTCGAGAGCATACTCTGGATTTTGATGAGTGGGAGGGAGAAGCTGAATATGAATATGTAAGTTCATACTGTAAATAATTAAAATCTAGGTATAACAAGGAAAGCATGATTTCCTGATTTTTGTTGGCAAAGAATTTTTTTTCTTAAAACTTTAGATGACATCAGGTGAAAGAAAATGGAGTATCGATCTTCCTTATGCAATCAGGGATGATTGGAACCCTTCGAGCTCTGTGGGATGTTTTTCCTCTGTTTACAAATACTGGATGGGGTGAAAACTCGAACCTTGCTTTTCTAAAGAATCATATGGGGGCAACATTTGAGGAGCGTCCACAACCGTGGGTCTCAACTATTAACCCCGATGATGTTCACTCTGGAGATCTTTTAGTTTTATCAAAAATTCGGGGGCGCTGGGGTGGTTTTGAGACTTTAGAGAAATGGGTGACTGGAGCTTATGCTGGTCATAGTGCAGTTTTCTTAAAGGATTCTGAAGGAAAGCTTTTTGTTGGAGAGTCTGGCCATGAAAATGAGAAGGTTAGACTTGATCAGCTTCTGCTAGCTAACAACTCCATTTATGCCTTGTTTTACCTATACAGAATTTGGCTTTATATATTTTATGATAATTATCTTTGATGCTGCTTCTAATCCTTGCTATTTCTGAAAAAAATGAAAATGTACATGAAAGTTTCTGGTGACAAAGAATCAAGCAGTGTTAACTACCGGACATCATACTTTAGGACCATTTTCATTTATTCACATTCCTATTACCTTTGGCCTAAAATTTATGCATATAAATGTGCAAACTTGAGCATAAGTTTATTTTCTATTAATGTGTATGTGCACACACATGCATCCATGCTTCTGGTTGTATAGAAGAGAATGCATATGAATGCTTATAAGTTCATGTATTTTATTACATCTACATTAATTTGATTGATATACGGGCATGCATAGATAACATTTTGCATACACTTATGTTCATTCTGAAGTTTACTTGTTAACCTTCGTGCGTGTGTGCATGTGTGCATGTGCATGCATTGGTACGTTGTTACAAGATCTGTCAAAATACATCTTCACAATTCTCTCAGAGCATTTTGAATTTGATGTTGTAGTTTCTTGGTGCTTTTTCACAATATTGCTTTCTTACAGTATCATTATTTTATGGCATTTTTATAATTTATGCTATCAAGGTAAATGCTTTAAGGTTTGAAAAAGATAAAGATAACAAGCATTGGTGGTATATTTGCTGTCATGTTTCCTGTTGTACTTCATTTTTAAGCTGTTTGCTTAGATTGAAGGCTGTCTTTTCTTTTGCAAGGTTCTTTTTTTCCCCCCTTTGGAGTTTGGTTGTTCAGATAACTTCTATACAAGACTTCTAATTGATGTTTATACTACTCCCTGATCATGGTATATGTGGTACAGTTTATATTCACTATCTTATTAGCGATGGAGCTCATCCTTTCTTTTTTTGTAGGGAGAAGATGTTATTGTTGTTATGCCATGGGAGGAGTGGTGGGACTATGAGCAAACCAAAGATGATGCAAATCCCCATATTGCATATCTTCCCCTGCATCCAGATGTTCGAGCCAAATTTAATTCTACTGCAGCTTGGGAGTATGCAGAAAGCATGATAGGAAAGCCTTACGGTTATCACAATATGATTTTCAGCTGGATAGATACTATAAGTGGGAATTACCCATCACCCTTGGATTCACATCTGGTATCTTATTTCTTATACTTCTTTAATGTAATTCTTTTTTTGGTGGAAATCAAGTTGAAAATTTTCTAGTTTCTTATGCACATATCATGCATTATGTATGATATTTTGGGATATTCAAATTTATCGATATATCTTGTGGGCAAATGCCAAGCACTGTCTATGCGACGTACTTAAGAATGCCCTTGCTGAAAGTCATCTATTTACCCAAATTTTGGAGATCCATGCATACAAAAGAATGTGTTGCTGGGAGCCAGTCACTTGTTTGTCCAAGCATTTGAGGCTTTTTTGAGGCATTGTTGGCTAAAACAAGCCATTATGACGTGATTGTGTGGAATTTAAAATGTATTTGATATATTTGTTGAGGCGTTCTCTAGATTTATGATAGCTTGAAGTAAATGTATTAATGACTTAGTTTCAATTTGCTAATGCATTTAATTTACATGTTATTGTAAGTAAATCAGAATATTTTCAATATCATTCTAACTTGCCATTTTACTATTGCTTCCTATATGTATTAACTCATGATTTTCTCGTTTTATGAACAGTTTGTTCTTATTCGGCTATTCGCCTTTTTTCTCTTCAAATCTAATTTCTGATTTGTAATCCATATAAGCAGTTCATTGTTGATGTATTGATGTACCATCTTACTCCAAAATATCATGGTTTAATGTATGTATTTATGCGTGCATTTGTATTTTGATTTTTGTATTCTACCATTTCTCTGAAATTAATTTTTTCCCTAATGAGAAACTAAACATAACCATATGGTGCTCTTCAATAGTGTCCAATTTGAGGGTTACAATTTACTGGGGAATTTCTAATATGCTTAGCTTGAAAGTTAATTTATGTGGTTGAAGTTCCATTTTGTGCTTACCGAAGTTTCATATGGTGTACATCCCATTGAAGAGGATGCTTATTTCTGTTTCCCTTATATCACAACACAATAATGGCTTTTATATTCATAATATTAAGTATTAGCCTGCAGCAAAATGATGAGCTCGATTGGACATGCAACATATTCCTTTGGGTGATCTTAGTTTAAAGCTTCTAAATACAAATTACACATACACACTGTTAAACTATTGATTAGATCTACAGTATTAATTCCAAATTTCTCACTCTTTTTTCTGCTTTTCTTTCTTTAAAGTAAGTGCTAACTGCTAGTTATGATGTAACATAGGTTGCTTCTGCTATGACCATGTGGAATAAACTCCAGCCAGCATATGCTGCTAACTTGTGGAATGAAGCCCTGAACAAACGACTTGGCACAGAGGTTTGATTATCCATTCATTTTGTTGGCTAAATTCTTCTTTTCATATATTCATGTTAGTATTTTAATTGTCAATATTTTTCTGTCTAAAAAAAACCCCCTCCAGTTTTCTTTTCATGGATAGTCTATTTTTCCTAGTTAAGTAAGTAGCAGTGGTTCAATTTTCAGGATATTATAGGAACACTTAAGTTTCACCTTCAGAGATGTCCATTATGTGGCTGATGGAATTATTTGGATTGGGAACCAGTTGGCTCCAAACAGGCTAGTAGTAGTAGAAACATGGGAGTTAATCTTTGTTGTTTTTAATGTTGGAGGATTTCATTATAGCTATTAGCATAGGATGAGTTTCAATTCTGAACCCCTTTTTCTGACACAGTTTGGGCTGACTTTGGTCATGCAATCTGCAATTCTGCTTGGGTCGGGGTCAATCATTATAAACTCAAATATAAGCCGGTTTGGTTCATGGTAGAGTTATGAAATATATGGTCATAGCTATAAGTACAGAGCCAAGGTAGGCTTATTTCAGTTAGACCATCTGCCACCCATTGGGACATTCCAGGCCTATATATGAAAAATACTTTAGCCTAGGGCAATTTCTGAATGCAGGGACTCACACACCTCTTTGTTTTCTCCATTTGTCTCAGATCTTCATTAAGGCCTAAAGTTCAAGGCTTACTCCTTGAAGTCTGGGGTTGTGACACCAAAAGTGCAACCTCCTCCACCATACCCAAATAGGCAAGAGATTAGAATTTTTGTTTCATTATTGAGCATATATTTATGTTGGTTAGATGGGTTGGCTCAGATCAGAGACTTGTTATTAGGGCAGTCATGTTCTTGTCCAGCCTCCCCATGTTGGCATGGGCGTAACCTAACCTGAAAACACCTGACCTAATTTATTGCCACTCTTATGTTCGTTGATGAGTAGACTGCATATATGTGGCGTATATCATCTACCACAAAAGAAATCTGATTTGCACTTACTGCAATAAGATAAGTGCTTTCATGAATCCTAATCCTAATCCTCTATATATTAGTCTTTTGATTAGGTCACTGAAGTATAAAATTCTCAGTGTGCATTGTTTGGTGGCTTTTCTATGACAAGTTAATATCCAATACTAGTATGCAGTAATTTCTCTATTAGATACATCTTATTGAGTTATATAACAAGAGCATGCGTAGTTATGCTTAAGGTTTTAAATACTGAGTTATGGAGTTGTACCGGTCACTGGCCAATACGGTTCATATTGCTGTATGTCCCAGATGGCACCTTGTATTATTTGGGCTGCACGGGCTAATTCTTTAATCCATTACGATGCTACTGTGCTTTATGGATTGTAACTGATGGCTTTGTGACACTGATAACATTTTAATTGTTGGTAAGAGATGTAACATTAAACACTTCCAAGATTTTGCAGTGAACCTTGTCTCTACTTCTTGTGATGCTTACCTCCATTATTGTTCAAATGGTAGGCAAAATGGGTTTTGATGCTACTCATGATTAAAAACTATGTTCATGGTGTCCTTTTGGAAATGTCATTATTTGTATCCAAATGGTGCTGAAAAATAAGGAACATTTATTAGTTAATTTAGAAGTGATTTTAGAGAACCAATAGTTACTGGTATGAGATCTAGGTAGCACGCAAGCATTTGAGAGCAGCTTTGAAATTAACACAACATCATACGTATAAAATTCCTTTAGTAGATATTCCACTATGAACAAACCAAACCTTTGGAAGTGCAATTAAATGAATTATATTGGAAGTTATTCCACTTGGACAAAAAAAAACTACAGTTGGCTGGATTTTCTATTTAGATCCGAGCTGTTAATGAATGCAAACCGTATCCTAAGCATGTCTAATGGAAAGTACGCAATAGATGATTAGGTTTTGACATATGGATTGAGGATTTTAGTTATATTAGAAATAGAAAAAAAAAGACACTGCAGGAAACTTAAAAAAAAAATAAAGAGTAGATGAGACAGAGAGGAAGTGGGATAAGATCCGGACCCACTCCAGTGTGATCTTGTTCCAGAATTGAGCCTCATGCATGTTAGAAGAAAAGAAAATTAGAAAGAAGACACATGATAATCAGGATTCACTCATCCAACTTTGCATCACACTAAGAACTCAAATGGAAGACAGAAGACTCCTTTTTTGAGTGACATAGCATCATTTTTTTTGTTGTAAAGTACTCCTACAACCTAAAACACCTAGAGCCCATTACATCAGTTAAAACAAGAGCCACAAGGCCCGATGGGAAGTTAAGAGTCCCAAATCCAATGCTCCTCCAGGGAACCTCCAAAACCAGCAACGCAGTCTGATGGTCTATTGCCTTCATGGAAGACATGAGCAACACAGACCTCCTGAAGCTTTGGAGAATAGCCTTCGGCTGAAGTAAGCAGGGGTTGTAAACAATATTTGTCCCCTTGTAACCAACATAACTGTGGTGGATGTAGGTTTTTAACAGAACAGGTAACACCCATAAAAGTGGCCTGTGACCAAACCTTCCTTCACATGTATCAAGTTGAAGGTCAGACATTCCTCCATGCCCAAGTAATTTGTTGAACAAGTAGAAATAAAATGAATTTGATGTCTTTAGGCCCAAGTAGTGAAGTAGATTGCTTCATGGATTAGCATGAAAACAGAAAATAAAACAAATTAATTGGAACCTACATGACCTAACTAATGATTCAAATGATAAAGCTGAGACAAATAAGACTCGATGACTCAATTAATGAAGATCAATTGACTTGTCTAAAGCACTTGATTGGTACTTCTAGTTGTTGGTCCAAAGCCATCGACAAGCTCGACTTTTGTAACTGAGTCACTTGAAACTTTCTTAATCATGCATGACCAGAACCCACATGTGATGCTGGTTTCTACTGCTGATTGATTTGGCCTCAAGAACGAGAGCCAATTACTACAGCTTGTGCTGATGGTGTCTGTGTCCTCCTGCATGAGCATTATTCCAATCCTTTCGACATTAATTTGCAGTGCTAAGCACCACTGGTTGATTTTGGATTATTTTTTGGACAAAATGAGTGTGCGTCGTCAACTTCACAAGGGTTGGGATGACATTCAATGAGAATAGCAACCATGAATAACACATTTATAGTAACTGAAATCAACTGCACTCTTGCATAACATTATTTTATTTATCTTTTAAACCTAATTCGATTTAGGTATGGATTCAACAGCATCTTTTATAGTGACAGATTGATTTTGTCCCTTGGGGGTTTATTATCCTCTTTACTAGCTATTTTATGACCTCATTGGGGTGAATATTGCTTAACCGACAATCAGAGTTGAGTCCCGGTGCTCTATTTTTCATAAATTTTAATAGTTTCTTGTTGAATATAGACAAAAATAAGTCTAGGCTCGATTTAAGGTTGTGTACATTTACCTTTTTGATTCCTCATTAAAGTTAATTAAACTGGGATTTTGCAGGGTCTTGATCTGCCTGCAATTATGGTTGAAGCAGAGAAGCTTGGGATTTCTTTTGACAAATTGCTGACAGTTCCTGAACATGATAATTGGGTCTACTCTGATGGGAAGTCAGCCTCTTGTATTGTTTTTATTCTTGCAATGTACAAGGACGCTGGGCTGTTTGATCCAATTGCCAGCAACATACAAGTCACTGAGTTCACTGTAAGTTTTACTTGAACTGGCTGGAGCAAATAGGTCATAATGTGCATGTAATATTTTTTGGCAGGGTGACATAAATATCTTATTCATTTTTTTTCTAAGGAATTGTTCTTTTATACTTTGAATTAGGAGCTGACTTTTAGGGGCTGTTTGGATACCTGTGTAACTTATCCCTAGGATATACTTTCAGTAAATGATGAGAAATTATCATTAGTGGGCTGGGCTAGAATGCTCTCTGGAGAGCTGGTGGTTCCATTTGTGCAAATTCTATAGTGGAACTGCTCTTATTGAGAACCAGAGATGCACCGACGGACATACAAACATACAAACACATGCATGTGCACGCGCACACAAGTTGATTATAACCTTGTCAATGGTATAATAATTCATGCTGATACATCCATGTGGACCTTCGTACTAGACATGCATATTTGCAGACAAAGACACATATTTGCATCTACTAACTTAATTGCAATATATCAAGGGTTTAATGGTTTTGTGAAAACAAAACTTCATTATTAGACTTGTGCAAATTTTATATTGCCAAACTACCTTAAAAACATGAATCTATTTATGCCATATGATTTCAATGATGCATATTGAAATATTTGTTAGGCACATTACGCATTATAGATCATGATGAATAGTGTAGGACATCAATCCAGATTCCATATGTGTTTTGTCTGCATGGCGTATCTTAAAATCTGGTCATGTATGCTGGGGCATCAATATCACTGTAACCAACTTGAAAATCTTGAATTCTGTATAAAATCCAAGAAAATTGAATGGTTATGTATATCGCAATTGTGATCTCTGTGTTAGGACCCTTTTCTTACCTCAGGGACTATTTTCATAATATGCAGATAAAAGATGCCTACACCCTCAACTTCTTTGAGAGCAACTCAAGCCGCCTGCCAGAGTGGTGCAACAAAGATGACAACGTGAAGCTTCCTTTCTGTCAAATTATGGGCCGGTATCGAATGGAATTGCCTGAATTCAACACTATACAGCCATACCCTCACATGAATGAGAGATGCCCATCCCTACCACCAGACTATGCCAGGTCCAGTTATTGCTGAGAAACTGTTCTCGGTTTCACGAGTATTTAGTTCCTATATGCTGCTGCTTTGTATCAATTCTTTCAAGCTACTGCCTTGTGTAAATAAGTGGGTAGGAAGGGTACTAGTTCATGTAATTTGGTGCAAGGGTTGTATACTAAAAGCCTAGCCGCTGGTGGGGGCTGTGGTGTGGAACTTCTGGTAGAGGAGCGGTGGAATGACTGTTCATATGTAGTGTAGGTAATAGCAATAATGCTAATTCCTGGTTCTAAGACTGACATGAGAAGTTTTCATGGGGATCCCTTGCCAATTACATGGTGGTCCTTCATCTAGTTTAAAAAGTTTCCATGCACCGAATTTATGTACATCTGTTATCTCTGATTCCTGCATGGCTTGGATTAGGTTTTTCTCTGTCCTCCATATACAAACTCACGTTGTTATAGCTTAAATATGAGCTCCGTTCCAATGAAGAAAAGAACAACAACAAAAAAAAGCATCACCTTCGCTGCAGCTGCCGCCACCACCACCAAGTCAATCTTATAGTAATGTGGTTCGCTCAATGCCTACATCATGTTTAAATATTGTATTCAAACTCGATGGACTTGATTCAATATAAAAAGATGATGAATTAAATAAATAAATCTTAAAATCTCATCCAATCCAATTCGACGAAGGAAAACGGTTTAAGCTTGAGAAATCAAAGTTTTAATCCAATTCAAACTCGGATAGAATTTGAATGTGCTAAATATTGTTCCAACCACAGAGAGACAGAGAGAGAGAGTGCTACGTATGTCCACGAGGCCCCTCACCGTCCCCGTCGTGGGTAAAAGAAAAGAGATTCTGGACGTCCCCACTTCACCGTCTACTTCATCGAAGTAAAAACACAGTGCAGTCCTTCCAAATTCTCAGCTGATATTGTCTAAATTTCCGAAAACTCAAAACCAAGAACTTCCCCAACCATGCACTGAATCGACCAAGATCACACTGCCATTCCTCCTCGAGTACTGATTGGCCTATTTGTCCCAGACTCTTTTAAGTTCCGTTGCTCTACATTACCGTATCCTAATCGATGCAAAAAGAAAAGAAAAGAAAATTACTCTAAATTTTTGAGTACTAGTACGTAAGGAAGTACAGTGGAAGGTAACAAACAGTATGTATCATGATCAGCTCAAACTATTCCAGTTTAAAATTGGTTTAGTATTTCCAACATTTTTTAGGGGGATCAAAGCCAAAATATTAGCATATGTGTCATGATCAGCTCTTTTGTTAGAAGTTGGTGTCTTCCAACTCTGCAAAATGTATGCTAACTTCTCTTAAAATCCATTAATACAGTTTATTCTCAGGAGCTAAAAAGATTTGACTTGGAGAACATTGTTGGGCTCATATCGCCTCCATACTGTAGTGGAATCACTGTTTGCATTCTGGCAGGACGTGATGAATGAAGAACTTGGAGACTTATTATGAGAGTTGGTAACCATTAATCACTTAATCAATTTTTTTTTTAAGCAAAATGGTGGAAGAATCCGACACACATTTCATTAAGTACAAATAGATTTTAAATTAAAAGAAAAGGCAGGAAGCCCAAACATTTGATTCAAATTAAGTTTGCCTGTGCGTAGAATCCTTCTTCATTAAGAATTAAAAATTAAAAAAATTCATTTATGCAACAAAACTAAGCCAACCTACCACAAACAGATTTGCATCATAGTGGACTGGAAAAATAAAAAAAGAGGCTCTTTTACACCAATCCTGTTAGCAATTTTTAAGAAATACTTGTCCCTCCAAGGAAAAGTTTCACTTCCTCATATCCCGTCCGCTTAGGATATGATGCTTGGGGATTCGTCGAACCATACAGGAGTCCCAGCAGGCACCTACGGGTCTTTGCGTCTCTCATTAACGCCCAATTACCATATAAGATTGGGTAAGAGGTGGAACTCCCTCAGAAAACTGACCATCAATAGTTGTCCCGGGCTCTCACGGATGACGCAAACGCACCTCTTCCCCTCAACTCAAAATATTGGATTGTGGCCATGGTGACGACATCCACAACATTCTTTGAAAGACTTGCCTCACTCTTAACCACCATATGCCATATCATACCGAGTTGGTTGGCACAGAATTTACTAAATAAAATGGTACAAAGCGTACCGTACCATACCAATTCTATACTAGTATGTAGTTTGGAGAATATACTGATACTTAGTATACCGACATGATAATATGGTACTGATCTCAAGTCTCAACTCTATATACAGAGCCGGCTCGAGCCTTAGGAGAGGGCGGGCGCCTAAGGCCCCCGGCTTAAGAAAGGCCCCGCTTTGCCGTCTACACAGCTTTCACATCCGAAAGTTAGGAGTAGGAGGACGCCTGTCCCGCCTGGCTACGCCGCTACAGTGCATTCCAATCGACGAACAGCGGGACAGGCTACAGGCTATAAGTGACTGAGGTGAGCTACAAGCTTATGACAAATGACAACCAACGGACATTTCCTCCCCCCCTTCTCTTCTCTAGCTCCCAGTGCTTTTTTTTTTCTCCTAAACCTTCTCGGCTTCTTTAGTTCTTCTTAGTGACAGTCCTCTCCGGCTCTCCCCCCACCCCCAGACTCCAGTTCTTCTCCAGTTTCTCGATGACTCGACCGTCGACGGCTCTTTAGTCCTTGGGCCGCCGGCCACTCTTGATCTGGAGTCCGGAGACCGGAGTCCGGACCTCCTCTCAAGTTCTCCTCGGCTCCTCCGACCTCCGGCCTCCGCTCCAATCCTCCTTGTCTCCTCGGCAATCTCCAGTTCTTTAGTTCAACCCTTCTTTTCTCGGCTCGACCATCGACGACATCTTCATTCTTCAGTTCTTGCCTTCTTGGGCCGCCGGCCGGGGCACCCTTGCTCCGGAGTCCAGAGATTGGAGTCTGGATTTCCTCTGTAGCCTCCAGCTCTCCTCGGGCCTCTGCTCCTTGCCGTCCTCGTCTCCTCGCCGTCCTCGTTAGCTGTGAGCGATCCACCGACCGTCCTCCGGCTCTAAGAGGCAAGAAGTTTACATTCATTTGCCAAAGTCCTAATATAGTAATATTTATTGGAATTTTTTTTATTGGTCGCCTGTTCTAATTTTTTTCTGCACTTGATACTTCATAAGCATTCTTATCGGCATTGTGTGAGATAATGAGATTACACGGCCTTGACTTTTTAAATAGCTTTGGGGAGACATGTTAGCATAATGTTTTTTTTTCTTTCGAATAAATGATGTTTTTATTTTTTTTAAGTAGGTTTTCATTAACGGGTGACAAATTTATGATGTTTTATATCTTCATCTCAATCAAAAAGTGGCACATAACATAGTATTCCTGAATAAGATGTAGTTATCTTTCATTATTTTTCATCAAATGTACTTTATCAAAAAAGAAAACCATGATTAATGTACTTCATCAAATGTTAGAGTTGTTTAATCTATTCATTCTCTTGGATTTTGGAATGAAACCTACATGCACAGCTGGTCTAGTATATACTGATTAGTGATTACTAAACAAAGTGATTTTTGTTCCTAAGGATTTTTTTTTGTTCGCAAGAGATTTTTGCATTATATAGTTCCTAAAGGATTCTTTTGCTCCAGACGAATTATTTTTAAATAAAATTCTAAAGTATTTTACATTTATTAAAAAAATCTTATCTTAAAAAAAAAAAAGTCTTTCTCAGTGAGTCCGCCTTACCTCCAAATGTATTGGGCCGCCCCTGTCTGCATATACCTAGCTGCCGAAATGTGCTCGTACACATTTCCTTCCGGTTGGAGAGAATGCAGATTCTATGTGTAGTTAAAATCTTTGGGAGGCCTGCCAGCTCATGGCTGCCTGAAGCGCTTGCAACTTTGGCAGGGCCGCAGGCTGGTGGATAAAAAGGAAGCATCATTGCCATCGCTTGAGGAACTTTACACTGACAACTCCAAGCATTGCCATCGGGTATGCTTTGTTTGAGTTCAGAATCTGACATCATTTTCACTTTCCTTTTCTTTTTCAATCTACTTTGCGATGCCCGTCATGAAGGTAATGTCTCAACTAGCCTTGTTAATCCAAATTAACATGCTGAAGTGTTTCTCTTCCTTTCTTTTGATATGTCGCTCTTGATCACCTCAAAAGAAGGAGAATAAAAAGAAGAAGACATGATGTTGCCCATGATTGTAACAGACTCGGATCTGCAATTAGCTCGCTAGCATTTCTCAGCTCGAATAAGAGACATTCCAAAGAGATACGCCGAGCGACGAGTCAGTGCTGCTCGCATTCAGTTATTGGAGAAGCTCTCCAATGGAATTATGGCAACCAACAGCAACCATTAAACGCTGCACTACGGTTTCTGGTCCTTCCCTTCTCGGATTCTCACGTATTTTTCTCTACATAGTGCCCTTTCTTTTCAATAGATTATTCAACGTCCTGCACAGCTTACCAGATATGGCTGGTCAGGAACGCTCGAGTTTTTGGCGAGCTCCGTCCGTCCCCACGGTTTGTGATGGAGCGGGCTCGGACACAGACAACAGAGTTCCTTCATGCAGGGTTGGATGATAGATCTTTGACAGCTCGGGACACCTGGAGCCCCCATACTGCTTCGGCAGCTTCTCATACGGTATTTTTCACCTAGGAGCCCCCACCCCCGAGTTTCCTCAAGGTCAATTTTGATGGCTTAGTCTTGGATGGAGGTAGGAGGGGAGGGGCCGGTTTTGTCGTTAGAGGCCCGAGCTCCAGCACAGTGGCAGCAGGGTTTTTATCAGATCTTCGACACCTCGGTCTCAGGAGTAGAGCTATGAACGGCTTGGATGGGATTGCGGTATGCGCGACATGTACTTCAGGCGAGTTCCATCCTCCTAGAGGGCAATTCGTCCACGGTGATCAACTAGGTCCGGCAGGGCCCTCACAATGATGGAGGAGGAGTTCATCCTCTGTTCCGTAACATATGGTTGATGGTGGGGGAGGGGATTACTTTTCGGGCTATGCATGTATATCGATAGGCTAATGGGGCCGCGGACTGGGTGGCGGCGTATGTTGCGAGCCACTCAGAAGACACCCTATGGGTTGGTGAGGATGACTTGCCCAGTGCATTTCGTGACCTTTTGTTTGTAGATTCGTCTGGATGTATTCATACCCGTGTTGTATGAAATATCTGCTTTAGCCAAAATAAAAAAAAAAAAAAGAAGAAGATTATTCAGCGTCCCTGTAGGAACTAAAAAGTCCCTTCAGTTTCTTCCAAAGTTAAATCGACTCAAAAGGAAAAGCATCTCAAGGTCTCTCTCAACCATATGTACGAGCTAAGAACCTGGAGTCTTCTATTTTGGGTAATTCAGGTCCGCCGCATGGATCGACTGCCATTTTACTGGGACCTTGATTTGGATGACCATTTTATGTTTAATACGTGGCCTTGTTCATAAGAGGGGGAATACTCTGTTCGTAAATGTGCAAAACAGGGATAACCATGCAAATAAATGCTAGATACGTAAGAGCTAAATATACGATGACCGTCAAACAAGGAATTGAATGTCAATTCCCCAACTTGTTTTATTCTTATAATATCTTCTAAATAGAGCTTTTTTTATATAATATTTTTTTAATGTTGGAGCTAATAGTTTCTTAGCCTTTTTCCTTCGAAACTTTTCTCTCGTTTCATAGAACTTTTATTTCTATGGCTTTGTGGGCCTGTGGCTGTTCAGAGAAAGGTATAATCAACAGCTCAAAAACGAAACGGTTGAATGTAAATAAGTAGTGAAAGGTTGAAGAGTAGTTTCCTTCTTTTCTTTTTACTTTTATTTCTTCTTCCTTATTTTTTTTTTATTTTGTAAATTTGTCTGGGTTTGTTTGGAAGAACTCATAGCTGCATATTAACTGCGACATGTTTTCAGCTTTTTTGTTGTTGATTACAGCTCTCAATCGGTGGGGTGCATGAGGTTTCTTTTAGAATGTCATTTAGTTTCAAGAGGCGAGGGTAAGAAAAGAGACAAAAGGTAATGTATACTGCTAAAGGAAGATTTTGAGCAGTCAGCAATGTTTGGGCCTTCAATAAAACTTTGTTTTCTTTTCTTTCTTTTTTTTTGTGCCTTTTTTATAAAAATTGCTGCTCATGTTGCTTTCTTTTCTTACTAACTTGCGATTATCTTGTGTCACACCCTGTCTGAGATCGTGAGTTAGGGGTTATGGCAACCGCCGTATACTCACAGGGAACTCTTCCCACGAGTGCAAGGTATTTCATCATGATATCATAATCAGGTATTAAAAATAATTTAAATAATAATATTCAAATTTTAATTAAATCATAAAATTAAAAGTTTTAGAAAACCAATAATATTTCAAAATCTTGCATCAACTTTAAAACAAAATCTAGTTTAAATAAAGATGTCAAAATCTAGTCTCTAATCTCTCTCCCATGATAAATCCCCAAGTCGAGTTAATTCTTCGGATTTATAAAAACGGTAAGAAATCGTATAATGAGCTAGACAGCCGAGTAAGCAATGAATACTTTAACTAGATAAATCAAGTAATAAAATAATAATATACTAAAATTAAGTATGCAAAATACATCCATTCAAAACCAAATCAATATACTATTTAGTCATTCGAATTTCAAATCTTGTTCATAAATTAATTTCTTTCAAATCATCAAGCTCATCTCGATAGCCATAAACTATGACCACATTTATATTCAGTGGCTAGGCCAGAATATGAGGTCATCAAAGTGCCAACGTATAACTCCAATGATATGGTGTCGATATGCCAATGTATACATCTATTGACAGGGTATCGATATGCCAACGTATAGTTCCCACTGGCAGAGTATCGATAAGCCAATGTATGACCTCCACTAGCAGAGTATTGATATGCCAACTGTTGCCCAGATAGACAACCCAAGAGGGGGGGGGGGGGTGAATTGGGTTTTAAAATTGATTTAGATATTTAAAACTTATGGATGATTACTTAAAAACTATTGCAAGTTATTTAATTAATCCTAAGTGCTGTGAGTGATGTGAGAGTAAGAAGAAAAGAGCCAATCAATCACAAACACAAGGTTTTATAGTGGTTCGGAGCTAACCCTTGCTCCTACGTCCACTCCCCAAGTCTCACTTGGGAATTTCACTATAACCCCCTTGGATTACAGCCGGTTGTTTTGCAAGCTCACAACCAAACTTGTTGTTTTACGAGCTCACAACGAACTCGGTCGGTTTTCCTAGGCTCACCGACTAGAACCAACCCCGATTGTTTTCCCGGGCTCACAATCAAACCCTTACACACGTTGGTTTTAACTTGGCTCACCAACCAACCTTAATCCCCTTGATTCAATCCCCCGATTGAACCAAGTAAATACAGTGTGTAAAAGAAAACAGAAAACAGCTTCTCAAAAAGCAGATAAAAACAATATGAACAATAAATGAAGTTAAGAAGCCTCAAACGCTTTTAGATCGGAGATGAGGAATGGCTTCTTGAACTTCTGGTCTCCTCTTGAAAGAGTGGTCGACTTGAATGCAGGAGGAGGAAGCTTTTAATGTTGAGAAGATGTAGTTGGATGCAGTTATTGCAGATCTTCCCTCTTTTTCGTTGAAGAACAAGTTGCAGAGTTGAAAGCTTGAATGCTTGGAGTGGAATGGTTGTTCTCTACCTTGCTACAGTCTTCTGTGGCTATTTAAGCCAACCCCCACGGAAACTAGCCGTTACACTGCTTTTTCTGCCCGTTCTGCACACTCTGCGCAGCCTGACAATATGACCGTTGGTGGGTTGGAGTCGACTCGCGCGATCAGGAGTCGACTCGGCTGTAGCGGGAGTCGACTCAAGCTTTTCCGGAGTCGACTCGGCAACTGTTCCAAATTTGAATTAAAGTTGCCGTCACGACTGGGAGTCGACTCGTCTTGACCCGGAGTCGACTCGCCAACTTCTGGAGCTGACCTGGCAATTTTGGAGTCGGCTCATCCACTGAAGTCCGTGGATCCAATTTTGAATTTTGTCCACTCGAGTCGACTCGTCTGTCCTGGGAGTCGACTCGAATCTCAGAGCCCGAACTCCCGATCCTCTGTCTTTTGGCTCATCCAGTCTTGGAGTCGACTCGAACTTCCTCGGAGTCGACTCGGCTCTCAGTTTCTGAAAGTTGGTCTTCTGCCTTTTGATGTGAAGCTGTCTTGGAGTCGACTCGAGCTGTCTGGGAGTCGACTCGAATCTCAGAGACAGTAACTTGATCTTCTGTCTGTTGATGATCGCGGAGTCTCGGAGTCGACTCGAATCTCGGAGTCCATGAAATGCTCTCTGACTTTTTCTTTGTGTACCGCTGAGAGTCGACTCTCACCTTCTTTGGAGTCGACTTGCCATCCATCGGAGTCGACTCGCGTTCCACTGGAGTCGACTCGAATCTCAGACCCGAAAACTGCTCTCTGACTTTTTCTTGTGTTCCTCTTGGAGTCGACTCTTACTATCCTGGAGTCGACTCGTTGAACATTGGAGTCGACTCGCGCACTTCGGGAGTCGACTCGCTGACAGGTTCTGAGTTGGAGCTTTCTGTCCTTCTGTCTGTTCTCAGTCGGAGTCGACTCGTACTGAACAGGAGTCGACTCGAGCTCGTGCCAGTGAACTTGATATGCTTGGAGTCGACTCGTGATACTCTGGAGTCGACTCGAGTCTCAGACATTGGTTCATGCAGACTTCTTAACTTATCCAAAATACTATGAACCAAGTCTAGAGACACTTGGACAGGATTTTCACTGAAACACTCAATTGAATTCATTAGTAATCACAAGATATACTCAAATGCTTTGAGCTCATCAAAATCAAATGGGGTTTTAATCAATCACTCCACAATCTCCCCCTTTTTGATGATGACAAAACTTTGAGTATATGTAAAATGAATTGCTCATAAAACAATGAAGTAAAATCCATAAATGAATTCAAATGTCTGATAATTTAATTTATCCAAGTTTGAAAGGAGTGAAACATTAAATTTCGGAGTTAAAGCTCCCCCTTTCATTTGGAATTATATAAGCCTTCATATTATGCAATCAATTGTTTGGCTTATATGTCATTAATGATTTAGTTTGAATAAAATTCAGATTCTCCCCCTCAACATATGCATTCAACTATGTTTTGATTCTCTGAATTTCCTTTTAATGCTTTGAAATTTTTGAACTGAATTTTATCTTTTTAGAGGGAAAATCTGTCAATTTGTTCTTGAGTAGGATTCAGCTAATCTCCGAATATCCCTTGAATAGATTCTGGAGATTACTCCATTAGGAGCCCCAAAAGAGAGATAATGAGCCTCGAGGTACCGAATCCACTTAGAACAAATTTGTGTGTGTTTTTAAGAGTTTATCTTTTTATTGATTTCTTTTACATATTTTATCCATATTTCTCCCCTTTTACATATTTTGTACATATTTCTCCCCCTTTTTGTCATCATATCAAAAAGGAGGTAATCACACACAATCAATGGCATAACCAATCATCAAATGGCACATAATTGAAGATAAAATGTCTACTCATTGTATTGATATGAATGTGAATACATTTGAGAATACAATAAGTAAAGCAAAACAAGACAAAACACAACTCAAACACATCTATGTCCTCCTCGAGGATGAAGCTCCCCCTCTCGAGGATGCATCTCCTCCTCTGGAGGATGTGGCTCCTCCTCTCGAGGATGTGGCACCTCCTCTCGAGGATGGTGCTCCTCCTCTCAATCGGCTCTGCTCCATGAGGAGGGTTACTGCATCTGTCACATGGCCAAGCTGTGTGATGATAGACGTGGTGGCTCTGCTATGTGTAGTGGAGAGCTCTGTCACCGACGTCTGAAGCCCAGTCACCGATGTCTGAAGTGCGTCCAGCTTGTCGATGAGTACATTCGACAAGCGCTCGGCCCCCTCGGTGGTGGTGTGCATGTCACGGCCTATCTCCTCTCGCATCTGTCGAGTGGAGCTCGTGACCTCACTCATGCTGTGGAACTGGGCCTGCACCAAGGTCCTCATGTTGTAGATTTCTTGCCGCACCTCAGCCGTCATGTCTGTCACGGCTGTCAAGGATGGGACCAGGGCGGAGGATGTGGGCGCAGAAGAGGGAGCAGGCACCGAGCCTCTGAGCTCCCGAAGTAGCTCATCCCTCACATCTCGGACGATCTCCTGCCGCAGCTCCCGGAGCTGCTCTGGATCAATCCGAACCTCCATAGATGGTGGAGCTGAGGAGGAAGGTTCGGCGAAGGTGGTAGGAGCAGGAGGAGTGGATGGGAGGTCTGGATGGTCTGGAAGGTCTGGGTAGTCTGAATCGGGCTCAGGACTAGGTGAAGGTCTGGTGGTCTGAGCGGTGAGGGACGACTTCCTAACCCAGATCCCTTCTCTCTTCCGAAACCCCATCCTGTGCATGGTCCCCGTACACAAGCGATCTGTCCATCGCAATGCACGAGAGGGTTCCCTCTCAGGAATGGGAATCTCGTACTCCCTAAAGAGAAGAGTAAAAATCATGCCGTATGGGAGGGTGAGCCTAGGTCTATCTAGGGGCTCACACATATACCTATAGATGAGTTTGGGGAAGTTGACCGGGGTGTCCTGAAGAATGTAAGACATAATAGCTAGGTCCCTCTCATTTACAAAATCAAATCTTCCTGTCTTAGGGAAGACGGACCTGGACAGAATACTCAAAAGGATTCTAATTTCAATAGGAAGTGAGCTAGCAGATACCTCGTCTAGGGGGGACTGAGGTGGATTCCCTAAGACGACCGTAAGGGCCTCAACTCTATCCTCAGGGTGTGTGGGAGCCACCCCTACTAATGGAAGGTGGAGGATGTGGGCAATGAGATCCTCCGTGACACGCACAGGGACACCTACTACTGTGCCCTCGATACCTCCATCTCCCCGATGGACGGTACTATAAAACTCTTGAACAAGGCCAGGGTAAGTGGGAAGGTCCAAAGTGAGGAAGTACTCTAGGCCCTGGGCTCTAAGCCTATCACCTATGGTGAATCCTTCCCGGGAGAGATAGTCGAAGTCGACATACCTCCCGGAGGTGACGGCCTTCCCGGCCAACGGCCTTGCGGGAACCGCCCTAGGCGGGGAACGAGCCGGAGGTGGTTGCCTCGCGGGATCGTGCCGCGCCTTGGAGCGCCGCTCGGGACCGGCCTCGGGACGGGACCTCTTCCTAACCACGGTCTTACGAGGCATCTTGACCTAAACGGGAAGAAACACCTAAAGGACGGAGAAAGGTCGACGGAGGAGACTCGGGACGGACCGGAGACGACCTAGGAACGGACGAAAATCCTAAGAACCGGTGAAAAATCGACCGAACAGAGGTTGGAGACGATCGGGGACGACCTAGGAGTCGGCTCTAGGGCTTTTTGAACAGTGGCGGCTTGAAAGAAAAGTGTTTGCGAAACGACAAACCTAGGGTTAAAAAGTCGGATCCCGACTGCGAGTCGACTCCCCTGAGTCGCGAGTCGACTCGACCTCGAGTCGACTCCAGAATATGCGCGAGTCGACTCCCCCTTAGGAGCCGGCTCTCAAACTTACTCGAGTCGTCTCTAACCTTGGCACGCACCTAAAAGTCATGCTATAACCGTGCCAAATGAGGGAAAATCACCTAATTGGGATCTGATTTGATGATCATTGAATAGAAACTCTATTTTAACCGCATTCTAATCATCAAAATCAATTAATCTAGTGGAAACTCCCACTAGGATGGATCAATCACTCCTAATCCCCTCCTAAGCACGCTAAACCTCTCTTCACTTAGGGGTTTTGTAAAAATATCTGCTAATTGATTATCAGTACAAACAAATTGGAGTGACACATCACCATTCAATACATGATCTCTTATGAAGTGATGTCTTATCTCAATGTGTTTAGTTCTTGAATGTTGAATTGGATTTTTAGTTAGATTTATGGCACTTGTATTATCACAATTAATGGGGATTTTATCTTGTTTAATACCATAATCTTCTAATTGTTGTTTAATCCACAAGATTTGAGCACAACAACTCCCGGCTGCCACATATTCAGCTTCTGCAGTGGATAATGCAACCGAGTTTTGTTTCTTGCTAAACCATGAGATTAGGTTTTCTCCTAGAAACTGACACGACCCGCTGGTACTTTTTCTATCAAGCTTACATCCAGCGAAGTCTGAATCTGTGTACCCTATTAAGTTTAGGCTAGATTCTTTAGAGTACCATAGCCCTATGTTCTTAGTTCCTATTAAGTATTTAAAAATTCTCTTAACTGCAGCTAGGTGTGATTCTTTAGGATTAGCCTGATATCTAGCACACATGCAAACACTAAACATAATATCAGGTCTACTTGCAGTAAGATATAGTAAAGATCCTATCATACCTCTATAAAGTTTTTGATCTACAGATTTACCTGATTCATCTTGATCTAATTTGCATGATGAGCTCATGGGGGTGCTGATTGATTTGTTTCCTTCCATATCAAACTTCTTGAGCATCTCCTTGACATATTTTGCTTGATTGATGAAGATGCCTCCTTCAGATTGTTTGATTTGAAGCCCGAGGAAGTAGTTCAGCTCTCCCATCATGCTCATCTCAAACTCACTCTGCATCAAATCAGCAAACTCTTCGCAGAGGCGGTTGTTAGTAGCACCGAAAATGATATCATCAACATAAATCTGTACTAATAACATCTCCTTATTTTGCTTTTTCAGAAATAATGTTGTGTCTACATTTCTCCTAGAGAATTCATGTTCTAATAGGAATTTACTAAGTCTCTCATACCATGCTCTAGGTGCTTGTTTTAATCCATAAAGTGCTTTGTTCAGTTTATACACATGATTAGGGTATTGATGATTTTCAAAACCAGGAGGTTGTTCTACATACACTTCCTCATTAATATACCCATTTAAAAATGCACTTTTTACATCCATTTGAAATAGTTTGAAATCCTTAGAGCATGCATATGCTAATAATAGTCTAATAGCCTCAAGTCTAGCTACGGGAGCAAAGGTTTCATCAAAATCTATGCCTTCTTCTTGATTATAACCCTTTGCCACTAGTCTAGCCTTATTCCTTATAACAATTCCATTTTCATCTAGCTTATTTTTATATATCCATTTTGTACCTATAATTGGATATTCAGAAGGTCTCTCTACTAGATCCCACACTTTGTTTCTAGTAAATTGGTTTAGTTCTTCTTGCATTGCATTTATCCAATTTACATCATTTTCGGCTTCTTCTATATGTTTGGGCTCAAAGTGTGAAACAAAAGCTAGATGGTTATTCAAATTTCTAAGTGAAGCTCTAGTTCTAACCGGTTGAGATGGATCATCTAGAATGAGTTCCTTAGGATGCCCGTGAGCATACCTCCAAGCTTTTGTTAGCCCATGATCCACAATAGGCTCTTGGCTTGATGATGCTTCTTCAATCAATTTTTGATTATCATCTTGTAATCCCATCTCATCTATCTTTTCTTCAAGTATTTCAACATCATCATCAAAATTAACCTTCTTACTAGATGAGATGTCACTAGAGTCATCAAAAACAACATGTATAGATTCTTCTATAACTAGGGTTCTTTTATTAAAGACTCTATAGGCTTTACTAGTTGTAGAATAACCTAAGAATATTCCTTCATCAGATTTAGGATCAAATTTCCCTAGACTATCTTTCCCATTATTATGTACAAAACACCTACATCCAAAGACATGAAAGTAATTAACTTTTGGTTTTCTGTTTTTCCAAAGTTCATAAGGTGTTTTCTTTATAATGGGTCTTAATAAAACTCTATTTAATATGTGACAAGAGGTATTAATGGCTTCTCCCCAAAAGTACTTAGGGAGGTTACTTTCACATAACATAGTCCTAGCCATTTTCTCTAGTGTTCTATTCTTCCTTTCCACAACTCCATTTTGTTGTGGTGTCCTAGGTGCAGAAAAATTATGGGTTATCCCCTTTTTACTACAAAATTCGTCAAATAATTGATTTTCGAATTCGGTACCATGGTCACTTCTAATGGCTATGACTGAAGACTCTCTAGCATTTGTTACTTCCTTATGGAACTTCTTAAACATAGAAAATGCTTGATCCTTATGCGCTAGAAACATGACCCATGTGTACCTAGAGTAATCATCTACTATAACTAGACCATATTTATTTCCACCTAGGCTTGTTGTTCTAGTTGGACCAAATAGGTCCATGTGTAGTAATTCTAGAGGCCTAGAAGTAGAGACACATTTTATGGATTTAAAAGAGTTCCTAGATTGTTTGCCAAATTGACATGCTTCACATATTTTGTTCTTTTCAAATTTTAATTTTGGCAAACCTATCACGGAGTCTCTTTTAACTAGTTTAGTTATTGTGTCCATGCTTGCATGACCTAACTTACGGTGCCATAACCAACTAGCATCATTATCTTTAGTTTCATTTACAACTAGACATTGGTTATGTTTTGCAAGATCTTCTAGGTCTACAACATATACATTTCCACGTCTAATTCCTTTAAAAACTAAACTATTATCATTAGGATTTGTTATAATGCATAGTGATGGTTTAAACATAACATCATATCCTTTATCACATAATTGACTAATGCTTAACAAGTTATGCTTAAGACCATCAACATATCTAACATTATCTATAAAAGTAGAAGGGGTGATTTGAACTTTACCAATACCAATGATGTGACCTTGGTTGTTGTCTCCAAACGTCACATCACCTCCCTTCTTAGCTTCAAGGGTGAAAAATTGATCTTTATCACCCGTCATGTGCCTTGAGCAGCCACTATCCAAATACCAGCAGTTTTTGTTGACTTTGGCTGCAAGACACTCCTACACAAGCAAATCATGTCATCTTAGGTACCCAAGTTTTCTTGGGTCCTTCATGGTTAGTCAAGTTGGTTCCTTTTGGAACCCATACCTTTTTAATTTTTCTTTTAGTTTTACTTTTCCTAAAATTACGCACATTTGCTTTATGACCTACTGTACCACAACAAAAGCAAGTTATTTTCTTAATTTTAGTTTTCCCAGCTTTAACAAAGAAGTTACTAAGAAGTTTTTGTTTATTTCTTGGTTTATATCCTAAACCCGCTTTATTAAATACGGCTCGTTGATTATTAAGTATCATATTTAACTTTTCAGAACTATACGTAAACTTTTCAACTAAAGGTTTGTATTTTCCAAGTTCTTTAGTTAATGTTTGATTTTCTGCTTTTAAATCATTTAGTTCTTTTGTGAGATCCTTGTTTAAGATTTGTTTATGGTTTTTAAGTTCTGAAAGTTTCTTAGTTAGTTTTTCATTATCTTTCGTTAAGTTGTTAGTCTTCTTAATTAAGAGTTGGTTGCTTGTCTTAAGTTCTAGATTTTCTTTGGTAAGATTATCTTTATCCTTAATTAATGAATCATGCTTATGAATGTAAGTTTGGTTAGTTACTTTTAGTTCTCTGTTTTTAACATTTATATTCTTATATTCAATCATTAATTCATTAAACGCATCATAAAGTTCATCAAATGTAAAATCAAAATGCGTATCGGAAGTTACCTCGTTTTCGTTGGCCATGAAGCAGAAATTGGCCTTCTCTTCTTGTTCTTCATCCGATGATGAAGATGATGCGTCGGAGTCCGATAGGGTGGTGACAAGGGCTTTCTTCTTCTTCTTGTACTTGCTGCCCTTCTTTAGTAAGGGACACTCAGCTCTGATGTGTCCCGGCTTTTTGCACTCATAGCACCCAATCCCCTCATTTTCTCTTTCCTTACCTTTGTCCTTGCGGTAGGAATTTGAGGGGCCTCTCCTTTGATGATAGGACTTCTTGTGGTTGATGAATTTCCTGAACTTGCGCACAAGAAGTGCCTCACCACCATCTTCCTCATCTTCTTCTTCTTCACTACTGCTACTGCAAGATAAGTCTTTGTTAGATGAAGTAGATTTTAAAGCTATTACCTTTTTCTTATGGGAGGACTCTTCCTCGTTGTGTTGTTTCATGGTGAGCTCGTGCGTCATAAGGGACCCAAGAAGCTCCTCAAGTGGTAGCTTGTTCAAGTCCTTGGCTTCTTGGATTGCCGTCACTTTAGCTTCCCACGACCTTGGTAGACACCGAAGAATTTTCCTGACAAGCTCACTGTTAGTATAGTTCTTGCCAAGGCTTTTTAGGCCATTGACAATATCAGTAAACCTAGTGAACATGCATGTGATTGTTTCATTTGAATCCATTTTAAATAGTTCATATTTATGAACCAAGATGTTTATTTTGGATTCCTTGACTTGATTCGTGCCCTCATGGGTCACTTCAAGTCTGTCCCAAATTTCTTTTGCAGAATTACAAGTTGAAACCCTATTGAATTCATTACGGTCTAAGGCACAATAAAACACATTCATAGCTTTAGAGTTTAATTGTGCCTTCCTCATGTCATGTTCATCCCAATCCTTTTCTAATTTGGGTACCTTAACACCCTCTACATATGTGGATGGGATGTATGGGCCATTCACTACAATGGTCCACATCTCATAGTCTTGGGCTTGGATGAATATTCTCATCCTAGCCTTCCAGTATGAGTAGTCGGATCCATTGAAGAAAGGGGGTCTTTGGGTGGACTGACCCTCAATGTGACAAGATCCAAATGGGGTTGTCATTTTGATCTTTTAACTCTTGAGTGGAAGAGTTTTTGGCTCTGATACCACTTGTTGCCCAGATAGACAACCCAAGAGGGGGGGGGGGGGGTGAATTGGGTTTTAAAATTGATTTAGATATTTAAAACTTATGGATGATTACTTAAAAACTATTGCAAGTTATTTAATTAATCCTAAGTGCTGTGAGTGATGTGAGAGTAAGAAGAAAAGAGCCAATCAATCACAAACACAAGGTTTTATAGTGGTTCGGAGCTAACCCTTGCTCCTACGTCCACTCCCCAAGTCTCACTTGGGAATTTCACTATAACCCTCTTGGATTACAGCCGGTTGTTTTGCAAGCTCACAACCAAACTTGTTGTTTTACGAGCTCACAACGAACTCGGTCGGTTTTTCCAGGCTCACCGACTAGAACCAACCCCGATTGTTTTTCCGGGCTCACAATCAAACCCTTACACACGTTGGTTTTAACTTGGCTCACCAACCAACCTTAATCCCCTTGATTCAATCCCCCGATTGAACCAAGTAAATACAGTGTGTAAAAGAAAACAGAAAACAGCTTCTCAAAAAGCAGATAAAAACAATATGAACAATAAATGAAGTTAAGAAGCCTCAAACGCTTTTAGATCGGAGATGAGGAATGGCTTCTTGAACTTCTGGTCTCCTCTTGAAAGAGTGGTCGACTTGAATGCAGGAGGAGGAAGCTTTTAATGTTGAGAAGATGTAGTTGGATGCAGTTATTGCAGATCTTCCCTCTTTTTCGTTGAAGAACAAGTTGCAGAGTTGAAAGCTTGAATGCTTGGAGTGGAATGGTTGTTCTCTACCTTGCTACAGTCTTCTGTGGCTATTTAAGCCAACCCCCACGGAAACTAGCCGTTACACTGCTTTTTCTGCCCGTTCTGCACACTCTGCGCAGCCTGACAATATGACCGTTGGTGGGTTGGAGTCGACTCACGCGATCAGGAGTCGACTCGGCTGTAGCGGGAGTCGATTCAAGCTTTTCCAGAGTCGACTCGGCAACTGTTCCAAATTTGAATTAAAGTTGCCGTCACGACTGGGAGTCGACTCGTCTTGACCCGGAGTCGACTCGCCAACTTCTGGAGCTGACCTGGCAATTTTGGAGTCGGCTCATCCACTGAAGTCCGTGGATCCAATTTTGAATTTTGTCCACTCGAGTCGACTCGTCTGTCCTGGGAGTCGACTCGAATCTCAGAGCCCGAACTCCCGATCCTCTGTCTTTTGGCTCATCCAGTCTTGGAGTCGACTCGAACTTCCTCGGAGTCGACTCGGCTCTCAGTTTCTGAAAGTTGGTCTTCTGCCTTTTGATGTGAAGCTGTCTTGGAGTCGACTCGAGCTGTCTGGGAGTCGACTCGAATCTCAGAGGCAGTAACTTGATCTTCTGTCTGTTGATGATCGCGGAGTCTCGGAGTCGACTCGCGTACTGCGGGAGTCGACTCGAATCTCAGAGTCCATGAAATGCTCTCTGACTTTTTCTTTGTGTACCGCTGAGAGTCGACTCTCACCTTCTTTGAAGTCGACTTGCCATCCATCGGAGTCGACTCGCGTTCCACTGGAGTCGACTCGAATCTCAGACCCGAAAACTGCTCTCTGACTTTTCCTTGTGTTCCTCTTGGAGTCGACTCTTACTACCCTGGAGTCGACTCGTTGAACATTGGAGTCGACTCGCGCACTTCGGGAGTCGACTCGCTGACAGGTTCTGAGTTGGAGCTTTCTGTCCTTCTGTCTGTTCTCAGTCGGAGTCGACTCGTACTGAACAGGAGTCGACTCGAGCTCGTGCCAGTGAACTTGATACGCTTGGAGTCGACTCGTGATACTCTGGAGTCGACTCGAGTCTCAGATATTGGTTCATGCAGACTTCTTAACTTATCCAAAATACTATGAACCAAGTCTAGAGACACTTGGACAGGATTTTCACTGAAACACTCAATTGAATTCATTAGTAATCACAAGATATACTCAAATGCTTTGAGCTCATCAAAATCAAATGGGGTTTTAATCAATCACTCCACACCAACGTATAATCTAAACTGGCATGGTGTCGAAATGCTAGTGAATAACCCTATTGGTAGCGTATCGATACATAATTTGGCTGCGAGTCCAAACCGTTTTGAAGCAAAACTCATTTTCTCATATTCAGTGTTCTAAATTGTAAGATATATAAAATCATACGGTATCAAAATCAACCAAACATAATCCATATCGAAATCAAAACATGCAATTAAGATTCATACAATATTTTAGAAAGAGGCATATATAATAATAAAATACTATGCATCAACTTCATAAATCAAGGATAATTTGATTCAGAAAATATTTATAAATTTACCGATAAATATAGAAAAAGAGATATATTACTTATCTTGCGAGAAAATCTAAAGTATCAATCCAATCGGTTTCAAAACTTCTACTAAGATCTTAGTATTTAAAAATTATCAGAATTTATTATGATCATTCCAAACTAGAAACCTTAATTCCAATATCTTTATAGGGCTGACCAAGCGGGAGTGTCTGACACCTCAATTGGTCTAATCAATGCAAAACTCATTTGATTATGTTCGAATTAGGGTACTGATAGTTCAATAGAGATTGAAGGTGACTAAATCTAATAGTGTCTAGGAAGAGCCAAAATGGGGGCTAGCATGTCGCCCGTTGAATATGAATCAGGGCCATTTCACCTGAGTTGACCCAGAATCATGAAGAGAAGTATTTTACTAGGTCTATCATCTCTAGAGAGAGTAGAGAGAGAGTCCAGTAGAGAGAATCAAGAGAAAGAAAAGATGGAGAAGAGAGAGAAAAGAGAGAGGAAGAGAGAGAAGAAGATTCTCTCTCTAACCAAGGAAGGGGAAGAGAAGGAGGTGGATGCAAGTGGTGCTTGGGGTTAGGGACCCACGGCCTGCTAACAGGTGGCTTGCGGCGCTTAAACCATCAAAAACAGGGGTTTCAACCCCTTAAATCACAAAATCGAAGTGTCCCGACGGCCGAAACTCTGGCCAAGGCTACATGCTACTGTGGAGGAACGGAGGGAGGCCTCAATGACAAGAACCGATGGTGGAATCTACTAGAATCGGAAGAAGAAAGAGCTTACTTTCCGAAAACAGGAGATATGGGGGCTTTGTTCCTTCTCGGCCAAATTTCAGCGATCACCGGCCATAATCGGACTTCCAAGGGTCACAGAAGAGGGAGAAGAAGGTCGATCTAAAGTTGTCGGGTTCGTACCTGGCTTTCAAAGATGGTGGGCCATGGCGGCGACATTGAGACGATCAATGATTGCTTAAGAATCGAAGAGGAATCTAGCGACTAAACTCCACTTAGGGCTGGCTTTTTGATGGGGAAGGATGGAGAGGAGCTTATATAGAGCAGAAACTAGAGTTTCCTAGTCTCCAGTAGAGTCCGAAGAGGACTTGTCCTCCTCTACCATGCTCAATTAGGGCGCTGCCTTAGTTTTGATTGGGATGGGCATTCGGCCCGCGCTCTGCTGGGCGTGGCCAACAAGCTAGCCCAATGAGGCTGGGCCTCATGTGCCACGTATGGTGGACAAGGATCCACATCCAATGGAGTGGAAAATTAAACCGTTGCGGAAGGGCCGCCTACCGGGCGTTCACCCACCAGTCACTTTGCTTTGAGGTAAGCATTCTCTTCCATCAGCTTGGTGAAAGAATTTATTGACGATAAAAACCAGTTCTGATTTTTGAACGAGCTGTGCTAGTTGGGGAAGTTTGGAGAAAAATTATAATCCGGGAGACATCTCAGTCATGGATGAGCTTTATAGAATTGATGGAGAACGACACATGGATGAGGATTGTAATTTTTGAAGTCGTGGTTACCAGCACAAACAAAAGAATTCTGCATCAAAGATATCTTCAAGTTTTTTTTTTTTTTTTTACCTTTAAAGAAAAGGAAAATTATGTCAGGATTTGTGAAGTCATAGTCCATCAATTCTGTAAACGCACAAGCCTTACCAAAAACAAAAGAAAAGAGAAGGAAAAAAGACCCTACCATACAGGCATTAAAGGAACAAAGCACATGCAATTCATAAGAGAGATGAGATTTCAGCATTCTTGTAAACTAAAAAGCAAGGAACACAGTCAACTCGCGCCAGCGTCCACGATCAAATAATCATGCAGGCAATTTTTCGAGTCCCAAAGCACAAAATCTGATGGATGATCCCTCCCAACTCTAGACATTCTTCTGTCAAACCAGAATACATGATAGTCACTCTTCATAGTAAATGATTAAAAGACTACTATATCCCTATTCTTTGTACACAACCAAATACTCCTGGATCTTACTGATTGGTGTGGTACCTGATTGTGCTGGCAATCTGCTGGAGTTTGTGGAAAGAATGGGAGAATAGAGATCACCAAAATCACTATTATTTAATAGTTTAAATAGTCCAGTATTTTACAAATATTTCATTTGCTTATTAGATCAAGTCTTCAAGGACACAAGCTATTTGACAGAATTATCTTGACAATTGCTGAATCATTCAATATTTTTCAAGAATTAACAACTACATCTATATGCCCTTCCCGGCCCTTCCCTGCATGGAATTAGAATTTCTGACAAAAAGTTAGGCACTTTGAAATGAACACATCGTATGGTGAACTAAATTAATCTGGTTACGAATAAATCCTATCAATCCAACAAACCTTTACTCCTAGATATATCCTTGGGGAAAACCTGTAAACACAAACAGGTTTCAACCTTAAGAAGCACAATGACATTGCCAACAAATTGAGTTGTGAGGAGCACTTGTCGGTACCTCCAGCATGAAAAAACAGTCACACGAAAGTCATGGAAGAAAGCCTTGAGTACAAAATCTAGTCTTTCATCTAAGCTCGCACCAGTTCCAACCATGCCACCTTCATCAGAACTGTGAACAGTTCAATAAATCTAACATCCTTGTTGTAGATGTTCGTTAACACTAATGAATAGGGTGGTATTGCGCTGACACTCGCTTAGGAGGAAGTTTGCGGAGTATGTATAGAACAAGTGCCGAAGGGAGTATCTCAGCCAGCTGTTCAGTACAATTTTTGAAGTATTAGAACATCAGAAGTAAGCAGTTCTGTCCGCTAAGACTGCATCCAAACTTACCATGTAATAGATGAGGTCCAAAATTGGGTGATCCAAAACCTCGAGAGATGCATCAGGATCAACTGCAGATAATCCAACCTACAAAAAGGGAATATATATATGCTAAAGTAAATGATTGATGCAGTGAATGGCAACAAGAGAGATCAGCAAGTGGCTGATGGAAAATTCTACTGCAATTACCTTTTTTTTGAGTGTGTATGTTTGAGAGAGAGAGAGAGAATTCTATGCACAAGATTAATTGCACAGTGCATAATTATGACAAGGAATGTGGGACTTTTTTCCTGTGTAGACAAGATCTCCAGTAGTTGCTACAATTACCTTCTTGATATATGATGCTTACCTTAGAAGTAACATGCCCGAAGTATTAATTATATTGAATTGGTTGACTCATCATGAACTGAGTTCACTATGGGTCACAACAGTTTCAGCATTTATTACTAACTTCATGTTACTTGGTACAAGTAGTTCACTTTGTTCACACAAAATTCCACCGCCAATAGGTGGTAGCTGCCAGTTTCTCATATTACAGATCTACATTTTCGATAGAAATTAGAGAACACAATTTTGCCACACAACAGATTGATTATGAAAACATACAGACACAGACAATCTCTCCTCACTAAGGTTAATACTTGGTTTCATTTCAATTTTTATTCCCTCTGACAGAGCTTCATTTTCAACATTTTTAGTAGTTTTGACAGATTTGCTTTGATTATGGAGTTTTGCCCAAAAAGTCAGAAAAATACAAAACTAGAAAATTAACAATAATAAAAGAAACCAAGGTAGTTATTTCACATAATTTTATTATGTTTTCAGTTATGTAGACTGTAATCTGTGTAGTTAGGATAATGCTTTATACTGAAATTGAACTGTATCAGAGATTGGTGTATTAAGGAGATCACAATAATGCACCAATCTATTGAAAATTCATCACTCAATCACGGATAAACTAACAACCAAACAAGAGTATAGAATTATTCAGATATACCTACTCAGTAACATAAAAAAAAAATGATAAAACATCTAGAGCAAGAACAAACTCATATAGGCGTATTTCATTTTATTTTATTTAATTGCATGCTTAAAATATAAAAACGTATATATATGTTGTTTTAATAACCTATCTACGCATCTTCCATTTTCTTTCATTTCAATAACCTATCTAAGAGAAAACGTTTAACTAAGAAAACTTTTTCTTTCATTACTTCGTTTTTTTCATTCCGTTTCCGCAAAAAGAGAAAAATATTTAAGAAAAAAGGTTCACGTGAACAATAAAGCTTTTAAATTAGCAAAAAGTTTCAGTGATGCAATTGAAAGAAAAGGAGAATCAAAACAAAACATTAAACATGTGTGTTTTTAAAGAAAAGATAGTTTCAATTAGCTTTGGCCGAGGTGCTGAAACCAGCTAAATTGACCGAAGTCGAGTGAAACTGACCAAAACTGACTGAAACTAACTGAAACCGAAACTTTTAGTTAGCTTCAGATTGGTCTCAGCCAAAACCAATCCATTTATGCTACAACAGGTTAGGTTTCGGTTGAATTTTAAATGTTGCTTTCCATCCATTAATACAATTTACTTCCAAATTTACTCGTTATGTTGTTTAACTTACATATCATCTGCCCTGACCATAACCAAAAAGTCTCATCGTGTCCATGCAAGGGTCACTTCTATGAATTAAGGTAGAATCCATTCAAGGTTCTAGAATGCTTTATGATACATCAAAATGTGATGCCAAATCTTTTGAATTAGTGCCAAACCCTGGCTGAGGCTCCTTATACTCAAGAAGTGGGGTTACACAGTTTCATGCAGCCAATTAGAGATGTCGAGCATGTGGTATGACTAGTGCTACTTAGAAACTTACCCCCCCCACCACAAAAAAGAACAAAAAACAAAAAAAGAAGATGCACGCACACATTCACACATTGTTTACTTGCCAACATACAAACGATAGCTGCTTCTAATATTTCAATTCTCAATTTGCCGTGCCACCTTCTTCAACAGCATACCTTAAATCTTAAGGCAACTTGATCTATCCACAAATTGCTTTAAAAGAGCTAGATTGGTTTTCTTTGGAGGCCATGTAGACGACAATGTTTTAGGACCGATATTATCATTAACAAGACAACGAAACACCAATTGGGACAAATGCATAAACACCAAATTTCTACATTAATGAACTGAGAGCTGCCAAATTAATGAGCTTTCGCGAAATGATACAAAAAAAAAGCTATTATAAAAGTGCATTTGACAGCATCTAATACAGCCTGCAGCAATCACTTAAAGTTCAAACAATCAATGTTTGATTTTCATGAGCCTGTATTGGTGCTTTTGGCCAGATTATCACAAGAAACTAGATCTTGGTCTCTAATATCTCCAATAAAATTTAGAATGGCAATGGACACATAGCTCTTTCCTATCAAATGGATCACAACCAAGAACAGCGCAAAGAGCTGGCAGCTGTAACCAAAAAGTCTGGAAACCAAATCCCTCTCAGATGTTCCTCCAAAAAGCTGCAGTCTTCTTGAAACACCAGTTCTTAGGAGCTTTATATTGTCCTATGATAATATTTTACTTGATATCAGAACTTCAAAGATATACATAGTGAACTTCCAATTCTAAAATATTAAGTTGATTTAAGAAAAGGTTCACATGAAAGCCAGAGTTCTTATGATATAGTCCTAGCACAACAGAAATGCTGATGCTTTGACATCATATCAAGCAGATTGCCTTATTGGACAAGTATCTTCAAACAGTCTAAAAAGGGTTTCTGAAGCTACATAGGGTATGCATCTTAGATATTTTAAGTCAAGGCTTTTGACAACATTATGTGGTCCCAACAAAAATAATAAACAGGCAGCTCTTTTATATAAGAAAACTGATCAACTGAAAAGGAGGAAACATACTGGTTAAGTTGTCACTTTCTCTGAAAGTGTTGGGCACAAAATGGTCATTCACAGGTTTTGTAAGTAATCATTCCTGGTTCTTGATGACCCCATCACCGCAAACGGATCAATGGAACCCAAGATACCATTATCCTGGAGAAATAAATCCATGTGTTTTGTCAAGTCACCCTCCTTCTGGAATGTAGATCTTTTATGCAAAAAGAATGCGCACAGTATGTTTGGCTCTAAGTCTCATCATGCATGCCCAAACTATCTCAGAGATTTGCAGATAACTTTGTCCACCATATTTACCACTACCAAGCTTCAATTTTTTTCTTTTTCCCCTTTTCCAATTGCCACAGTTGATAGAACTATGGAATCATCTTCATCTATTTGTTTGCGTCAAGTTCAAAAACTATTTTCCTCCAAGTTTCGGCTTTCTTGATATGAAGAAACTTGGATAATGAATGCTCCATGACACACTTTAATATAGCAAATCATGAAGCCATTCCCATACCATGTCAAGCCTCAACATTATATATAAAAGCTGTTAGGTTTGACATAACTTTTAAAATAGATGATCTCAATTTTATCCAATTATGGAGCAAGTAATCTAACTAATAATTTAGTACATTCATCCACATCAACACACATCCAGATAGCATAAACATTTTCCTGTCTGATTTCTTTAAAGGCATGCTTGGTTGGGTGAAAGTGGCAGAAGTTGAAGTGTTTTGTCCACTTTGGGCGACTTCAGACCCTCCACTCCAAAGTCACAAAACTCACCTTTTAGTCATAATGGAGCACAGTGGGACTTCTGCAGGAAGTGGACTTCAAGTCCACTGTTGTAACACAAGCAACCTAAGTCCATGCTTCTACTGGAAGTGAGTGCTCTTTGGGCTGCCCACCTCACCACAACCAAACTCGCCTGAAGTTTTGCATGGCAGATTCTTTTGGATACCTAGACTGAATAATGTTCAAGATACATTCTCATCAAGAAAGAAAACCATTTTTAGCACTGCCATCTACGCTTTTCTACATCCTTGAAGCATCATGCAAGCATCCCTTTGTGTAGCACTCGTCCCATCATACATGATCAAGCTATCTCAGAGACTTGAAAATAACTTTGCCACCAGCTTTAGCTTTACCAAAATTCTATTTCAATGCCCATTTTTAACTTGATTCTTAATACAGTGGACACATCTACTTACTATCTATTCAATGCTCAAATTCATGTGAATGCTAAAGTGCCAAAAGTACAGCTGGAAAATGGGCATCATACACACAACACCAAGACTTTACAGAAATCTCATAAGCAAGCTACAATCACCAAATATACACCTATAAGTCATCCTTTTAAAACTAACATGTATTTGACCATGGATATGTACCCTGTTTAGATGCCAATAAATTGACCCTTATCCAACTAACAGTCGTTTCACAAAACAAAGGTAACATACAAGAATGCGATGGTATTAGTGCATTTATTAGTCAGTTATTCCAACTAAAGCCTCATCTTCATATTCATTATACTAAATAGCAATGCAGTTGCTCTCTTTCAATTTAATGATATTATTAACTATTCCAATCATGTTCTTTGAGTAACCCCATTAAACATGAAAATGATAATGCATGTTGTTGGTCCATCATACATGTTACAATCTAGTCAGTTTCCATTCTGTCGGAATTTTGTCATGGAAACATATCACTGCTTGATACCCATGATAATATTCTTTTTGAGAAATGTCATTATATGAAGATACTTAGATAAATGCACTTTGATAAATACATTACTACCTATATGGGATCTGAGACACCTTTGACGGGAGCATAATTTTAGGAATATCTACTATTAAAACTTAAAAAAAGCATTCACACATATTTTGAGACATTGCATACTTTATGACCACTGAATTCATTCCAACTAGAATGCTCAAACTTAACAATATAAATGCATGTTCTTTTCCTTCTTTTTCTCCTTTCAAGAGCATGTGAAAAGAAGACCATAAAAACAAGAGCTCTCCACTACGAAGAGCTTCACCGAAACACAATAATCTATTGTTTTGTATATTATTATTTTGCTACAAAAATAAAAGTTTTCCATGAGAGAATATAGTCAGCATGTAATATTGTGCTATCAATAATAGGCATGCTAGATCTGTGGAAGGTGACATTCTATACTAAACATCATACTATATCTTTGAAACAGCATTTAATACTTAAATACTTACCACAAAACATCTTATAAGGAAGCAGGTGAAGCATATTGCTGTAACAGATCCAACCTGCAGCGCCATTCCCAAATATGTAATTACCATCAAAATATTATAGATTGTATAAAACTAGTGAGTTATTACCTCAAATGCTTTCTAGAACACAGAACAAGGAAATTATTATTTATTGATGCTTACAACAACTGATTCAAAATATAGGGATTACAAAGAAAGAAAAAGGGAGAAAAAAGAGAGGGAAATATCTGCATTGTAGATCTCTACAAAGGCAACTACTAAAGCTGCTGACATCAATTGACTATCCAATTATCTGAATTCCAATAACTTTGGC